>NW_012102432.1:1738601-2100708 GCF_000951045.1 Mandrillus leucophaeus | reverse complement strand
TTTTCCTTCATTTCAACTTTAGTGAATCTGACAATTATGTGTCTTGGAGTTGCTCTTCTCGAGGAGTATCTTTGTGGCGTTCTCTGTATTTCCTGGATTTGAATGTTGGCCTGCCCTACTAGGTTGGGGAAGTTCCTGGATGATATCCTGAAGAGTGTTTTCCAACTTGGTTCCATTTTCCCCCTCACTTTCAGACACCCCAATCAAACGTAGATTTGGTCTTTTTACATAATCCCATACTTCTTGCAGGCTTTGTTTATTTCTTCTTCTTCTTTTTTCTTTAGATTTCTCTTCTCACTTCATTTCATTCATTTGATCCTCAATCGCTGATACTCCTTCTTTCAGTTGATCGAGTCAGTTACTGAAGCTTGTGCATTTGTCATGTATTTCTCGTGTCATGGTTTTCATCTCTGTCCATTCGTTTATGGCCTTCTCTGCATTAATTATTCTAGTTATCAATTCTTCCACTCTTTTTTCATGATTTTTAGTTTCTTTGCGCTGGGTACATAATTCCTCCTTTAGCTCTGAGAAGCTTGATGGACTGGAGCCTTCTTCTCTCATCTCATCAAAGTCATTCTCCATCCAGCTTTGATCCATTGCTGGCGATGAGCTGCGTTCCTTTGCAGGGGGTGATGCACTCTTATTTTTTGAATTTCCAGCTTTTCTGCCGTGCTTTTTCCCCATCTTTGTGGTTTTATCTGCCTCTGGTCTTTGATGATGGTGACGTACTGATTGGGTTTTGGTGTGGGTGCCCTTCCTGTTTATCAGTTTTCCTTCTAACAGTCAGGACCCTCAGCTGTAGGTCTGTTGGAGATTGCTTGAGGTCCACTCCAGACCCTGTTTGCCTGGGTATCAGCAGCAGAGGCTGCAGAAGCTAGAATATTGCTGAGCAGCAAGTGTACCTTTCTGATTCTTGCTTTGGAAGCTTCCTCTCAGGGGTGTACTCCACCGTGTGAGGTGTCGGGTGTCAGTCTGCCCCTAGTGGAGGATGTCTCCCAGTTAGGCTACTCAGGAGTCAGGGACCCACTTGAGCAGGCAGTCTGTCCCTTCTCAGATCTCAACCTCCGTGTTGGGAGATCCACTGCTCTCTTCAAAGCTGTCAGACAGAGTCGTTTGCATCTGCAGAGGTTTCAGCTGCTTTTTGTTGTTGTTGTTGTTGTTGATCCACTGCTCACTTCAAAGCTGTCAGACAGAGTCGTTTGCATCTGCAGAGGTTTCAGCTGCTTTTTGTTGTTGTTGTTGTTGTTTAGCTGTGCCCTGTCCCCTGAGATGGAGTCTACAGAGACAGGCAGGACTCCTTGAGTTGCTGTGAGCTCCACCCAGTTGGAGCTTCCCAGCCACTTTGTTTATCTACTTAAGCCTCAGCAATGGTGGGCGCCCCTCCCCTAGCCTCGCTGCTGCCTTACCTTGAGATCACAGACTGCTGTGCTAGAAATGAGGGAGGCTCCGTGGGCGTGGGACCCTCCCAGCCAGGTGTGGGATATAGTCTCCTGGTGTACCCATTTGCTAAGATCCTTGGTAGAGTGCAGTATTGGGGTGGGAGTTACCCGATTTTCCAGGTGTTGTGTGTCTCAGTTCCCCTGGCTAGGAAAAGGGATTCCCTTCCCTCTTGCGCTTCCCAGGTGAGGTGATGCCTCGCCCTGCTTCAGCTCTCACTGGTCGGGCTGCAGCAGCTGATCAGCACTGATTGTCCAGCACTCCCTAGTGAGATAAACCCAGTACCTCAGCTGAAAATGCAGAAATCACCTGTCTTCTGTGTCGCTCGCACTGGGAGTTGGAGACTGGAGCTGTTCCTATTCGGCCATCTTGCTCCACGAGTCAAGACTTGTTTTGTGATCTAAAATATGGCCTGCCCTGGAGAATGCTCCATATATTGATGAGAAAAAATGTGTATTATGCAGCAGTTCAGTGAAATAATGTTCTATAAAATTCTGTTAGGTCAATTTGATTTAGAGTAGCTTAACTCTGATGTTTATTTGTTGATTTTATGCCTGGATGATCTGTCCATTGCTAAAAGTAGTGTCTCCTACTATCATTGTATTGCAGTCTATCTCTCCTCTTTTAGGTCTATTAATGTTTCCTTGATGTGCTTGTGAGCTCTAGTGTTGAGTGTATAGATATTTATAAATGTTATATCCTTTTGCTGAATTGACCCATTCATCATTATATAGTAACCTTCTTTACTCCTTTTTACAGTCTTTGATTTGTAGTCTGTTTTTCTCATGTAAGTGTAGCTACTCTTGCTCTATTTTGGTTTCCAGTTGTGTAGGATATCTTTTTCCACCCCGTCACTTCAAGTCTATGAGTGTCCTTATAAATGAAGCAGATTTATTGTAGGCAGCACATACTTGGGATTTGTTTTTAAATCCATTCAGTCACTTTGTGTCTTTTAATTAGGGAACTTAGTCCATTTACTTTCAATGATCCTACTGTTAACCAAGAACTTACTACTGCCATTTTGCTGCTTGTTTTCTTGTTATTTTCGAGACTCCTCTCTTTCTTCCTTTCTTACTGTCTTTCTTTGTGGTTAGTGATTTTCTCTGATAGTATGTTTAAATTTTTTTCTAATTTTTAGTGTATCTCTTATAATTTTTATCTTGTGGTTATCATCATGCTTATGAAAAACATCCTATAATTATAATAAGTTATTTAAATGGATACCAACTTAACTTTGATCACAACAAAGAGGAAAATAATCCAACCAACAACAAAAGAATCTATACACATTAAATCCTTTCTCCCCCATATTTAAAATTTTTAATGTCACAAACTTGTATTTTTCATTGCTTCTCTTAACTAATTGATAACATTATTATTTTTAATAGTTTTGTCTTTTAGTTTTCTTAGTAAAGATATAAGTGATTTATATGCCATGGTTCCAATATTAGTATAACAGTAACATTAGTGTCCTCTTCTTTCAGTTTGAAGAACTTTTAGCATTCTTATAGGATAGGTTTAGTAGCAATAAATACCCTCAGCTTTTGTTTGACTCTGAAAGCCTTTAATCTCTTCAGTTCAGAAAAGTAGCTTTGCTGGGTACAGTTTTCATGGTTGACAGGGTTTTCTTTCAGCACTGTTACTATATCTTCTCACTTGCTCCTGGACTACAAAGTTTCTTCTGAGAAGTCTCCTGCCAGGCATATTGGATCTCCCTTATATGTTATTTGCTTCTTTTCTCTCACTGCTTTCAGGATCCTCTCTTTGTTTTTGAACGTTGAGAGTTTAATCATGTCTTTGGCTATTCTTATTTATGTGTATCTGATTGGTGACCACTGACCTTCCTGTGCCTAGATATTTATATCTTTCACCAGGTTAGAAAAGTTTTGTTTGTTTGTTTGTTTCTTTGAATAAAATTTCTACTAATTCATCTTTCTCAGCTCTCTCTTTAACTCCAGTAACTCAAATATTTGCTCTTTTGATGTCCAATAGATCTTGTAATCTTTGTTCATTTATTTTCTTTCTTTTTTCTCCTCTGATTGTATATTTTCAAATAGTCTGTTGCAGAGTTCACATGTTCTTCCTTCTTTTTGATAAATTTTCCTGTTGTTTCTCTTGATGAGGTCATATTTCCCTGAATACTCTCAGTGCTTGTGGATGTTTGACCATGCCTGCACATTAAGGGGTTGGGTATTTATTTCAGTCTTTGCAGTCTGGCTTTCTGTATGCCTATTTTTCTGTAGAGGATCTTTCAGGGATTTAAATCAGACTCACTGTTTTTTCCCTGAGCCTATGACCACTGCAGCCATCTCAGTATGAGAGGATGCTCTCAATCCATGCTTGCCATAGGTCTCATATAGTTTCCATGCTGACCCAGGTGGATCTGGGAAAGATAAAAGCAGTTTACTGAGGCTTTGTGGGAAAACTGGCCAGGGATATTAGTCCAGAAGACTGTCCTGGGGGGTCAGATCCGTGTGATTCTCAGCAGTTCTCTGCAGCAGTACAATGGGCCCCTGTCTATGGCAAGAGGGGCTGGATTTGAAACTGTCGTGAATGGAAGCTGGTGGGCCCATTTATCCTATGTGGATCTTGTCAAGATTCTTGAATATGAGAATTATTGTTTTTCATCAGATTTGGGAAACTTTCATCCATTATTTCATTGAATTTTCCCTCTTTGTCTTTCTCTTCTCTTTATTGTATTCTCATTTCATGTCTGTTGGTGTGCTTAATGGTATTTTACATTCTTCTAAGTCTCTGCTCATTTTTATTCACTTTTTTCTCTTTTTTCTTTAGATTGAATAATGACCATTAATCTATCTCCAAATTTACTGCTTCTTTCTCTTGAAAATTCAAATATATCACTGAGCCTCTCTAGAGAATGTTTTATTTCAGATATTGTGTTTTTCAACTCTAAACTTTTCATTTGGTTTTTTAAAAAATAATTTCTATCTCTTTATTTATATTCTTTTTTTGATGAACATTATCACTCTATCTTCCTTTACTTCTTCATTCATAGTTTCCCTTAGTGCTTGGAAAATATTTTTAGTGGCTGCTTTACAGCAACTTTGTGAAGTCCAACATCTAGGTCTTTTCACAGGCAGTTTTTGGTGAACTGATTTGTTTTCCCCTGTATATTATTAGTTCATTTTTCTTTTCATCTGCATTCTCCTAATTTTTTAATGATAATTTAACATTTTTGATAGTATATTATAGCAACTCTGAATACTGATTTCCTTTCTGAGCTTTTTATTATTGTTTGCTTATTTATTTGTTTTGTTGTTTGCCTTGACTATTTTAGAAAAGTCTATTTCCTGCACAGCAGAAAGCCACTCATGTTGTTCTTCAGAGGGTGCAACCATGGAACTGCACAAAGCCCCTCTAGAATGAGAGTGGTTTTAGCAGGGTTTTATCTTCCTCATCTCTGTTAAGCCATTTTTTTCCTGTTAGTTTCACACCAAGATTTTATGTTATACTAATAGATGGATGATTTCTCTATTGTTTTTGACAATGCACTTAGGGGCATAAATTGTTCCACAGTGTGATATTTGGGCACTTTTTCAGGAATAGATTTTGCATTTTATCCTTATTCCAAAAGAGTTCTTTTTATCTTTTCTTCTGGTTGTCTTTGGTAAACTAGCTGACTTTCAATGTAGCTTGTTTTCTAATGGATTACCAATCTCCTCTTAATTGCTTACCTTCAAAATAGCCATTGCATTTGAGAGAGATCTTAGGTTTTAAATTGTTTACATTCTGTTGTAAATAAAATAAGTTCTTTTAAGAATAGTTTTGGCGCCTCTGTTATAAGGCCTGCCTCTTCCCCTGAGCAATATCTTTTTGAGGCCAGTGCTCCTTAGTTGGGTCTTGGACAATGGCCCCCTTTCCTTGGAGTAGAATCCTTGCATTATGAGCAGGGCACTGGGTGAGGGAAGTACCCTGTGGTCTTTGCATTTTGCCTTTCCTAATAGTGGAACCTAAGCCCTATGAGTGAGCTGGGATGGAGGTCATTGGGACCCACTATTCTTGGATTGCCACAACTGGAATAGAGCCCTAGTCATATGTATGTGGAATGGATGGAGAAAATGTGCCCCTACTTCTCAGCTACGCTCACCTGGAATTAAATGTCTTCAATCCAGAGCTAGGAGAGGATAAGAAATCCTGGCAGCTGCCCTCCTTGCAGAAATACCTGATCTCATGTCTGGGAGCTTGGAGAGAAGGAGCACTGTTATCTTGGCACTGCTTGTAGTAGAGCTTCCAACACAATGAGGGGAATTGTGAGGACGGAGAATTTGGGACATAGCTCAAGTGCTACAGATACAATTCTTACTAAGATTAAGTAGAATTTCCTGAAAAAATGTTTCTTCACTGCTGTATGTTCTTAAGATAATTTGCAGAGACTTTAAATGTGGTTTAAAAAAAAAACTTTCACCAGTATTTTGTTTCACTAGGATGCAAGTCCATGAAGTTCTTTATGCCACCATTTCAGAAGTCAAAGCACCACTATTCCTTTTACAACTTCTTTCTGCAAGGCACTGTACTACCTTCTGAATGTAATATGTAGTTGAATAAAAAGTTATTACCGTATTCAATAATGTAATGGAAGAGGCAAGAACATCCACAATTAGATATTCTGCAAGGCACACATGGTAAGTGCTAGAACAGAGGTGCAAAATGTTTTCATTTCTTATAGTAAAAGCTCCATTGTGTTTAAAGTGGCCTAAAAAGCTTCCTCAGAAAAGCAGCACTTGTAATGGCTTTGACAGACAAAAGGGGAGAAAAATGCAAGAGGAAGGAAGGTCAAGATCCTCAAGAAGAATGGTAAGAAATCTACTGTTTGCAGTAGAGGATCCAAGCTACATTTTCTTTCACAGATTAACATTTTCTCATACAAAACGATTTAGTTACTTTGGAATCCAGGTTGATACTTACTTTTCAAGCAATCAGCTGTGATTGTTTGCAAAGCAAATGTGGATTATAAGTAAGCATAGCAGAATGGTTTAGAATAATTCCCACTCAAAGTACATGAAAAAAAATTTTAAGCAGCTCCTAGTATTAATATTTCTCAAAAGATTTAGCTTTACAGTTTAAAAATAATCAAACAATTTTGAAGCTCTAAAGCTGTTAAAAACACAGAATTTTATCATGCACATTTTTTCCCTCTACCCCTTCCAGCTTTAACACATCTTAACTAATGCTTCATTTGGCTGCCACCAGCACCAACAATATTTAGACAACTGAATCCCAGGAGGAAGGTTGCAACTTGTGCCTCTTCTAGGTTATAATCTTTCCTCATTTTTTAGTTACTTTCCCACCTATGTCTGCCCTTTTTTCTTTTTACCTCTTGTCTATGAACATCTCTTTGAATTAAACAAATTAGAGAGTAAAAGATGAAGGGAATCTGCACATGAGTTGTTAGACTTTAGATCATTTGACCTACTCTTTGCTAGATATTGACATTTAAGATGGAAGTTCAGCACTTCTGCTAAGCTGAAGTCTATGAGAACCAACATAGTTCTAGAAAGTAATTGCAAAAACAGCTATAATCACCAGATGTTTTTAAAAGGGGCTTTTTAAAGTAATCAACTAAGAAACTGCTAGATCCTCTGTACCCTTACCAAACATCAGAGGACTGAATGTATTGGGTGTAGTTACATTTAGTATACTGACATTTCCCAGAAGATAATTCAAAACCAAGTCGTTTCATCTTTGAATATTAGTAATGCTGAGGTTGAGAAAAAGCAGTGAAAATGAAAATAAAGTTTGAAATAAATTCCTGAGAAACAACAGAATGAGGAAAGAGTTATGCACAATGTTGAAAATGTCCAAGTAGGTCATACCAAGTAGTAACGGTAAACAGAGATCCTTGTTATACAAGGGCACATAGCACAGACAACTGAGAATCTACAGTAATACATGAGTTGAGTCGGAGACAGAGGCATCTTTATGTGGATATACTCCATCTGAGCAGTGGCTCTATTACCGCAGATTATTTGTGGGATTCCCTCTGCATGTGTATGTGGTAAAGTTGTTAAAGGTGGAGGATATCCATGTTCTTGATGTCTTGAACAAAGAATTGGACAAAACACACAAAGTAAGGAAGGAATGAAGGGATTTATTGAAAATGCAAGTACACTCCACAGTATGGGAGCAGGCCAAAGCATAGGGGTTCAAAGTCCTCATTAGAGAATTTGTGCGAGTTTAAATACCTTCTACCTGGGGTATGCTTTATGTAAATGAAGAGGATGAAGTAAAGTTACAAAGTCATTTACTTAGCCTATGCCCTGTGGAGAGGGTATTTCCTGTCATAGCTGCAGTATAATCAGCCTTATGTTCCCTGCCTCCAGACCCTATTTTCATGCCTTAATGTGACAGCAAGAGGAGTCTAATGTTAAAAAAAGAAATCCCCAAAGCAAATAAACATCAAAACGTGTTGACTGGCTTTTCTTCGCTGCATCTCGCTTCCCCTAGTCTCTTCACTGTTGGCTCACTCAGTCAGAGGATGAATGATCCACATGCACTTTCTCTGTGGCAGTTGGGTGGAGAGGACTTCAGCTGTCATGAGAAATGTCACCATGATCTTGGCGAAAATGACTAAACTCAAGGTAAGAAAACAGCCCAGGCAACATGGCATCACGACCCACCAATTCTTCCATTTCTATTTTGTTAAATATCATATAACAATTATGTAGCTTTGTTATACTCCTCAAAGGAATTCCTGAGAAGCAGTTTTTACTAAAGAGAGTGTTTTTATTGTGTTCTACATGCCCTAGAGTTTTGCGCTTAAACCACAACAACTGAATTTGTCTATTTTGTTTATTAGAAACATAAATAATGTTATGACAAATGGGATTGGGAAACATTTTCATTTTTAAAATCTTAATAATATCGTGATAATAAGGAATGTTTTGCTCAAAAAACATTTTAGAAAGACTAATATAGTGGTTAGAAGCCTGATTTGGACCTACAGTTAACTAAATTAGAATCCTGACTCTACCACTTTCTACTGGAGTATAATGGGCAACCTAAACTAACTCAGCTTTAAATTAATCACCTAAAAAACAAAGATAATAATATTTCACCAGCTTTTTTTAAGAATAAAAGGAGATGATGAAAATAAAAGTCACTATAATGTCTGACACATCGTCTGCACCAAATGGCAGTTGTTACTGTCATTACTCTTTTATAGAACAGAAAAATCCAGAAAGTCCTGTAATCTTTCAATTTTTTAGGATTTCTCATCATGGCCTTTGTAACTGGCTTTATCACAAGCAGAGTCCAATTGAGAACAGATGCCTGGCCAAAAAACCAGGTCAAAACTGAGGAGATCTAGGTAACTCCTAGGTATTGTTGTAGGGGAAATGGGTTATTAGTAATTATGGGGGAAGAGAGGCAGATAGTTCAGAATAAAGCTTCAGGCAGGCAAAGAGAGTCATTTCAACAAAGCTATAAATCAATGTTAATGGATACATTTAGTTTCATAAATTATAAATGATTTGAACTCTTTATAGTTATGGTAAAAGCAATTTTGACTAATTTGGATACATTTGCATATATACAAATTCTATAACAACATTGAAAGATAAGTATTATATAACCACCACATTTGAAACATTAAGATACTGAGTACAGAAATGATTCTGGACTGTACCCAAGATCAGAAGCCAGAAAGTGGCAGAGCCCAGGTTAGAACCCAGATCCGTTTGACTCTATAATCCTACTCTTTGTATTTTTTTCTAGCCTTGGTTTCATAGCAAATACTGAACTCCTAGAGGATGAGAGCAATGGTGTTCCTATGTACCTTTGTGACTATTAGCTGTGGGTTTTTTTGGTGCACTGCCCCCCACCTCTCCACTCCCACCCAGTGCTGCTTCCCTGAGGTCAGTTCTTGGAAGCTGCATTGGTGATCATGAGCAGACAGGCACTGACCACTGATTGCAATAGCACTTGCTCTGGCTTGGTTTTGGGTCTGGGGAGGAGGAGAGTGTTTTCTTTTCTTAGGGCTGCCTTAATGCAGTTCTACAGACTGGTTGGGTTAAACCAATGGCAATTTTTTTGTCTCATGGTTCTGGAGACTAGAAGTTCAAGATGGGGATGTTAGCCAGACCATGCTTCCTCTAAACTCTATAAGGAAATGTTCCCTTGCCTTGTGCTGGCTTCTGATTTTTTGCTTCCAACCTTAGCCTTCCTGGGCTAGTAGGTGCACCACTTCAATCTCAACCTTTGTTCTCCACATGACATTCTACCATGTCCCAGTTTTCACATAGCTGTCTTCTTATAAGAACACCAGTCATATTGAATTCCTGGCCTATCCTACTCAAGGATGACCTCATTTTAGCTGGCTACATCTGCAATGATCATATTTCCAAATAATGTCAAATTTTAAGGTTTAGAGGATTAGGACACCAACATTTTTTTCCGGGGGACACAATTCAACTCATAGCAGAGAGAACCTTGCTTCTCTCATTTATATTTTCTAAAATTTGATTTGTTCTATAGTCAGGACTCTTATTGAGAACTTTATCAGAAATATTATCTTTATAGAATACAACAGAATTTCAGAGTCAAGGAAATAAAATGTTTATATTTAAATCATCCTTATAGATATACCTGTTGGTTTCTTCCTAAGATTCATTGAGTATACTGGTAACAGGATGAACAATTAATCAAAGCTAAGTGTGCCCAGTAGACTGAGGCATAGTGGAAGTCAAGCCATGACCCTCCCATGTCTCTGTGCCATTGGCACAGAGGTGTGGTTTCTCTAGAGTTAGATCATTGCCACCCTCATTTTTCCCAGGAAAGTTTCTCAGCCTTTATCCCTTCTCAGTAGAGCAATAGTCAGTCTTTGAGAACACATCAAAATGGTAGAGATCAGGTCTGAGCTGCATTCCAGCCTCATTTTACTGTAGAATATTCAGGAAAGAGCCCATGGCCTACAGGCAAAGCAGGTGACCAGCAAGAACAGATGGCATGAATAAGTGACCACAGCAGCCACCTGCAAAGCCATGCTGTCCCGGGCATAGCAGCTGTAAAAATTGCAATAATAAAACGAATCAAGCAGAAATCCACCTCAGCTGCAGCTGCTGTAAAGGAAGTTGACTGGGATGACTCTGGAACTTGGACCCCAAACAGAAAACAGCTGTTCCCATGAGAGGCACTTGAAATGGCTGTTAATTCCATACCATCTAGAAAATTAATGGGAACACAAAGAAATCACCCAAGGCAAATAAAGGTCAAAGAGCTTTCTGATTGTAAAGACAGCTACAGAAGCAAGCAAAGGAGGAAGCTATTTATAGAATGATAAAACCACCACCACCACAACAAATTAATCTTAAAGATCCTCTTTGATGCCAATTCTAAGAATTTTCTGATGGAAAGGCCAAGAATGATCTCTCTGCATATGGCACGAAGGACTCTACAGGGGCTTAGAGAAGAGGATGAGCTTTGTGTTTAAAATAGTGCTGTGGAATGGTAGTGCAACTATTATCAACTAACATTTTTCTCTGAAACTCCTACAGTAAAATATTTCTACATATAGGTCTTATTCGAACCTCCTTCCCCAAAGTGTAGATCACTGGATCCTTTGTGTCTCAGGAATCTGGTCAGGCTCAGTGGGAAGTGGGTGTAGGATAAGGGGGTCAGTCCTCCACAGACTGTGCTTACATAGAACCCAGAGGGTGTGACCCACGTAGTAGGTTCATGGGGAAGAATTTTCCATAAAAATCAGGCAGATCATCCAACCGATTTGTTTGTCAGAGAAGCTAGACAGAGAGGAAAGATCCCAGTATGAAGCAAAAGTACAGCTCTTAGGAAAATGGATGACAGCAAGTGGATTCTGAGCAGAGGAAAGTCTGGAAGCCTGGAGGGATGCCCTGCCCCTAAGGAAGAAGCTTAACTATTCAATAATCTTAAGCCTCAGACTGGGCAGCTGAAAATGAGCCAGACTAAACCTGGACTGGAACCTTATCTTTGTGGGTGTGTACAATGTTACCTAAACAGCCCAAATTCTCCTGTCTTTTGTTTGTCTAGCCCATGATTAACCCTTCAAGCATGCATAATGAAATGAGAAAGAGGGAAGAGAGCCAGCCTCACTCCTTTGTGAGTGACAATGACTACCAAGGTGCCTTCAATTCAACCACCAGGTCTTGCAATAGTAAAATCTCATAGCATCTCAAAGATCATCTTTTTGTGTTCATATAAAGGGCCGAGGAATGTGCAGTTAGTTAGCATTAAAAAAAAAAAAAAAATTATGTGGACAGTTTTTCAACGCTGATTACAATAAGTTAAATAATTTTCTATTTTCATAGTACTTAATTGTGGAAAGCACAAAATTTTTGGAATCCTTTGTGAGTTCTTGCAGTATTTTCCTGAGGCAGATGGAGAACAAATACCTTCATTGCAGGTGTTCAGATGATCTATTGTAAGAAATTATACTGAGAAGCACCCAGCACATGTCTCGATCTACATGAGCACTGCCCTGCACTGATGCTGGGTGGTCCTAAGTGGATGTCCATTGCCTATGAAATCGCAACTGCCTTTTCCACAGCCTTTCAGAACATCTGCCAGTGCTAACCAAACAAATCCTGGTGTAATTAGACAGTCCTAATGTAAATGCTTAATACAAACATGGCATTCTCATCTGATTACTTTGCTGCTGCCAATAAAAGGACGTAATTTAACATTAAGCCTCTAATTAGCAAATAGTGCTCTTTTGCTAGGATAAACAAAATCCCTTGCATTTTGACAATAACTTTCATTCAGAATTTAAATTAAAATAACCTAGATACTCATAACCCTACTTTGAACAAAGAAACTCAGTCAATATCATTTAAGTTGCATTCAAAAAGTAAATTCGAATCACTACTTTTCAAGAGTTGATTTTACTGGGAGCTGTTACTTTGTTAAAAATTTGTTTTTAGTAACATGGGAATCTTTATTAGTAACATGGGGATCTTCATTAGTAACATGAAAATTTTCATTCTGCCTTATTTTTATTTTCAGTTTCTTGGTGTATTTTTAGTGGTTGCAGAGTGTATGTCTGTGTATTAGAAAGTTTATGGATTTTATGGTTCACATTAAGATAGCAAAGGTATAAATGGTACAAACAGTCTTAATACGCATCTTCGTCTGGTTCCTTCTATTAAGAAGAAGAGGTACCCTGTGGCTCCATCTTTTATATTCCAAGTCAAGGGAGTCGATTAATCCAGTTTGGATTCTCAATGTCTTAGGGCACTTAGTCCTGTGCTGCTGTTGTACAGGTTTCTGTTGGTGTCCAGGGAAGCTGATAGCCCTTATACAGTGCCACAGATTAGGAGCTGAGCAGAAGGTGTTCTACAGTGCTTAGCAATGACAAGTTCCTGGCATGACCATGAGAGTGAGTGCCTAAGATAGAGTGGGTGGAAAAGGTCCTGTGGAGAGCAGACCAAGCAACCGAGAGTCCAGTGTATGGGAAGGATCAGCCACATATATACTGAAGTTGCCAAGAATCAAAGCAGAAGAGAGTCTCCTGTTGCATAAAAGGAATGTATCTTAGACTACCTGTACTGCTGTAGAAAAATACCCAAGACTAAATAATTTATAAAGAAAGTCATTTTCACAGTTGTGGAGGCTGGAAGTCCAAGATCAAAAAATCGTGCCTTGTTACTGCATTCTCCAGCAGGGAGGAATGCCGTGTTCTCAGGCAGTGGAAGGAATGAAAGGGCAAGAGAGCTCAACAACTCCTTGTATCCAGCCATTCTACAACAGCATTAATTCATTCTTGAGGGTGAAGTCCTCTTGACTTAAACACCTCCCAAAAGGCCCCAGCTCTCAACACTGTTGCACTGAGGATTGCTTCCGACACATTAAGTTTGGGGGACATGTTCAGACTACAGCAGAATGATGAGAACTAGTAACTGGAACCAATAGAAATGAATGAAAAAAAAAAAAAAGAAGTTGCAAAGAGATTGATTGGATATATGAGATTTAAATCTTGCAAAGCCTTTAGAAGAAAGAGAAGGATCAAAACTCCTAAGGTTATTAAAAAGAAGAAAAACCAGAGAAATCGTGACAGCCAGGAGGAGCCTAAAGAGCTATGACAACGAAATGCAATGTGATAACCTGGATGGGACCCTGGAACAGAAAAAGGACAGTAGGTAACATCTAAGGAAATCTGAATAAACTATGATCTTCAGTTAATAATACTGTATCAGTGTTGGTTCGTTAAGTCATTGCCACTTAGGAATGTAAGATGTCAGTAGTAGAAGAAACTGGGTGTGAGGTATCGGGAGATTCTCTCTGCCAGTTTCTCAATTATTCTGTACATATAAAAATGAAGTCTTTTAAAAAAACAAATTAACTAAAATGAAGGATTCAATGAACATGTTAAGAGCAGACTAGATAAAGTTGACAAAAAAATCAGTGAGAAATCAAAATATCAAGACAGATCAGAAGATAATGAGAATAAAGGATAAGGAGACAAAAAGATCTAAAATAAGAGTAAGGAGACAAAAAGATCTAAAATAAAGAAGAGGTTAACAAGTTAACAGGCAGGGTAAGAAAGTCTAAACACGAACTTCTGCATGAGAGAAAAAAATGAATGAGGCCGCAATAATATTACAAAAGATAATGGCTTAGAATGTTCCAGAAATGATGAAAGATCTCAATCCTTACATTTAAAATCCCAGTAAAGCCCAAGCAGGTTAAATAAAAAGAAATATATACTAAGACTCTTAGTGAAGCTGTGGGAAATCAAAGAAGATAATCAAAGTAACAGCCTTTAGACTAACAAGTAGCTTCTCTAAGGCATCCACAGCTGTTGAAAGAAAAAAGAAGAATATCTCTGGCGTGCTAAAAGAAAAAAAAAATAAAAGGTGACTGTTAACCTTCAATTCAATGTGCAGAGAAATTATCTCTCAAGAATCAAAGCAAAGGGGGCAGTTTTTTCAGGTAAGCAAAGATCGAAAGTATATGCTACTTTAGGTCTTGGTCTCTTTTCATTGATTAAATTGTATAATTAAATGAGGATGTGAGAGAAATTACCACCCCTAAATCTTTGGAGTCTTTGATGATTTTCCTAGCTCTTACAGTATCCCCTAACAAGAGAGATATAGAGATGCACGCTGTGCTGCTGTTTTGTAGATAGGGAGCCCCAGGAACCTCCCACTGGCTCTGTATACCTTTGGTCTTAGTCTGTCAGCAGAGACAACAGTGTAGAGATGCTGCCTTCCCCTAAAGATGTTAATTCCAAATATACATTCGGGAGCTGTAAAAGCAACCATAAAATGGAATTGAAGCCCTTTAGCTTTTCCAGAAAGCTAAAGTGAAAACTCTAGTTTTCTCCTGATGTCCATAAGACCCAAGTAAGATTGGTGGTATGTGGCAGTGTTTGGGGGTTCCAGGAATTAGATGAATTAGGTGAGACATGGTGCCTGACAGTTCTTAAACGATTTGATACTTTTATTCCATTGAAGAATTTCCCTAGTAGGAGGCTTTAGGGTCCTTTGAGTATGGCTAGGAAAAGTTTCACAGGTCATCACACATAGTGGATACATTGCAAGGTTCATTCTTAAGTCCACCCTGCCTTCCTTTTATCAAGTTCTTTGATGCTAACTATTTCAGGACTGGGAATTGAGACAGAACTGAAACTATTTATTATGGTGGCTCAAGACAGACTTTCATTCCCCAGACCTGAAATTCTTTTTTTTAGTTTTGATTTGCTTCCAGGAAACTAATAATCAATTGACTCATGGCTTTGACTCGACATTTGTTACTCTAGAGTATGGAACATTTCTTAATTTTTATGGCAGAAGCATTTTAATCTTCCAAAGTCTCACCATAAATAGGAACTTGATTTTGGAGAAGCACAAGTGGGAATTTAATTAACTAATATAGTTGCCTCATTCCACAGAGTGCTACATTCCTCCCCAGGTTTACTGATGGGAATTGTCACTATCAACTGCCTTATTTTTTGCCTGGAACGAATTCCAGCTTTCTCTTATTTTACTAATGGGCTTTTAACCTGTACTATTGTTAACCTGAGTCAGTTAGGGTTTATAAATGCAAGCAACAGAAATGAATATTAATAGTAAGGGAAATTTATCGGAATATTATTAGATTCGTTCATAGAGTAATTAGGTTACTAGACTCCATTTTTGGAAAACATGTTGGAATCAACGAGCTCTGGAGAGCTAGGTAGAAGGGACGACAGGTATCTCAAAGAACAGAGTGTCTGAGTCCACCATAGTTTGCAGTGTAAGAGTTAGTATGCACTCAGAAATTATCATTGCTTTTGTCAACCATGATGTTTATTTAATCCCATCAAACTTCTAAACAGAGCAAAAATTAGATTTTACATACGGCATACATTATTGGTAATTGCTCCATCAAATTTTTTGCAGTTTTATTGCAAGTTTATTTTTGACAACATCTTTAAAGGGACTTTTGCGTTCAAATGTTTCAATCAGTACACTAAGAGACAAGAGAACAAACATTTAAGAGAGTAAGAATTGTGTTATTTTAAAACCAGTAACAATTAGGCTACCTCTAAGCATGATCTTTTCAAATCAGCTTATAAATATTCCAAAAGTAAGAAATTGAGTGGTAATTGGAACATGAGCTACTTAAACTTCTGTTAAAAAAATTAACTATAGGTTATATCTCATTAAAAGTACATCAGAATACCCTGGGGACAATTTTCTGGCTTAGGAAGCAAATGTCTTTATTAGTTTTATAATAGGAAGCAAAATTGAGTTACCCAATACCTAAAGCTAGACAATCACCACTGGAAAAGCTTTTACAAACTGAGTTCAGGATCAAAAGAAGTGAAAAACTTTGTAAATAAGAAAAAAAAATTAAGAGTGCAGATTTGAGGAATTAAGGATAATGTTTAAGGACAAAGGAGACCAGAAGAACAGGATACCCCAGATCTTAAGAGTAAGCAAATAATTCACTATTCCTCTTTTCTTTGTCTGCCAAGGACATATCAGGTAAAGTGGTGGATAAAAATTAATCCCCTAGCTGGTAACTTCACAAGGTGAAATACTCCATGCAAAACTTCAGAGGCTTCTGCTACAAGAAACAATTTCTTCCTACTAGAAAAAAAGAGTGAAACCCTTGAATTGCTTGTATTATAAGGAGCTATATTTAGGAATGTCTTGTAAAGGGATAGATAATTACAAGAGGTTGTTTTGATTGATTGAATAAAAGTCAGACAACTCTAAATTTGGACTGAGTTAATAAAGAATAATTTTTTCCCCAAGCTCTTTCTGTGGTACCATTTGTTTGAGTAACTTGAATTTGACTGACAATTTCAGAACAAATAAGAAGTGTATCCACGTCTTAGTGGCAGCAGTGCTCAGGAGATGGTGATGACAGGAATTAACAGGCGAAATTAAGACCGCATATGGTAGCTCATACCTGTTAATCCCAGGGATTTGGGGTCCAAGGCAGGAGGATTGCTTGAGGCCAGGGGATTGAGACAAGCCTGGGCAACAGAGTAAGACCTTATCCATAGGGGAAAAAAAAAACTAAGCCAGGCGTTGGAGGATAAAGCCAGAGGATCACTTGAGCCCAGGAGTTCCAGGCTGCGATGAGCCAAGATCAAGCCACCGCACTCCAGCCTGGGTGCCAGAATGAGATGTAGACTCAAAAAATAAAAAAAAATAAAAAAAATATATATTTTTTTCAAAGCCCAAATTGTCTTCCCACAGTTGTAAAACTAGCTTATGGCCAATGGAGAAGGTGAAAAACTGAAGCACAGCTTTGTAAACAAATTCAGACTAATTCTATGATCCTAATAGCTGTCAGCCTCAGATTTCCATTCTAAGAAATAAAAGTGTTAAATAAGCTTTGAACACCCTTTGGATTTATGTGTCTGTGCTTGCAGTTTAACTCACTAAAAATGAATTATCTCATTATGAAAAAATATTGTTACGTATTTTGTTTTAACCTGTTTTTTCTTTTTGGTCTAATATTGTTGAACTTCACACTTATGTTCTGTTAACACTAGAGGTCAGGCTAAGAATAGTCCTGTTTCTTATATTATGAACCACATAAGATATTATAGATACTTTAGATATTTTGACTTTTTTTAGTTAGAACTTTTGAATTTCCATTATAATTGTTACATTACTCATTCACACTTTGTCAACCGTAAAGGTAATGAAAGTTTTTTCTAATAACTAAAAAAACTAAAAAAATAAAAAGTATACCTTCATTGTGTGTGCTAATATTACAAATAAAAATTCAACAGATTTTTAAGTAAATCAACAACTTACATTTTCTTCACCTAAATATACCATTATTATCTACATTTTCCTAACCTTACTCATTTATTTTTCTTTTACTTTTTCATATTTTACCCCCCTGCAGAATTACAAGCACTATGACAAAAGTAACAATTTACCACCATCTTGAAATAACCTTGAAAATCAAACAAAAGCAAAAATAAAGATGCAAAATTAATAGCATCACTTTAAGTAAGCTTAAGGCTCTAGGTAGCCTTTTGAACTTAACAGGAATTTAGGTGAACCTTATACATAACCAATCTCACACCCAAATGCACACAGAAATAGACTTAATACCATTTTACAGAGAATTAGTAAATTCTTTGATGTCACACTTGGTAATCTAAAGTAAAGCCGGGAAAGGTATGAAAATGTGATTAAAACTCAGAAGAGGAGGTAAGAAAACATTAAGCTAGGGCTTATGGGCCATACTAGGTAGAACTGGTCTCTACACAAATATAAACAGATAAAATATACTCTTTGCATTTCAGAAATAGAGAACTTCTAGCCATTGGGGAAAAAATAAATAAATGCATCGTGTGTGTGTGTGTGTGTGTGTGTGTGTGTGTCCCATTCATTCATTTAGTTCACAGGTGCCTACATATTCTCAACTAAGTCTTTTTCTTTAGGCAGCGTAAGCCATGCATGTAAATCTTCAAGAAATTTTTACCCCCTAAAACAGAAGGTTCTTCAAGAAATTACTATATCTTCAAAGAACCAATGTTATCAACCATCTCCCTAAAAGAAAGTCTTTGCCTGGAGAATCACTAGATAAAAATCAAGATACCGTGCAGATGACGCGATTTTCCTAATAAGGTTGTTGTGTTGAGATAAATGCACTGAGCTGCAGGTAGAGGACCAGCTTTCCCGATGAATCATTTCCAGCATGTCCTCACCAGGCCTCTGCACTCTCTTAGCACTCAGGGGCTGGCCAGCCTGGCATCCAGGCTGTTTGGATCAATTGATTGAATCAATTGACCTTTTATATATATTTTTTATTGTTTCCACAATTTTATTGTTTCCCAAATTCCCCATCAGTGTTCCATTTTCTCCAGAGCATCTTTCCACATCAGACACGTGGAATACCTTTTCATCTATGGAAAATGAAGACTCCTCACACGTAGAGCTTGGAGGTGAAGGGTTAAGAACAGGTCAGCTATTCCCATATTATTTCTGTTTCTGCCTAGTGAACAGGTGAAACCCCTACATTCACCTATGTCTTTTTTTTTTTTTTTTTCCAGAAGACCTCTGCATTCTCTCTCCTAATGGCATGGTTATAATAGTACTCCCCGTTTTTTAAGTCAAGAGTTAGTTTCTCAGTACTGCATTCACTCTTTTTTTTTTTTTTCCTTTGAGACGTAGTTTTGCTATTATTGCCCAGGTTGGAGTGCAATGGCGCTCGCGCAACCTCCGCCTCCTGAGTTCAAGCAATTCTCCTCCCTCAGTCTCCCGAGTAGCTGGGATTACAGGCATGCGCCACCGCGCCCGGCTAATTTTGTATTTTTAGTAGCGACAGGGTTTCTCCATGTCAGGCTGGTCTCGAACTCCTGACCTCAGGTGATCCGCCGGCCTTGGCCTCCCAAAGTGCTGTGATTACAGGCGTGAGCCACCGCACCTGGCCTGCTTTCACTCTTATTCACCAACCATACCATATACAAGTGAGGCACTTTTCATTATCTTCGTCCTGTTGATCCTAAACAGTTCTTCCCCCCAGGCTTTCTGAACCACAAGGTGGTTATGCTCCTGCCTCTAACTTGGAACAGCCTGGTCCATACCTCTCTAATGAAAAGAATGTGATTGTGCCATCCAGAGCTCACAGTAGAAGCAGATAGCAGCACCAAAAAAACACATTTTTTTTTTCTCTGTATTGCATCCTTGCCTAGCAAGATTAGTTTTGAGTAACTTTGGAAAATATCAAGTTGGATTGTTGACATGAACATCCAAATACGTGTCAAGAAAGAAGCAAGTTAAATATATTCTTTGCCATTCTGCACCTGATTATACTCTAGAAGGCACAGCACTGATATAAATCATAAGATGTTCAGCTGCCTTAGCATTATTAAGAAGGGATGACATTACACAAATGTGATTCGTATATTCTTCATCTGTAAAAATATTCATTGCTGGGTTCTCTCTCTATATATATATTTATATGTTTATGAAAAGTGGCTTGGAATTTACTTATTAACAAAAAGTAAATCTACTGCAGTGGTTTACCATTTAAGAAGATCTTGCTGCAGATCTGTTTAGTGAGGTGAAAAAATCTCTTATTATTTATTTATTCTCTGGATATGTAGAGGATATGGGTTTTCGATACATTTATATAACATGAATTATATAAATACAATATTTTGCATTACTAAAAGAGATAGGTTAAAAAAATAAAGGTGTAATCTATTGAATGCTGCCAAATATCCAGCTCCATATCAAACATATCATCAAATTTTCAAAACAAAGGAAACAGGTTCTTATATGATTCTCAGTTTATAGGGAGTGGCACTGAAGCTTAGAGATTAACTCATTCACCTACAATTACAGTGAGTATAGTGCTAGGCAGAGCTGGGATTCAGAAACTTCTTCTATCTGACTGTGGAAGGCCAAGTTTGAAACCCCTCTGTTTATCTCTCTCTCTCTCTCTCTCTCTCTCTCACACACACACACACACACACACACACATTCAAATAGAAGACTTTTCAAAACACTGATGGCAGTTGTGGCTCCGTAGAAAAAGAACTCTCAGGCCAACACCTTCCCTGCCATTCCAGGTGCACGTACTTAAACCAAAGATGACAGAACAGGGTAAACTGCTAGTGGGCAACATAAAAACACCAAGAGTTTTTTTTTCTTATAAGGAAATTTAATCAATACAAATTTAATTGAAATTTTCTTATAAGGAAATTTTCTTTTCTTATTTTTTTTTAGAGAGAGAGAGTCTCACTCTGTTGCCCAGCTGAAGTGCAATGGTATCATTACAGTTCAACCTTGAACTCCTCGGATCAAGTGATCCTCCCTCCACCACAGCCTCCTAAGTAGCTAGGACCACATGTCTGCACCAGCGCACCTAATTTTTGTTTGTTTGTTTTTGTGTAGAGATGAGGTCTCACTCTGTTGTTCAGGCTGGCATCAAACTCCCTGCCTCAGGCGATCCTCCTGCCTCAGCCTCCCAAAGGGCTGGGATTATAGGTGTGAGCCACTGCGCTCCTGACTGAAATTTTCTGTTTGCATTGGAAAAACAGAACATGCTAATGCATAACAATTTCGGAACTGGAGGAAAGGAGAAAGGCAAAAAGTCACCAAAAATATTACTGTCAACAATTCTATTTTTGAGGTTTTTTTTTTTTTTTTTTCCAAATCTAGTTGTTTTCTTTCCAATAGAGATGTAATCATGGTTTAAAAAATTGCATTCTGATATTGTATATTCTTTGTAAACACCTTAAATTATGGCATATTCATTCTCCAACGTTATTTTCAATAAGTTATATTTACTCAGTTTTAAAAGTTAGTTTCTTCAACATTTTATTTTTATACTTTATTTCAAACTCACAGAAGAATTACAAGCATGGTACAAAGAACTATTGTACACCACTTACCAAGATTTTTTACCAAGCTTCACCATTTGTTACGTTTTGTCCCATATAATTTATCATTCACTCAATGTCTTTTCTCCCTTTCTCTTCCTCTTTCACTCCTTTTCTCCTATTCTTGTGTTTCCCCAACACCTGACCAAAAAAGTGGGTTGTGAAACCTTTAATTTTTGCCAGTTCCAGAGCTGAGTAATAGATCCAGGGTAGTTATTTTTTATTTTTCATTTTACAAGTGAAAGTGAACATATGTGTAAAGATCATTTTAAATATTTTCTTTGTAAATTCTTCATCTTTTTGCTCATATTTCTATTGCTTTTTTTCTCTTCCCCTGGTTTTAAATATTCCTTGTATTATTAATATTAGTTCTTTATCTGCTATATGTACTGCAAAGTATTTTCTTTCAATTTGTAATTTGTCTTTTAACTTTGCTTATGGTGATCTGGCCATATAAAAGTACTCTATTATTTGTTTTATTTGATTAAATTTATAGATTATTCTTTTATTATCCTCATATTTTCAGTGTTATTTAGAACATTTTTTCTGTACTCAAATTATACAGGTACTTATTCTTTTATAATTAATAATTTCAGGGGTAGATATTTTGAGAATATGTAAAATTCAGTTACTCAACACATTTTAGGTCTATTTATATCAATATAAAATCATAGTTTCCTCTTTTAATAAGTGAGCTGAAATATGCTACTATGATTAGTTATGTGATACTTATATTGTAGTACACTGGCTTTTGTGCCTTTTTGACATGTCCCCATCATTATTTGGGTGCTTTCATGCTTTCTGGCACCCACATAAAAATGCCATATGTCCCAGCCTTGGATTCAGTCACTTCTTCAAAGAGCCGTGGTTGCTTTAGGTGGAGAATGTTCACTTCTCTCTAGATGTCATCCTCATTCCAGCAGCTTCAACTAATGACTCTGGGCCACCACGGCTGCCTCCCCTTTGTAGAATGGTCATCTGCCTTGTTCTGCCGCACTGAAGAGCTTGCAATGAATCAGTCTGGAAGGAAAAAAAGAGACAAGGGAGGAAGAGGAAACAAAAAAGAAAAAGAAAGTAGAAAAAAGTTAGTTCATTTATTTTCATACTTTACATTTTTTTGCTATAATGGTTTAAACCGATTAGTTTTCTTTTGATCATTGCTTTGAATATATATAATATGTAGTCTATTTTTATCATTATGTTAAGATATTTTGTATTTTAGTTTGAATTATCTTCACAGAGATTATTTCAAGGGTTTTAAAATAGATTTTCTTTTATATGTACATTTTTTAAGTAAAAGTAGATTATGGAGGTGTCAGTATTTTCTATTTTATTGCATTGCAGTCGGAAAGTATTGTTCATAATACTTCTACATTATCCAACTACAGATGTTTTCTTATGGCTCAGGAAATCATTCGTGGAATTTATAATCAATTTTTAATATTCCATGTGCACTGAAAATAAAGGTGCATCTTCTGTTAAGTAGGTGTACAGTTTGTTTTATATTTATACAATGTACTTTTATCTTATTGATTATGATATTTAGGTCCTCAATATCCTTTTTATTTTAATCACTCGATCTGTCATACTGTAAATGATATTCAGGTCTTCTCTTATTACTGTCTTTCTATCTGTTCTTCTTTCATCTTTTTTCATCTCCTTTAATTTCCTGTAGTTTCTCCTCTGTAAAGGTAGCAATGTATAATATTATTTGGTGTGTAGATAGTCATAGTTGTTACTTCTATTAGCAATTGTGGTTTTTATTGTAAAAAGTGTCTTTGTCATACTTAATTTTTTGTTTATTTGACTTGACTTTGCTTAACAGGATCACAAAATCAGCTTTCTTGTTGTTTGCATTTGACTGATACATCCTTGAGTTGTCCTATTAGTCTTTTGAATCATGTTTTTTAGTTATCTTATGTCCAGAATTATAGCTTAGTATTTCTTTGTTAGCAAAACTCAAAGTTTTCTTTTAATAATTGAGTTAAGCCAATTCATATTTATTGAAATGACTAATATAACCCATTTTATAGTTCCTATAACTTTATATAATTATAATTGCATAATTATTGTATGTATTGTATTATATTTGTTTTGTCCTCTGCATTAGTTGTATTTACTTTGTTCTTTTACATTTTAAATTAAATTTGATGTTTAGAATAGTTAGTATTTTCTTCTAGTGATTACTTTTTTACTTTTTACTTTCTAATGCTTTCAATGTCTTGGTTTCTTATCTAAACATTTACTATCAGGTTTGTTGATTTTTAATAGTATCTTTTGACTCCTGCCTATTGCCTGTATAAAAATCAATGAGCTTATTCTATGTTCCTCTTTTTCTTTTTTCCATTATTTTAGTGCATTATTTTTACTTTATCAAAATACATAACACATAAAGTAACACTCGTTCACCATTATTCCACCTTCTTCCCCACTTTAGCCATAATCTTAGTTCTATACTTCAATAAATCAGTGTTCATCATGATTTCTTTTGCTGATGATCCCCCCGCCCCTCCAGTCATCTCTTGGTTTTAAAGCTCTGATAGATTCGATTCTTCAAAAAGAACTGTGAGCACTGTACAACCTGGGTTCTTGAATGTTTACAATCATTTTCTTCACAGCCTTGATACTTAAATAGTAGTTTTGCTGAATGTAAAATATTTGATTCACTTTTTTTTCCCATGAAAATGCTGCTATATTATTGTCTTGCTTTTCATGTTGCTTTTAAGAAATCTGATTATCTTGTCCTTTTAAATTACTGATCCTTTTGCCTATAAGTCAAAAGGATTTGCCTGGCAAGGATTTTTTAAATCATTACAGTCTTATAGATTTATTAACATACTTCTTGGGACTGGTCATTGCTAAGGTCTACCCTTGTCAGTTCTCTCCCTTTTGAGGGCATCCCATGTCAAAACACACCTCACCAAGGCCAGTGAGGGCAAGAAATTCAAAGGTTCATTACTCATTCAGGGAAACTTAAAGTAAAGGAGTCCCTTTGATGTCATTTGATGTCAAGACCAAGGGAGAGAGATGGAGATCCTGGATGGGTACACAAACACATGCACACACACATCCCGGGAATATATAAATAATACCAAAGCAGATTAATTCTAGAATGGTGCTAGTGTGTGAGAAAACAGATAACAAAGATTAGCAGTAGTAAATAGGGCTAGGATAGTCTTTGGTTCTCTCTCCAGTAGGTGTTAACGATTTCGCGAAATGTCGTTTACTGTGACTTATTCCTTCCAACTTTATTTCTCCACAGTCATTTCAAGAAAAGTGCTCAGGAACCTATTAGGTGTCTTCCATATTTAAAAAGAGTCTCCGCCGGGCCCGGTGGCTCACCCCTGTAATCGCAGCACTTTGGGAGGGCCGAGGCAGGCGGATCATGAGGTCAGGAGATGGAGAGCATCCTGGCTAACACGGTGAAAACCGGTGTCTCCTAAAAATACAAAAAAATTAGCCGGGCGTGGTGGCCGGGGCCTGTAGTCCCAGCTACTTGGGAGGCAGAGGCAGGAGAATGGTGTGAACCTGGGAGACGGAGCTTACAGTGAGCGGAGATCTCCCTGCTGCAATCCAGGCTAAGCGACAGAGCGAGATTCTGTCTCAAAAAAAAAAAAAATCAAAAAAAAAAAAAAAAAAAGTGTTTATTTTATCTCCAGGAATTTTTATATTATGACTTTTTATATACTATTTTTATTTTTATATATGACTTGTTTGCTATTAGCCTGCTTTCTACTTATTTAGCTACTTTCCTTCTCACTCTTTTTATTTCTTATTATAACTCATTTTCACTCTCTTGGTAATTTCCTACCTTTCTCCAATGTCCCTTATTAAGTTTTTATTCTCCCTCGGGTTCCTAATAATTTAGTCATCACTACTGATGAAATGTTGTCTTCTCTCTCCCACCCCCTGTTCCTCATCCCCTCTCATTCCCTTATCTGCTTCCTTCTGCTTCTTCTTAGAATTCAATCAACTTTCATTTCATTTCTTCCTTAATATATGAACTTCTTATTCTTGTTATATATATCCACAATTGCTTGTCTGAGGCTGTTTAATTTAGTTTGAAATATCGTGTTAGACTCTTCTACTTTGTGGTTGGTTTCTTGAGAGATAATTTTCATCAGGTAAAATGTCTGCTTCTCACATTGTTTTTCTTTTTTAGTAACGGTGTAGATAAAGACTGTTTACATTTATGCAATTTGTGGGCAGAATGCCAGCAGGTTTGGTTACAAGTTTCCTGTGTCAAGAGCATCTTCTTAAGTCAGTGTTGGCAAATGCACATTTTTACGAGAACAGACGAGATCGGGCATGTTCAGGGTGGTATGGCCTTAGACTGCACATCTTTAATGATTCTCCTTGTTTAGTTTGTTTATTTGGTTAGTGTGAGAAGGGACTGAATGTCCTGGATTTTATTTTATTTTTTTTCTAGCAAGATCACAATATTTTCCCTTTTGCTTCTTTTCCCCTTCTCCTTTCATTCTCCAAAGGATACCTCTCCTTTTATTGTACTCTTACTCTTTGGAAGCATTGCCTCTCAATTCAGTCACCATGCATCCCACACACTATTATATCCCTTCCCTGCAGCCATTGCACTGATTTACCAGAAATATTGTTCAGTATTTTCACACTTACAGTGGACGCTTCCTTTCTTGCATGGGGAGGGGTTGGATTTTAGATCAGTTGTAGGCTCGCTCTTCTCTCATTCCCTCTTCCTCAGCAGTGTTTCCAGCATCCACTCCCAGCCCCACCTTTTTGCAAAATTTGAGAGATGGCTCTGCGAAAATAGGCATTTTTTTTTGTACTTACAGTGAATTTGAAGTTTGTAATGTTCTCTGAATTCTAGTTATGCTATTTGCCTGATTTTATATGTTATATTGAGCAAAAGATACTACAAAGGAGTGGTCAGTGAGGATAATACAGTGTCACAAAGCCAAGGAAAAAATTTTTTCAAGAATAAGGAAAAGATCAATATGTCAAGTGCTGCTGGGAGGTTGATTAAGTTGAAGGCTGAAAGCTAACCATTGGTTCAGGCAGCCTTGAAAAGTCTCACTGTTGAAAAGCCAGCACAAAAGACCTATTGACATGGGATCTACAAAGAAAACAGTGTGAGAAAGTGGATACAGTAAATGGAGCAAGTACAGAGCACTCATTTAAGAAGGCTTATTATAAAAGGCCAGATGCACATGTGGTAGTTAGAGGGCACTGTGGGGTCAAGTGTTTTTTTTTTTTTTTCACCTTTAATTTAAGCATATATACTTACAAAAGTGCACATATTTTAAATATAACTCTTGATGAATTTTCAGAAACTCAACAGCCTGCAGATCAAAGAAAAGAGCATTACTACATCCCCAGAAGCCCCCAGTGCTCCATGCACTCAAAAATTACCCCCAAAAGGGCAACCCCATACTGCAGTCCAACACTAGAGGGTTAGGTAATCTTTTCTTTCCGGTTTCCTTTGCCGTATATTATTTCCTGAGAGAATTATTCACTTTGTTACAAGTAGTTATAGGTTTTTCATCCTCACTGATATTTAATTTTCTGTTGTCTGGATATATGTACTATAATTTATTTATCCATTATAGTGTTGAAGGGAATTTGAAAAGTTCACAATTTTGGATGATTATGCATAGTGCCACTTTGTGCTATTAATAATTTCTTAGTTACTAGTCATATATTTTCTAGTACATGGATTTTGGTGACTTATGTATGAATTTCCATGGGGCTTACACCTGGGAATCAAATTGCTGGATCATAGAAAAGACATATATTAAGAAACTATGGCCAAAGTATTCTAAATATTTTTTATTGAAACACTTTATAAGCATTTCAGTTGCTATTTTTGCTAAAACTTAGTTGCATTTTCATTTCATTTTATCAATTGTGATATGTTATTTACATTTTCCTGATGGCCAATGAGATCATATATTTATCGGCCAATTGGACCAGATGTAGTATCTTTTAAAATGTGTCAATTGTCAACTTTTCTTTTTGGTTAGCTCTCTTATCCTTACTGATTTTTAGGGTTTGTAAACATTCTGGTTATAAGTGATTTACTGGATGAAGTATATTTTGAGATGTGAAAAATATTAAAGTATGTTTTATACTAATAGCAGTAATTTGGTGATTCAAGATACAGAGAGAATAACTGCAGGAGAAAAACCCTTGAGTTAACAATAGTGGATGGGACCCAGGATAGTAATAGCTGACTACGGAAGCTCTATAATATTTAAATTTTTGTTATAGCTAAATGTTTCTGATATTTAACTATTATAAATGTTATGAATATTTTAACTCAGTAAAATTTTACCTATATATTGGATGATTGTCACTTTCTAAATATTGGACATATTGATTAAAAAATGAAAAAATTAAGGCTTTTGGTGCAAATATATAGGTAAAGCATTTTGTGCTGTGTGCATTTGCTTTCTGTTATAAAGACATTGCCAACAAGCCATGTTATTAATTTTTGAATATTATCATTGTACATTTAACTTTTACTTTTTAGTCTGTTTTTCTCCTTCAAGTTTTTTGACAAAATCCATTTTGCGTTATTTTATTAATTATATTGTTGTATCTTTTAAACTTTTAACACTTTTGTTGAATGTCCTAAGTATATTCCAACCACTTGAACATTTTTTGTTTAATTTTTTACATTTTACTTTTTGGGTTTATTTTAACAAGTTCTAGTTTGTCTGAATTTTTATGTTTCTCTTTTTTTTTTCTTGTTTATTTTAATTATGGTCCTTATATTGTATTTTTATTTTTGCTAAATATACTTTTAGTTTTTCTTGACTAATAGAAAATATATTAGAGTAGCTATTTAAATAACTCATACCCTAGTTTTAATAGTTTTAATCCTTTATTTGGCCTTCATGGATCTTTGGCCCTTTCTATCTCTTTTTTAGCAAAATAGATAATGCAAAAATCCATGGTCTTTGCTTGTGTAATTATGAATCAAAAGACAGGTCATGCAATAGTTGGCTATTTAACAAAAGAGAGAGGTTGACTGATAATTCTATTGATGAAAGGTACCTCTCTCATGGATAATTTTAATCAAACAGTAAGTGTTCAAAAGATACTTTGGATTTCTTTTATATTCCTATATGCTAAGGCAACATTGACTAAGGCAGGGGTTATACAATTTTGGAATAAAGACAGTTTACTCTTTTAGAGATTACATAACAAACACAAAACAACCCTTAAAAAAGTAGCATGACCTTGGCTGTTATTTTAGAGCAAAAATAATCCTGGCCTCATCTCTTACTTTAACCCTCAGTTGTTGTACTAAAACAGGGGTGGACTCCTTAACAGTGTTGCTTGTGACTTTAGAAGAAGTTTTTATTTTTATTTTTTAAACAAGTCTTGTGTCTTTGCAGCTGGGTGCAGTAGGCTTATGCATGTAATCCCAACACTTTGGGAGGCTGAGGTGGGAGGATCACTTGAGCTCAGGAGTTTGAGACCAGCATGGGCAACATGGTGAAATTCCATCTCTACAAAAAATACAAACAAAAAGTAACCAGGTGGTGATGTGTGCCTGTAGTCCCAGCTACTCAGGGGCTGAGGTGGGAGAATCTCTTGAGCCCAGAAGGTTGAGGTTCAGAGGCTGCAGTGAGCCGAGATCATGCCACTGCACTCTAGCCTGGGTGACAGAGTGAGATCCTGTCTTAAAAAAAAAAAACAGAAAAAAGCAGGCTTCTTTCAGTGTTAGCCAAGGAGTATGGAGATAGGTCCTAGTGATCTAACATTGATTATCGTTTTTTTTTTCAGTTTTACTCGAAGATTTCCAGTTTCCTTCTTCATTACAGAATGGTATTTTTTTCACCCTGCATCACAATATAATTACCCTTTCAAATCCCTCCTTTCTGAAGGATTATAGATGCTTAGTCTTCTACTTTGCTCATTATCAGACACCCAAAGGTGGGAGCTGTATATGATTATTATTCTCAGCTGATTTACTTCTCTGTTTGCATGCATCTCCCCATAAAATCTAGTATAGGAGCCGGAGGACTTTTCCACCACACACACACACACACACACACACACACACACACACGACAAACTTAAACACGAGATGCAACCTACATTAGGCCTGCTGTATCCAGCAAGCAGTGATGTCTGTCAAGTCATGGCGATATACCTTCACTTTCCACATCTCCCTGAGGCAAATAATAGGTTATTTCTATACTGAAAAGACTGCTAGACTATACTTTCCAGTGGCTAACGTAATTACAAACAGTTTAGATTTTTTTTAACTCCCCTCTTTGTCTCTATTTTATCCTTCTAAGTTGCCTAGATTATAAATAAACCAAACCGACTTTTTCTTCTTTTTTTTTTTTTTTAGAAGATTCACATCTGTTTAATGTATATAAAGCCAAGGAAAGGACAGTCCCGGACTCAATAGAAAAATATTCTGTGAAATTCATATGGTGGGGTTGAGGGGGAAGGGACGAGGCTATAGAACCCACATCTGAACATGTACAAAAAATAACTTACACAGTAACCCCCATCCTCAAGGATGATACAGATCTGCCCAGTCCCCGGGGCTCGGGGGCACACTGCAGACATGGCGTTATGGGAGACAACCAATGTGGGCTCCAGGTGCAGGTGGGAGTGAGAAGGGCATCAGTCCGGAGGGGTGGGCAGCTATTAGGAGGCCTTGAAGCAGTTGCCGCCAGAACACGAGCTCAGCAGCTTGTCCACCAAAGTGTGGGCGTAGCAGCCAGCTCCTTGCAGCAGCCTTACTCCTCCACGAGACTCAGGTGGTTAGATGCGGAAGTTCCGCTTCTCGAGGTAGGTGACGGCTGCCGTCAGTGGGCACAAGATGAGCTTGATGTGAGCCTGGAAGAAGTTGATCTGCACGCTGCCGTTGCTGAGGTGCAGGATGATGGCGCTGCGGGTGCGGAACCAGCTCCGAAGGTAGGGCAGCGGGGCGAGCTCATTGCCTTCACGCGGCGTGATGTTGGCACCTGCCTTCAGCAAGTGCTCGCTCAAGTAACTGCGGACATATTTAAAGAGTGTGATCTTCATCAAGAAATTGGGATGGGAATTCACGGTGAAGTAGGACTCGGTGCCATCACACTTTAGGTACTGCAGGCTGTCACCACCATTGAAGAGCACCTCCACGCTGCTATCCACAACTGATACCCAGGACGGTACTTGCCTGAATAGTCCATCCACTTGCTGACCCAGAAAAATGGAGATGCGGGCAAGATCCTCAACCTCCTCTTACCTGACCAGCCCTTCCTCCGAGGGCTTGGAGGCATTGACGCTGTGCAGCATGCAGCATGTCATGAGGTGGCAGTCGACCACCTCACCCGTCTCTGAAACCCCTGGTTCTTCTTTTTCCCGGGGACTCTCAGGCAGGGTATTCTCCAAGCATTTATTTAGGACCCCGAGGGGCTTTCTGTTGCTGCGGTCCGGGCTGCTGGGAGCGATGGAAAACCTCGGTGGAATGGTCAGGCAGGTGATGGGGAGACGGGCTGGGATGTAGCCAGAAGTAAAGAACTCATTGTTAAGCTGCTCGTTAATGGTTGGGCGGGCAGTGAGATCTGTCTGAAGCATCTTCTGGATGAGGGAGGCGGCCACAGGGTTGATGTGCTTGGGAATACTGCATTCACTCTTCTTGATTCGGAGGTAGGTCTCTTTTAGGCAAGAGGTGCCAAAAGGTGGTTTGCCCACTGACGAGGTATACACGATACACCCACTGGACCGCACATACACTTCAAAACTGTGCCCTTTTTTTTTTTTTTTTTTTTTTTTTTTTTTTTTGAGAGGGAGTCTCGCTCTGTCGCCCAGGCTGGAGTGCAGTGGCCGGATCTCAGCTCACTGCAAGCTCCGCCTCCCGGGTTCACGCCATTCTCCTGCCTCAGCCTCCTGAGTAGCTGGGACTACAGGCGCCCGCCACCGTGCCCGGCTAGTTTTTTGTATTTTTTAGTAGAGACAGGGTTTCACCGTGTTAGCCAGGATGGTCTCGATCTCCTGACCTCGTGATCCGCCCGTCTCGGCCTCCCAAAGTGCTGGGTTTACAGGCTTGAGCCACCGCGCCCGGCCTAAAACTGTGCCCTTTCTTGCTCAGCATCTCGGGAGCTACGTAATTAGTAGTTCCACAAAGGGTCTTCTTTCTCTCACCATCATATTCGACTTTGGTTGCCAGTCCCGAATTCCCTGTTTTCACCTCCAGAACCTCATTCAGGAAAAGGTTGCCCAGCTTAAGGTCTCGGTGAACAACTCGGTTTTGGCGCAGGTACTGGCAGCCAAGCACAATTTGCCGCAGACTACATAGTGCCGGGCCTCAAGTTCAGTTAGGGCTTTCCTCCTCTCGTGCAGCTCCAGGAGAGACCTCCGGCGGCAGAGCTCCAACACCACCACGAACACAAAGTCGTTGTCCTCGAAAAAGCCGTGGAATCCTACGACATGCTGGTGGGAGAGACTGCCGTGAATGGATATTTCTATGGACATCTCCTCATAGTGCGGCATGAGCAGCAGAGACTTAGGCACAATCTTGCCCGTGAACAGTACCTTGGTGTCCGCGTCTGAGATCTCGGAAGCACTTGGCAAAGGCGTCCTTGCCCAAAAAGCGGTCCCGCACATAGCGCTGCCGGCTGCGTGGGTCCACTAGGACCTCCGGGATCTCTTTCGCCGGTGGAGCAGCCTCTGGAGCTCCCAGAGCTGCAACTCCGGGGGCCCCAGCTTTCCCAGGGACTGCCGGTGCCCGTGTCGCTTCCCCGCAGTCACCGTTGCAGTCATGTTCCTGGAGCTGCTCAGCACAGGTGGATCCCAGCAGAGGCTCCTCACCGCTCCGCTCCTCCACGAATTCCTAAAACCACTTTCTTTAAGGCTTTTGGCTCTTTCCTCTCTGGTTATAATGGAAACAATATAAGGGACCTGGCCATGGCAAGCCTAATTAATAGCAGGCAGCGTCGAGAAGTGGAAGTTCATCACATCCTCTACTTCCACTCACAAGCTCAGGTAAACATTTCGTAGGTTTCCCAGTTAGAGTCTGACATCAGTAAGTTAGAAACAGCAGGACTTCACATTGATAGACCTCTTGCCAAAATTGTCAACTAACTTGTTTTTACAAGGAAAACTTTTTATCCCTGATATCATCTAATTCCTAAAAACTGGCATAATTATTTCTCATGACAACACCTGGCTTGGTAAAGACATTGTTAAAGTCAGGATTTCAGGATTGGTCAGTCTAAACTTGGAGAATTGTCTTCCCTAGGCTGCTCATTTCCTGATAGTTTGTGATTCCAGGAGAAACATGTCTGACCAATTTGGGTTTAATAAATGAATTCAAAAGAAGCAGCCACCAATCAAAATCTAACAGAAATATTAATTGTTGCTTACTCAGTGAGGGAAAATGGTGCTTGCAGGATGCAATGTCTTTGAATAAAGCAAACTGCTGATCTTCTACAGGGTTTGGACAAGTGAGATTGATGGACACACAGAAGCAAGACCTGTTAGGGAAGTGTGAACCTTTAACTGTGGAGAGTTAGTTATTTAGGTGTAGCTGTTGCACATTAGCTGACTCCCAGAAGTGTGGATCTATCACAAAATGCTAGGCATCCAGAAGAGTTATTACCGATGTGAGGTTGTCACTGGTCAGTTAGAATTGTTTCACACCAGATCTGGTAGTTGCTTGTTACTACAGCTAAAGAATAATCAGTGTTTTTTTTCCAGATAATTAAAATGTTTTGCTCTCATTGAATATTTTACATACTACTGTGTACTAGCATTATACATGCTAATGTTTCATCTAATTGACCATATTTTAATACTTTGAGGGATGCTGTCTTATGACATTTTATCCCCATTTCCTATAGCATCTTGCATAATAAGTTATAATCACAAGCCCTAGTGGGGTAAGACATACTACGTGGCCAAACTCTTCAGGAATTTAGCAGTAGTGCTGCCAGAGGAAAGAGGTCCAGTATCCTTTTAACAGGTTCAAGGAAAATGGATGGGAAAATAAAACTACAGCCACAGAGATGGCTATAATTACATCACACATAAAATCTAGTATGCAGTAAACATATGGAAGGCTAGGACAGAAGTCAAAAGTGGAACCTAAAAACACTCTTCTATAGACCCTTCTTTGCTTGTGTGGCTCCTCAAACCTGCCTTCATCTGGGATCTCATCTGCACCTACAGGTCTGGTCCAATTCCCTTTTCCAAAACTGACCTTCTTTTTCTCTGCCCCACCAACCTCTCCCCAGGTCAGCAGCACTGCAACATTATTCACATCTAAAACCTGGCTGAGAAGTTCATCTTTTCCAGAACACAGGACTCTTCTTCCTCTCCATGAGTCACACTAGGATTGAACACTGTGAACTTAACAATTATAGCCCTTGAGTCTCTGCAGACCTTGCCCTTTCATTAATGTTAACTTAAAATATTCGGGATCTGCCAAGGTTCCATACCCACCTGTGGTTCAGAGACTCATCTTAAGATTCTATACTCTGTCTAGAGGCTCACCTTGAGCTCCAGAAATAGAGCTAAAACTGCGGAGATTTTATGAATATCTGAGAATACCTAGTGGTGTGCTCTGAGATCAGTCCCTCAGACCAAATAATCTTTCCTCAGGTCCTCAACTCTAGGAACACTAGAGGGTCCCAGGTTTTCTTTCATCATGCTACTTCTGTATTTTTTTGAGCATCCTTTTTATAGCCAGTGCAAGCCCTCACAGGATATAGCTAACTTTTATGAATTGAAAAGATTGACTAATTCGAAGAGGATACCTTGTTTTGGTGTTATGAGACATGACTACAAAACATAATTTATAGTGCTCTGTAACTACGTAAGCATTGCTATAGTGAACATCTATCATAAATGTAATAGGGAGTAAGTTTGTCAAATAAATATAACCATTGGTTAATGTCCAATTGAAAACAAATGGAAGGAAGGTATAGTAGGTATTGTCAAATATTTATATTCAATATGAAATATGTAAAGATGATATTAATAATGTGGTTTTGGACTAGAGTATAAGAAGAGAGTGTAAATTTTTCTTACAGCTTACTTAAACTGTGTGACAGATGACGAGTAATGAGAAACCAAACCCAAAGTGAACTGGAGCAATAAAACATTATCAGTTACACATTATTGGCCCCTGGGATTTCGCTCAGGAATTCTAAGCATTAGGAACACACCAGAAAGCCAGGACTGCAGTACCTTTCCAGCACTCAGCACAATGAATATTTATTTCTTGGATGAATAAAAGAGTGAATGATTTGAAGAGATTCCAAGATGTATTTCATTTTGACAATGAAAGAAGAAAAATATGACAAACTGGGAATAATGCAGAAGTTAGTATCAGGGAAGTTTTGCACTTGGAAGAATTAATAGGGAAAGGTTTCTTTCGTACATGTATTTAACGAAGCTGAGAAGATCAGTAAACAAATAGAGAGTTGAAGTCACTGCAGCTCTATAATTTTAAGAGTTTATAGACAAAACACAGTTATTTTGGGAAATATGGATAAGGGTCTTTGAACTAACAGTTGGTAGCATTTAGGGAAAAGAAATATGGTTGAAACAATAGTTTGTACATATAAGGTCATACACAAAATTCAGAATATTTTCATTTACTTTTACTAACATCTCCAGTTAATTACTGGGCTCTTATTAACCCACAACTTTATAATGGAACTAAACCCAATGTAAGATTCTAATGCCTAAGATGAAAAACAGTTCTAAGGATTTTTGCTATAGAGATGGTGAGCAAGAAAGTAAATGTCTGCAAGAGAAACTATAGTGATAATGTTAGAAAAAGGTGTCATGAGATGGGCTCTCCTGTCCATTGATGGTGGAAGCAAAAATTGTTAAAATTTTTCTGCAAAAATAATTTGCCAATCAAACAAGTTATTAATGCCATTTGACCTGGTAATTCCATTTCTCAGCATCAATTCTGAAGATAAATTTAGACAAGAATTGAAATAAAAACAATATGAAAGAATGACAAAATATTTATCTTGATACAAAAGTTCAAAAACAGAAGTAAATTAAGGATATTATGTGAGATCAATACAATGAATTACTATACTCTTACTGACTTACATTTTTAAAGTAATTTTGGTAAAGACAATGACAATACTGGTAAAGACAATGACAAGCTAAGAACAAATATGTGTGCTATATTTTTTATATGTGTGCTAATATGCAAACATATTCATACAAACATATATCTACATAATAAAATCAAATATATATATCATCACGTTAACACTGATTGTTTCTGTGGAGATAAATGTTATCTTCTTTTTTTTTCTTATTGTTTTCTAAGTTCTCTAAAATAAGCTTAAATTCTGTGTTACAATTTCAGGAAAGGAAGCATCAGGATTGAATGATAGCCTGAGGGAAAAAGGAACAGACAATGATATGTCCTAGGGTTGAGCCTTCCTAAGGACTGCCTAAATTTCTCTTTCTGGAGATGAAACATAGTTTCTACTCTCTGATATGACTGTTGGTATTTACTAAGATTAAAAAGGATAATATATTAGAGTATCTCACAAGTCACTAAACAAATGTTTTAACATCCCTAGAGATAGCACAATTAAGGCAGATTGGAAGATGATTAAATAATATCATCATCCAAAGTAACAGAAAAAAATGAATACACAGAAGTATTAGTTGATGAAAGTACTCTGTAAATATGATTTGAATGTGGAACACAGGGGTAAAGAAGCTATGCAGCCTCTGATCCCAGTCAAGCATAGTACCAGGTATTTTACATGAATGTTCATTTTGCTAGTAACAGACAAAGGTTTTCATAACTGAACCAGAATTGAGACTCTGAAAGTAAGTATGTACAGAGAGGCAAGTGTCCTCTAGCAATTGTCTTCAGACTTGGCATAGTTAAAGTACACTTACCCTGATTACCAATTACATCCCCTCATTTTCATGACAGAAAAAAATGAGCGTTACCTTCCATCGGGGTTCAGATAGGTACAGACAAAAATGTGGAGAGAGGGGAGGGTACTGGAAGTCGGTTATCACATGCGTTCAGTGACATTCTCGATGTAAGGGTCCAACAATTGTATTGTTCTTCACACATGCAAAGGACATTCAAGAGCCCCCAAAGTGGCATTAATTATTTTATGTGTTAGTTCAAGAAATAACTGCATTACCCACACTGTTGATGGCAAAAAATAACCTTACGTAGAAAAATCATGGAACTAGAAGACTGTAAGTCACAAAATCATTCAGTCAAGGTGTACCTTTCATGTGAAGGTGTTTTAGGGCATGTTAACACATTTATTATACTTATTACCAAACATATTCACAAACAGAATATATGATAAAAATATATTATCTTTTGAGGGAGGTGGTTCAAGACTAGATGCAGCTTGTATGAACCTCCTCCACAGAGAGGAACCAAAATAGCACGTATATATTCACGCTTCAAATAAATCATTTAAGCCAGAACACTGGGGTTCAACAGAGAAGCAATGGGAAGTAAATAAGAAGAGGGAAGGCCAGGCGCGGTGGCTCACGCATGTAATCCCAGCACTTTGGGAAGCCAAGGTAGGTGGATCACGAGGTCAAGAGATTGAGATCATCCTGACCAACATGGTGAAACCCCATCTCTACTAAAAATACAAAAAAAAAAAAAAAAAAATTAGCCAGGTGTGGTGGCGGGCATCTGCAGTCCCAGCTACTCGGGAGGCTGAGGCAGGAGAATCACTTGAACCCAGGAGGCGGAGGTTGCAGTGAGCCGAGATTGCACCACTGCACTCCAGCCTGGTGACAGAGTGAGACTCTGTCTCAAAAAAAAAAAAAAAAAAGAAGAGGGAAGCTAGGCAGCCTGCTTGGCTGGTTGGCTGGGATTGGCTGAGAACTGAGAAAAGTGCCCAAATGCTAGGAAAGGGCAGGTAAGAATCCCCCAGAGCTCCACATTCCCATTGCAAACTTTCACAATCCTAGCTATTGGAAAGCCCCTCAATATGTGTAGGCCTCAACACTAACACAGAGAGTTGCCCAGAGGCTGCACAGAGGAACTACTCTAGAGATGTAACTCATGCTGAGTCCCATAGACTTCCAAACCCTGAGCAGCTGCAGCCTTTTGCCATTCTGAAAGTTAAGCACCCCCCAAAACTAAATCCTATCCTGGGGCTGATGATACTGTTGCCGCCCCAGACCAAGGAGTGGGAGAGAAGGCTGGGCACCTTCTCACACTGCAAGAACAAATGCCCCCACAGCTGCAGCCTTCAACGGGAGCAAACCACAATCCCCACAGCTAACCGCCTACACAGCTCTCCTTGAGAATGGCTCCACCCTCCCCTCTCCCAGGCCTGCAGCTGGTGTTATTCCAAGAGCCCAAACTGTAAAAGTCTGTGTCCTGCCCTAGAGCCAGGGCTGTTGCTGCTTTTGCCACTGCTTGACCAAGGAGGAAGATGGGAAGCTGGGCACTTTCACATGCCGTGAGGACACATCGCACCATCACTGCTGCGGGCTGCTATGGGACCAAAGGGCAAGGAAACCACGCACCACAAAGCTACCTCCCTACATTGTCCCCACTGAGAATAACCTCACTCCACCTGGTGGAAAGCCCACAGAGTTGCTGCCACTGCCTACTGCTGAGCATTTTGCCAGTCTCCTGGGCACCACTCTGCCTCTGCCTATCTCTGCCAGCACCTAAATGTACTACCAGGGTGCAAGAGGACAAGTCTGCTGGCCCATCCCATTGCCCTAGTACTTGTGCACCCAGGGGCCTAGAAATTGTCCAGCCCAGTACACCACCAATTGCATCTAAATACTCCCCCCAGGGTCTGAGGTCAGGCCAACAAAATCTGCTGATAACACACAGCTGGCACTCACCCACATGCACCAACAACAAAAAAAGGTGAATGGCACACTAAACTTGTTGCAGCTACCACAAACACCAATAGAGCCTCTTGGGTGCCAGGGGGTTGCTCCACCACCACTACTGCCATTGTTCATATCAAATCCACTGCTAAGGGACCCAAGAACCCTCTAACATGCCTGGACCACCACTGACATTACTGACACCGGAGTAAGTCACCTGGAACCCCAAGAATCAGGTTGATTGAACTCACTGACATTGGTGCCAGCATATGCCACAGTGGAGCCCAAGGACAAGCATACTCAACCCAATGCTATTACCAGTAGGGCCTGAAGACTGACTCACTTGGCATTATAATCTCCAACAAAACTTTACCACAGCTTCTACTTATAACTGCACCCTAAGCTACTAGAAAAATCACAGACATCACTGACGCTCTTTACGGCTAAATAAATCACATAGAGAGAACACTACTGCATGCATCCAAAATCAAACCAAACTGCCCTACCCAACCAAATATATATTTATTCATATATATATATATATATATATTCTGAAAAAGTCCTCTCCTATGAAAGAAAATTTTAAAAATTAGAAGAAACAACTGTTATGCAAGATGCATGGATATCAATGAAAAGACACAGGAAACATGAAAAAGCAAGGAAGTATGACACATCCAAAGGAATAATTTTTCTCCAGCAATAGATCCTAATCAAAACGGACTTTATAAAATCCCAGATAAAGAATTCAAAACATTGATTTTAAAGAAGCTCAGAAAGATAAAAGAGGATTGTGTAAAAAATATAGAGAAATTAGAAAACAATTAAGAACAGGAATTAGAAATTTACCAAAGAGACAGACATGTAAAAGACAACCAAATAGAAATTCTGGAACTGAATAATTCATCAAGTTAATTACAAAACACACCTGAAAACTCCAGCAATAGACTAGGTCAAACATGAGAAAGGATCTCAGAATTTGAGGACAGAACTTGTCAAATAACATAGTCAGACAAAAGTTTAAGAAAAAGGCTATAAAATAATAAGCAAAGCCTTTGTAAAATTTGGGACAACATTAAACAATAGAATATTAGAATTACCAATGCCTCTAAGAGCAAAAGGAGAACAAAGACATTGGAAAACCTGCTTAACAAAATAATTAATAAACTCAAATAGGCAAATGACACAATGAATATTGCTGAATGAATGGATATAATTAAGAACTTTTAGCAAGTGTCAGAAAGCCTCTGACAGAAGTCCGAATCACAAGACAAGGGCCATCACTCTTTAGGATCTGAACTCCCCCAAAACCACCTAACCTATTCCCCAAATTCATCCAGGACCGTGACCACCTGAAAGTACTTATGAAAACGAATACACCCATAAATTATATGTCTCAATACTCATTACTCACATGGTTAGCCAGAAACTTAAGTCCTCAACTATTTGGTTATGTGAATTATAAACATGTAAATGTTCCTTGATACCTTGGGGTCATTGTGTCCTCTCACCAAAGATCTATCTTTATTCCTAATATCAAAAATTCTATGTTTTATTCAGTCATTACTTCCCTTGATGTAAATATGCACATTCCACTCAGGCTTCTCAATTCTTTCTAATTCCATTTCTTAGGGGGACATGCCAATTATCTCTTGCTGCAAAACTAATTATCTCAAAATATAGTGACTTGAAATGAAAGGCATTTTATTACATCGCATGATTGTGTTGATTAGAACTTGGGCAGGCCTGGCTGGGTGGTTTTCTCTCTTTGACATTGACTGACATTGTTCACATAACTTCACTTTCATGCCTTGTACTTGGAGAGTGACATCTGGAAGACTGGCTGCAGCTGGGCTCCTTAGTTCAAGTTCTCCTTTCCTTCCCCATGTATTCTTAGGTCTCCTTCATGTGGTGTCTCCACCTGGGAAATCAGATTTTTAAATGGTAGCTCAGAGCTTAAGAGATAAAGGCAAAGGCTTCTAATCTTCTTAAAATCTAGCCCTGCAACTGCCATAATGTCACTCTCACTCCATCCCATCATGCCATGTGCTCAGAGGACTCTCAGTCCAATGGGAAGGAAAATAAATCCAACCACCCAATGGGAGAAATGTCAGAGAATCTGTTGACATCATTACTCTGCTACCAACTTTCCTACAGCCACAAATTATTTGTATTTATCCCACATGGAAAATGTGTTAATTTCCTGTATGATGCCCAACGTCTCATTCAACTTTCACATCATCGCAAAGTCCAGAATCTTGTTATCTAAATCAGGACCATGTTATGAATCTCCTCAAGAGGGGTTCCAGTCAACTAAAGAAACAAATCATCTACACTCCCCTACACAAAACATAAAATGTGAAACTGAGGTACGGCAACCTTCAAAATGTGGGAAAATAGGAACCACAAAACAGATTTCTTCATAGCAGCTCTGAATCCAGCCAGCCACATGTTGACATGCTGACAGTTCCTTGATCAGGGCTCTGCCCTGGTTCCTGAAAAATATTCGCAGTAGTATTTGGATTCACTCTGTGGATTTGAGTCATCCTTCCTTTTCTATTAAGAAATGCATCAGTTTTGCAGTTGAGTAGCCTTCTCAGCCTACTTCCTGTCTATGGAAGGTTAGGAGAATAAATATTATTTGTTTTTCATTTTGTACTGTGTATGTCTGTTTTAGGTCAAACTGATAGTCTTTCTGTTAGAGTATAAATCTAAAAATTTGTAGTTATCTAATATATCAAATTATATTTCATTCCATTAGACAAAAGCCACACCCGTATTACTTCACAAGACAGACACTTACCTGACTTAAGCATTTTGTATTTTGGAAAAAAAAAAATTCTTAATATTCTTTAAAATACAATTGCTTAACCAAAAGAATCTGTAAGGCATACCCTTATATATTTCTGAGGTATTTAACAAGGGGCCTTACAGCTTCATTCTGACTTCAATTTTTCCCAGAGTTCTAGACTTACTTCTTTGGGCTTAACTTTTGCTCTAAGGACATTTCTGACTTTCAGAATATTTTGCTGGCTAGAAAGACTTTCCTTTGCACACTATATGTCCTCTAAATTATGTTAAAATAATGAGGCAGTCCTGGCCAGGCGCAGTGGCTCATGCCTGTAATCCCAGCACTTTGGGAGGCTGAGGCAGGCAGATCACGAGGTCAGGAGATCAAGACCATCCTGGCTAACACCGTGAAACCCTGTCTCTACTAAAAAGTACAAAAAGTTAGCCGGGCATGGTGGCAGGTGCCTGTAGTCCCAGCTATTCGGGAGGCTGAGGCAGGAGAATGGCATGAACCTAGGAGGCAGAGCTTGCAGTGAGCCAAGATGGTGACACTGCACTCCAGACTGGGCAACAGAGCAAGACTCCGTCTCAACAAAAAAAAAAAAAAAGAAGAGACAGTCCCTAACTTTCTTCTTATATTGTATTCTAGACTAGACTATTTTACCATAGGTTGAATAGTGAATATTTCAGCATTCTGCCTTGAAATCTCCTGAGCTAGATCATTGAGTTCATTCGTTAGGTAAAATTTCATATTTCCTATATTACTTCAAGTCAAAAGGGTTGCCAAACTTTATACGATAAGACTAGGGTCCCCTTTTCTTCAGTTCTAACAATGTTCTCTTCATTGTCTTTCAAGTATTCATAAATGATTTCCCCAAACTCTTCTAGCTTTCCTTAACCATCTCCTTGAGGCCATTCTAACATCTGCCACCAGTTTCAGATTTTTGTATTGAAATACTTCATTTCTGGTCACAAGTACTCTTTTTGTTATCTATTGCTTTGTAACAAAGTACCCAAACTTAGTGGCTTGAAATAGCAACCATTTACTTAACTCACACAATTTTATGGGTCAGGAATTTGGGCAGGGCTCAACTGGGTGATTCTTCTGCTCTATATGTCATCAACTGGGGTCACTTAGTGGTGTCTACCTAATGGGGAGGCTTATCTGGAGGGTCCAAGTTAGTCTCATTTACAGGCCTAGCACTTTGCAGGGGATGTTGTTGGAAACATTGGACTTAATTGGGCCCCCTTTCATGTAGCCTCAGAGCCCTTCCCCCCCGATCCTCCTGCATCCCCTCCTACTACCATAATTTTACCTGAAGGGTGGTCTGTGGGAAAGGTAGTTTATTGGATTTTACTGAAAGGTACCTGTTGCATCAGGAGTGAAAGGGAAAGGCAAAAACTAATCTCCCCACCACCCCCCCCCCAAAAGAATTGGCTCTAAATGGCAGAGATTTACTTCTACTGCATGCTATGGTCAGTCACAGATCAGGCCAGATATAAAGGGAGAGAAAATACGCCCCACACTTGATGGAAGGAGTGTTATCTTATTCTTCCTTCAATGTTTATTTGCATAATATGAGATCTCACTATAAATCAGACATACAAATTATTGGGAAGCTTGCACCCAAGGTACTAGTAGCTCTACTTTTGGAAGTTTGAATATCCAACATAAAAGTCTTTTTAAAAAATAGTTAGGCACTGCATAAGGATATATTGGTCAACAACAGACTTCATCTATGACAGTTGTCCCATACAATTATAATGTAGCTGAAAAACTCTTAATACCTAGTGATGTTGTAGCTGTGGTAACATCATAGCACAGGGCATTACTCACATGTTTGTGCTGATGCTGGTGTAAACAAATTGCACTGCCAGTCTTACAAAGGCATAGCACACACAATTATGCACAGTACATAATACTTGATTATGATCATAAACAACTATGTTACTGGTTTATGTATTTACTGTACTTTTTATCATTGTTTTAGAGTGAACTCCTTCTACTTATAAAAAAGAAGTTAACTGTAAAACAGCCTCAGAGAAGTCCTCCACAAGGTATCCAGAAGCAAATATTATCATAGGAGATGAGAGCTCTATGCACATTATTGCCACTGAACACCTTCCACTAAGATATGGAGGTGGAAGACAGTGTTGTTGATGATCCTGACCCTGCGTAGGACTAGGATAGTGTGTGTGTGTTTGTGTCTTTGTTTTTAACAGAGTTTAAAAAGTAAAAAAATAAAAATAGGCCAGGTGCAGTGGCTCATGCCTGTAATCCCAGCATTTTGGGTGGCCGAGGCAGGTGGATCACCTGAGGTCAAAAGTTTGAGACCAGCCTGGCCAACATGGTGAAAACCTGTCTCTACTAAAAATACAAAAATTAGCCGGACACAGTGGTGTGCTCCTTTAATCCCAGCTACTCGGGAGGCTGAGACAAGAGAATCGCTTGAACCTGGGAGGCAAAGGTTGCAGTAAGCCGAGATCACGCCACTGCACTCCAGACTGGGCAAGAGAGCGAGACACCATCTCAAAAATAAATAAATCAATATATAAAATAAATTTAGATAAAAAATAAGGATATAAGAAATAAAATGTTTTTTGGACAGATGTACAATGCATCTGTGTTTTAAAATGGGCTATATAAAAAAGTCAAAAAGTTTAAAAAACTAAAATGTTTATAAAATATAAAATAATAGTAAGTTAAGGTTAATTTATTATTGAAGAAAAATATCTTAAATAATTTTAGTGTACACTGTTTGTAAAGTCTACAGGAGTTTACAGGAATGTCCTAGGCCTTCATATTCATTTGCCACTCACTCACTGGCTCACCTAAAAGTCAGCAACTTGCAGTCCTGCAGGCTCCATTCATGGTAAATTCTCTATACAGGTGTACCTTTTAAAAATCTTTTACATAATATTTGTACTATACATTTACCATGTTTAGATGTTTAGATACACAAATACCGTTTTGTTACAATTATTTACCATATTCAGTACAGTAACATGCTGTATAGATTTGTAGCTTTGGAGCAATAGGCTCTATAATCTAGCCTTGGTGCATAGCAGGTTACACTATCTGGATTTGTGTAAGTATACTCTGTGATGTTCACAGAATGACAAAATATGTAATGATGCATTTTTTTCAGAATGTATCCCTATCCGTCATTAACCCGTACATGACTGCGCAGTTTTGTGGTGTCTCATGCTCCTCCACTCTCCAAACTCAGTTCATCTCTTTCTCATATACAGCCTATTTCTTTCTTTTCTTCTTCTAACTTGACCCAGTCTACTTAGGAAAATCTACGGGTTTGTCCCTGTTTTCTCTCTTTTTCTTCCTTTCTCTTTTTTCTGTATGCTAAACAACATACTCTGCTTCATACTCGTCCATGTCCCTATTGTTTTTAGAGCCCATACTCCAGTCCCATCTCATGCAACTTTCCCCTTTGCTCGCTGAATTTCTGCCACACAATCTTGCACTTTGCAGGTTTTTCTTGCCTAAAATATGTGTGTACATTTCCAACAATCCTCTGTTGTGGTTATCTGGACAATATGTCGCTTCTAGAGAATTGTAAGTTCCATGTAGACAAAGGCCTCATCTGTTTCAATACTATTATTTGCCAGCAGCCAACACAGTTACTGATACACATTTGATGTTCAGAAATTATTTATTCAAAAACTAATTAGAAATGTGAATACAATCAAAGTTAAGTGAAAAATTAGGAATAGAGATGTATCTATCCACAAAAAAAGTCAAAAATGTTAAAATGAAATTATAACTAGTTCCCAGTGTCACACTACTAACGCCTGTCAAAATGCCCAGAAATCGTCTGAGGCATTTCTATATAAATGTTCTTCTACCTCCTCCAACCCTGATATTTGAAATGAAGACATGCAACACATAAAACCTATTTCCATTTAATTCATGCTTAATGTTTAAGGTTAAAGCAGTATTATTTTCTTTCATTGGGTTAAACAGCCTTTTGGAGGCTAAACAGGACAATAAATCAACACTGCTCATAAAAAATGCATGTTTGTTTTTCAGATTTCCAAGTTTTGGAACACAACCACACTAAGTGGAGACCTGCCTAAATAATCTACGAGTATAGAAAAATAAATAGATTATGTGCCATTTTCCAATAGCATGGTACAATTTTTGACAGCCATTTATATCTTCAAATTCTTTTTCACTATGAATTCAGAGACAGCATTTTGGAAGATTTCTAACCTATCTCCTGTTTATTGAATTTATACAACAAATGAATGTCAGTATTTTGGGAGGATTTTCTCCATTCTCATTGCATGAGTTTTCAGTGTTACATTAAAAACTGTAGTTCCTCAACCCACAAGACCTACAACCTTCACAATCAGTGAAACTTTGTAAATATCTTCTAAGGCAGCAGTGTTGGTTTAGTACACTATAAATGCTTATCATTGCCTCTAGAATATTTTATGTTTGCTCTCTTCACAAAGTAATAATTTTTCTTAACACGTATTACCGATTTAGAAGTATGAATCTTAGAATGTGAGCCCTGAAAAAGACCTTGAGAAGTCTTCTAGTCCACATCCTTGTATCTATATAGGTCAACTACACCCCACCCTGAATAATGTTCATTGATCCCATATTTAAATACTTCAGCAGGAAGAGGGTTCTCTTTGTTTTTGTCTGTGGTAGATTTCAATGTTTAATAATCCATAAAGCTCTTAGGAAATTTTTCCTTATATCTACCCTAAATTACCAATGGCATACGGATTTAGAGTTGAATCTTAAGTAACTAGAATAAATTACCTCTGCTATGGAAATAGACATCCGCTCTGAATTTGAAAAACTGTTGTCTGTATGAAATAAACTGAAAATATTACTTCTCAGGGATGGAGTACGTGATTTTCAATCAAGTGTCCCAACTCCACAAAGTGTTTGTGCTGTAGTAAGCTAAACGACTGAATAGTCTTGGTGTAGCCTTCCAAGACACTTGTGAGCAGTGTAAACACCAGAGCCAAAACAGAGTGCAAGAAATGAACCATGACAAGAAATCAGACAAAATTATGGTCAAGACGTCTGGGTGATGGGTTATGCACATGCACAGGCATCCCACACACATCTCAGCAAACACTATATTTAAGCAGATGAGGACAAGCTGAGCCAAGGTTCCTGTGCATATCAGTGCTTCATGTTGGTGAAAGGGACTTCACCAACAGAGACTCTTTTCTAGGATTTTATTCACATAATACCACTGTATTATTCGTGGTTAGACAACTTATTTATCTACAGGTGAAAATCTTTCCTTTTACTCATTCTCTAAGTTTATTTTGCCTAATATTTGACCTTGACATCTGATGGCACGTGATGGTGGAAGGTCAAGGATTTATGTGAACAGTCAGCATACTCTAGGAATGGAAGAAGGTGAAAGTTAAAAAATAAGTACGTAGTGTTGGCAAATTATTCAAGTTCTTATTAGTTGTGTCACTTCAGGTAAATTATTTAAGGTTTTTAAACCTAAGTTTCTTCAACAGTAAAATAGACGTAACCATATCTACATCATGAGTTTGCATGAGGATTAAGTGTGCCACAATTCATGAGAAAAGCTTGGTGCTCTTAACTATTGTTTCTGACAGTTAATGCATGAAAGCATGAACATGCTAATATTAAAGAAGCTTCATTTATTTTTAATTCAGTAAGCATTTGCCTACCATCTACCTAAGTATAAGATCTAGGTTCAGACTCGTTGGTGAAATTAAGAATGAATTAGAGAAAGATCTTAAATTTAATCCGTGAAAAAGAGATGTGAGGCTTATCTATCAAAATATGGGTACTCAATAAATATTTGACAATATTGTCAACAAACATTTCCCCTTGCACAAAATGAAAAAAGTTATTATAATGCAATATATAGCAATATTGGAGAAAAATCAAGCTAAAGGGTCATATAGTTCAAATGGGGGCAACAGGCTAAAAAATGTCCAGATACATAGATAACATAGATCAGGAAGGTGTTACAGGGAATTTTGAAAGTGTATGTGGTTTGTGGTCTAGGAAAGTTATCTTTTGCACCATTTGTCTTCTGAATATTATACATTATTAGCAGTTCTCAAGAATCCACAGAAATATATTACTTTTCCAGTTCAGCTGTCCTAAAAGGAGAATGACACTGTCTTACTACATTTAAGGATCTTTACAGATAAGTAATAGAAAGGGACATCAGTCTCCAAAGTGGATAATTTCACCATTCTGGTTGAGGACTTGTCTTCACCCATGCTAAAGATTACGTTTACGCCTATCTGGTTTTCCACGTTATCTCCCTCTTTTCCTCTTTTCTCTACTTGCAATCTTTCCCCTCTATTGGCTCATTCTGTGTAGTTCAAGCCTCTAGCAATAAGGGAATAAAATCCTTAAATCTTTTATCTTTATTATATTCTTTCACATCAAAACTAAGCTGCTTTAAAAAGCATTTTGTGAGACTTTCCGTTTTTGGCCTAGCCTGTAAATAGTTTGGAAGTCACTACTCCATCCTAACAATAAGCAAAAAGCTGAACAAATGGAAAACTCAACAACTCTTCTTAGATCTGACAGAGAAGTGAGTACACAAGGCAAGGTGGTATCTCAAAAACTGGAAAGAGAGATAGACAGGTGGATATAAAGAATCACAATTCACTAGAGCATAAAGCCATGAGCAGTAACCTCCATAGGGAACCAGAGTCAGATGAGGAAAACCTGAATTGTAATTGAGAAACTGACGAAGGCTCAGACTAGACACATTAGAGAGATGCAGACTCCAGTGGGACCCAGTCATTGGGGGCCCCCATATTTTTGCGCATTTTTTCCATCAAGAGCTCTGTCAACTTCTCACAGAGAAAACTGGATAAAAATTCCCTCAGACTTCTAGCAAAAGGAGGGGAAAATAACCACTTTGAAATATACCAGAGCATTCTGTGTCTGTTGTATTTAACCAGATATTTTGCCAGAGCTTAACCTATTGGAATTTTTGTCACAGCCTAGCTGATCTCGAAGAGAGGAAATACCAAGCTCCAGTCCCACCTAGCTATCCTGTGAAACCTAGGAGAATAGGAAAAAATAAAAAATAAAAAGCATGTGTCAATATTGTCAACCAACATTTCCAGCCCCATGTGGCCATCCCGTAAAACCTAAAGGAGATTCCCAGCCTAAAGGAACTTCACAGTCCAGGGCACGGATTATTAAAATACTGAGACATAATCATAGGACTATAGAAAGCTTCCTCTCCCTGGACACCTTACTACTACATGATTAAAGGCCTATTTAACATAGTTCCTTTACCTAGTACATCATATCTGCCTTTCAACAACAACAATGACAAATTATAAGACATACTAAAAGCCAAAACCACAATTTGAATAGACAGAGTAAACACAGAACCAGACTCAAATACATCAGGGATGTTGTAATTATCAGACCATAAATTTAAGACAACTATAATTAATGTGCTAAGGGGTTTAATAGAAAAAAAACACAAAACAGACAACATGCAAGAACTGATGGACAATGTAAGCAGAAAGATAGAAATTCTGAGCCATTCAAAAAGAAATGCTAAAGATCAAAAACACTGTAACAGAAATGAAGAATGTCTTTAACGGGCTCCTTAGTAAACTTGACATGGCTGAGGAAAGGAATCACTGAGCTTGAGGATATGTCAATAGAAATTACCAAAACTGAAAAACAAAGTGAAAAAGACTAACAAAAAACTGGAACAGAATATCCAAACCTTGTGAGATGATGATAAATGGTATAACTTACATGTAATAGGAATACCAGAAGTAGATAGATGAAAGAGAGAAAGAAACAGAAGAAATATTTAAAGCAGTAATTACTGACAATTTCTCAAAATTAATGTTGGACACCAGAGTACAGATCAAGGAAGCTCAGAGAACACTAGGAAGGATGAATGTCAAAAATAATACACCGAGACATATCATAAACTACAAAAAAATAGAAAGTAAAGAAATAATGTTAAAAGACATCAGAGGAAAAAAATATCTATAGAGGAACAAAGATAAAAATTATACCTGACTTCTCAGAAAGGAGTAGAGTGAAATATTTAAAATATTGAGGTGAAAAACTCAACAACCTAGAACTCTGTACCCTGCAAAATTATTCTTCAAAAATGAAGAGGAAATAAAGTCTTTCTCAGATAAACAAAAATTGAGTGAATTTGTTGGCAATAAACCTGTCTTGCAAAAACGTTAAAAGATCTTCAGAGTTAAAGAAAATTATATAGATCAGAAACTGTGATCTGCATAAAGAGAGAAAGGACACTGGAAAATGAATAAATGAAGGAAAAATAAAAACATTTACTTTTCTTATTCTTTGTTTTTTGAGACGGAGTCTCGTTCTGTCGTCCAGGCTGGAGTGCAGTGGCGTGATCTCAGCTCACTGCAAGCTCCACCTCCCAGGTTTACGCCATTCTCCTGCCTCAGCCTACCGAGTAGTTGGGACTACAGGCACCCGCCACCTCGCTCGGCTAGTTTTTTGTATTTTTTTAGTAGAGACGGGGTTTCACCGGGTTAACCAGGATGGTCTCCATCTCCTGACCTCGTGATCCGCCCGTCTCGGTCTCCCAAAGTGCTGGGATTACAGGCTTGAGCCACTGCGCCCAGCCAACTTTTCTTATTCTTAATTGATCTAACATTTAAAAATTTGTTTAAAATAATAATATCAATATATCCAATTATGCATTTCTATGTCAATGTAATTATATGTATGCTTGTGTACAAATGGAAAGAATACCAGAAATGATACAAGGTCTAGAAGGGAGAAATTAAGAATATTTTGTTATTTTAAGGTATTTGCCCTACCCATGATATTTCTACCAGCATCCTATTTAATATTCTATCATTTTCTAAGAGGATATAAGCTTTATTTATCCTAAGTCTCACTTCTTCTGTACCCTCACCAGCAGCACATTTAAAGTCCATATCTCTAGCAACAATGTCTTTATGATTATTTAGATGATTACCATAATAACACCCCACTTATGGCACCAAAATCTATGTTAATGTCCCATTCCTGCTGCAAAAGGTTACTATAAATTTAGGAGCTTAAAAATCACGTTTATTTTCTTATAGTTGCAGAAGTCAGAAGATCAAAAACAGTTTCACTGGACCAATATATCATCAAGGTTAGTTCTTACAGAGGCTCTGGGAGAGGATTGGTTTCTTGTTTCTTCCATCTTATAGAGGCTGCAGCATTCATTGGCCCTTGGGTATATCATTTCAATCTCCACTTCCATCATCACATTGCCTTATGATTGCCAAATCAATCATATGTTAGCATAAATGTATTGATTTCTCTTTGTTAGGGACCCTAAGCAAAGGCAATCGTTGTTACTTGAAAAGCCATGGAGAAATCAGAAATGAAAACAAAACAGAAAACTTGGATTACTCTACTTCATGGTTATTCTTTTCTCAAAGTTTGGGGGGTTAAAGGAGTAGTGTTAAAAAGGCCAAAGTTCCTAATACAAATTCAAGTGTGCAAGAGTAATAACTTTGTTGAGCTGTGTGCTATCCTAGAATTCAGTTTGGTTTTCTAAGGTTTTGGTTTAAAATGTAAGTAAGGACAGAACCTGTATAAGCTTTGTCCTGTAAACTTAATTCTTTTTATTATATAAAAATTTATAGTAAGAGAATGTTTACTCCATGAACTGAGATGGTTCTTGCTTGTCATTTAAATATTGCGGCCTTAACAACATTTCTTTGTAATAGTGCATTAGGAACAGGTATTAGAAAACAGCAGGAAAAATTGAAGACTATTTGTCAGCAAACTGTGACACAGATAAAGAAACATGACTAAACTTGTGAATGGTGGAGAAACCTGGGGAAGGGATGACTTACTGATTTGTTGCAGTGTGGCTTCAGAGTGGTAATGAAGATTATAATAGAATATAATGTTCACAATATTAGATTTCTGAAGGGATAAGAAAGAAATGTCCAGAGGAAAAAAGGTCAAAATCTGAAAAAGTGATGACTTAATAAAATGTCAAGCATTATTTTATGTGAGATGTGATATTTTAGTATCATTAGGATGAAGGGAGGAAATATAAACATGGGAGTCTATAGTAGAAAGAGGGAAACAAAATAACAGGTTATATAGTTTTTTGTGCTAACTTATATGTGCATTACAAGTGAATTCTACAGGAAGGATAAGGGGGAGGAGTAGGAGGAGGAAAAGGAGTAGGAGGAGGAGGAAGGAAGAACAAAGAGAAGAATAGAAGAAGGAGAAAGAGCAGAAATACAGCAGTAGCAGCAGTTCCAGCACAGAACAAGAACAAGAGCAAGAATATGAACAGGAAGGTCCTGATAACAAGCTGGGTTGCTTTATGTGGCTCTGGAGAAATTGAACAGATTACAGCTGTTGAGGCAAGAGACCCCTATCACAGTTAACACTTCAGCAAAAACTGAGAAGTATCAGATTATGGCAACGGCTACCCCTAGAAGCAAGGCTTCCTGCCAATAAAGATCAACACTTGCAGAGAGCTTAATGTCTGCTAAGGACTACAATAGGTGCTATACATTTATTAATTCATTTAATAGTTATAAAAAGTCCATGAGATAGGTGAAATTATTATCCATATTTTACCAATTAGGAAATTCAGGAAAAAGAGGTTAAATAATTTACCCAAGCTAGTCAGTGCCCGAGCTGGGATTTAAACTGAGGCAATAAGAGAGGCCTAACATGAGCAACATGAAAAAGTAGGAGTTCCTGGCCTTCATCCCTCAACTAAAAGCAATAATGAGACATTTTTCATGAACAAAATAGCTCTCGGAGAGTGCAAGAATCCAGTTACAAAGCTACAGCAACACAGTAGTGCAAAGAGAGAGAAAGGGAGAGAGACTATTAACCACACAGAAGGGTAGGAAGAACAGTTTCATTCTGCCTTCATCATTCCATCCCTCAGGACTTTCCTCAGCCCACAATTTCCCTTCATGGGGGAAATGAAAGGCAGAGTGAATGACCAGCTTCACTAGCTTTTGGAGCACTGCCCATGTGACCAACATTATTTTCACCCCATCCACTGGAGAGATCAGCATAACCAAGATCTCTAGAGATGGCTAGGAGCAAAGAAGAAGGAAGAGGCTGTCAGTATCATCCACACAGTGGGAGCCACCGCAGTCCACAGTGTCCTGTTCCTCAGAGGACCCCCATAGCCTTCACTAATGACGACCTCAACAGCCATCATGAACGCCTTGCTGTTTTTGCTGTAAGGATCCTGCAGTTTTTCACATTTACAGACCTCAGCTGCCCAAACTCCTAAATCATCCTGCCAGAAACATTCCATCCTGTGCCACCACAGGTGTTCCAGCTCCAGAACCCAGTTTAGCCACCACATATATGTCTGAAACCAACTCCAACCCTTGCGACCAGTGTTTCCCTCCTCCCCATTGTTCATGCACCCATGGTTGACCACTTGCACGCAGCCTATGTTGGCCGCACTGACAGTCCCCTCTTCCACACTCATGCACATTGCCAGTCCTGACATCCACAACTGGGCATGCAGAGACAGACAAACCCAAAGCCTGCCAACAGCCTCCACCACTGTGCATACAGACACAGCTGGTCACTGCAGCTGCTTGCACGCAGGCTGACAGCTTGGCCTTTGCAGGTGTTCATGCACACATGATTAGTCCCAACCCCCATCAATGCCAGAGCCTATCACCAAGCATATGCATACCACTGACATAAGCATGAGATGCCACCTGCCTTAGTTCCTCTCCACCAAAAGAAGATCACTGCTAAACCAAAAAGCACTTCCAAGGACCCAAACAACCCTCGCAGCCACCACAGACATTTGTAGCTCTCACCCCATGGGTCATGGAGTTGCTGCTGTTACAGACTGACCCCAGTTGCCCGATCCACGAGACTGTGTCCCCCTGCCACATTTGGTGTCCCATGATAGTATGCCCAGTGTCACTATACATTTGAATGTGCCCCCTCAACAACACCCAAGGAACTCCACCCTACCTCCGTCCATGCTGAAGGTATTGCTGAAGGTCATTTCTTACTGAAGCCAGTCCATAAAGTCCTAAGCAAGTCTACAAGGGTTACAAAGACTCAGGGAAATATGACACTACCAAAGGAACAAAATAAACTTCCAGCAACTGACCCCAAATAAATAAATATCCATAATTTGCCTGAAAAAAAATTCAAAATATGTATGCTAAAGAAGCTCAGTGAGCTACAAGAGAACACAGATACACAATTTAACAAAATCAGAAAAATAATATAAGAACAAAATGAGACCAATAAACAAAAGTTAGAAAACATTAAAAAAAAAGAATCAAATAGAATTTATGGAGCTGAAGAATATGATAACAACAACAACAAAAAAATACAACAGATATGTATTAGGGTTCTCCAGAGGAACAGAACCAATAGGAGATGTGTGTGTGTGTTTGTGTGTGTGTGTTTGTGTGTGTGTGTATATGTATGTATGAGGTCATTATGGAGAACTGGCTCAACATAATTGCAAAACAAAGTACTGATACAGTTCCACTGAATGGAGGAACACCAGGGCTCTTGCCTTGTGCGAATTGGATAAAATGACATGGACACACATGGAGTGGCTTTAAGGAGTGGAGGGTTTAACAGGCAAGAGAGAAGGGAGAAGAAAGAAGGAAGAAGCTCCCCTGTACTGAGACAGACCGGGGTGGGGGGTGGTGGCTCCAAAGCCAAAAGAGGTCAGACCCGGAGTGTGGCAGATACCAGTCAGTTTTATACGAAGGTTGGAGGAACCGGTGTCTGATTTGCATAGGACTCCGGGGATTGGTTTGACAAGGCATGTCATTCAGATAGCCCTTGGAAAAAACTGGCCCTCCTACTCTAGCCTTTTAATAGGCAAATGCAAGGCTCCATGATGTTCTACACACCACACGTGGAGATATGTGGGGGTGGCATGTTGCCAGGCACATGTGGTGACAAGGGCAAGAGGACAATGGTGGGAATCACCATGTTGGGTGGACCCAATTTCTAATGACCTGCATTTGCATATCAAAGGTTGCTGGCCCAGCTCTAAGAGCCAGGACTTCCTGCTAGACAAGAAACATTTCTGGAGCTGCTTTAAAAGAGAAAAAAACTTCCCAATGACCCCTTTCCTCTCTATATGTCTAAAATAATTTTTTAATAACTCCTACCACAGTACCACTTAGTCTTTCTGCAAGCAGGGGAAACAGAATTTTCTGACACAATTACAAAAACAAAGTACCACATTAGGCTATCTGCAAGCAGGCGAAAGAGAAGCCAGTAGCATGGCTCAGTCCAAATCCAAAAGCCTCAAAACCAGAGAGGCCAACAGTGCAGCCCTCAGTCAGAGGCCAAAGGCCCATGAACTGTTGGGAGGCACTGGTGCAAGTCTGAGTCCAAAGGTCAAAGGACCGGGAGTTTGATGTCCAAGGACAGGAGGAGAGGAAGCCAAGCATCCAACACAGCATGGGAAGAGAGAGAGCAAGCCGACTCAGCAAGCAAGCTACCTGTCCCCCTTCTTCTACCTGCTTTGCTCCAGTTGCTCTAACAACCAAATGGATGATGCTCACCCACATTGAGATGGGTCTTTCTTTCCCAGTCCTTTGATTCAAATGTCAGTCTCCTCTGGCAGTACCCTCACAGACACACCCAGGTGCAATGCTTTATCAACCATCTAGGCATCCCTCAATCTAGTCAACTTGACACCTAATATTAACCACCACAGACAGCTACAGTAGCAGACTCAATCAAGCAGAAGAAAGAATTCTCAGCAAACTCAAAAACAAATTTGAAATTACATAGTCTGAGGAGATCAGAAAAAATACATTTTAAAAGAGTGTAGAAAATTTACCAAATTTATGAGACACCATTAAGAAAAATCAATGTACAAACTACAGGCATCCAGGATCCAGGAGGAGAAGTGAGAATGAAAGGAGCAACAAACTTATTTTTTAAAAAAGAGGGAGATAGGATTAAGATGGCATATAGGAGGCAGGACTAGCTTGCAGCTCCCACTCAGATGCACAGAGCGGCATGTGGTAACTCACATTGTGAACTTTTGCTCCAATAATTACCACAGAAACATATTAGAAAAGTCAAGAGAATCCACAGACCCTTTGAAGGAACTGAATCACTGCTGCAGGCTCCCTGAGAGGCCAAAAACCTGAGGGTATGATTGCTTTCTGCTTGCTTTCTCAGCAGGGAGGCTTGTGGTCTGGGGCAAGTCCTCAGCCCTGTTCACTGGCTACCTAGAAATAGACTCAGTGTAGTGGTGTGGGGACAGCATGCTGGGAGTGAGACTGGCCTTTAAGACTGTGGGCTGCGTGGGTGTGGGGTGAGGCCTGTGACTGCCAGCTTTCTCTCACTTCCCTAGTGACCTGAATGACTCAGCAGAGGCAGCCAAAATCCTTCTGGAGACATACCTCCACTGGACTGGGGACCACATCCCTATCCCCACAGCAGCCACAGCAAGCCCTGCCCAAGGAAAGGCTGAGCTCAGACACACCTATCTCTGCCCCCACCCACTGATCTTTCTCTACCAGCCCTGCTAGCGAAGATAAAAGTTATAATCTTTTGGGAGTTCCGTGGCCCTGCCCACTGCCTGTGAAACCTGAATACTTAACCAGTTGCCCCTAGGGCAAGTTTACATCCTCGTTATAGGGGCTGCAGCTGATGCACTCTTGAAAGCACCACATCCTGCCTGGAGGCCAACGAACACAAAACCAGAGCAATAAATAAAAATACAACCAAGGACCCTCACAGAGTACACTTCACTTCCCTGCTACCTCCACTGGAGCAGGTGCTGATATCTACAGCTATAAGACTTGAAGATGGATCACATCACAGGACTCTTTACAGACGCTTCCCGGTACCAGTCCGGAGCCCAGTAGCTCTACTGGGTGGTTAGAGCCAGAAGAGCAACACAATCACTACAGTTCAGCCCTCACTCAGGAAGCCTCATTCCTAGGGGAAGAGGGTGAACGCCATAAGGGAGCACCCTGTGGGACAGAAGAATCTAAACAGCAGCCCTCGAATCCCAGATCTTCACTCTGACGTACTCTACCCAAAAGAAAAGAAACCCGAAAAACCATTCTGGCAATATGACCGAATAAGGTTCTTCAACAGGCTCAAAAGATCATACTAGCTCACCAGCAATGGATCCAAACCAAAATGAAATTTCTGAATTGCCAGAAAAAGAATTCAAAAATCGATTATTAAGCTAATGAAGGAGACACCAGAGAAAGGTGAATTCCAACTTAAAGAAAAAAAAAATCATATAGGATATGAACGGAAAATTCTTCAGGAAAATAGATAGCATAAATAAAAAACAATCACAACTTCTGAAAATCAAGGACATACTTACAGAAATGCAACATGCACTGGAAAGTCTTAGCAATAAAATCGAACAAGCAGAAGAAAGAACTTCAGAGCTCGAAGGCAAGGCTTTCACATTAACCCAATCTGTCACAGACAAATAAGAAAGAATCCTTAAAAATGAACAAAACTTCCAAGAAGTTTGAGACTATGTTAAACATCCAAACCTAAGAATAATTGGTGTTCCTGAGAAAGAAGAAAAATCTAAAAGTTTGAAAAACATATCTGAGGAAATAAAGAAAACGTCCCCTGTCTTACTAAAGATCTAGACATCCAAATACAAGAAGCTCAAAGAACATATGGGAAATTCATTGAAAAAAGATTATTGTCCACACACATAGTCACTGGGTTATCTAAAGTCAAGATGAAGGAAAAAAGCTTAAGAACTGTGAGGCAAAAGCATCAGGTAACCTATAAAGGAAAACCTATCAGATTAACAGCAGATTTCTCAGCAAAAACCCTACAAACTAGATTAACAGCAGATTTCTCAGCAGAACCCTGTGAGTTAAGGAGGTTATTTTTAGCCTCCTTAAACAAAACCATTATGAGCCAAGAATTTTGTATTAGCAAAACTAAGCTTCATAAATGAAGGGAAGATACAGTCTTTCCCAAACAAATGCTGAGACAATTCCCCACTACCAAGCCAGCACTACAAGAACTGCTAAAAGGAGCTTTAAATCCTAAAACAAATCCTCAAAATACACCAAAATAGAATGTCCTTAAAACAGAAATCTCACAGGACCTATATAACAATAACACAATAAAAACAACAACAACAAGGTATTCAGGCAACAAATAGCATGATGAATATAATAGTATCTCCCATCTCAATACTAACGTTAAAAGATACAGAACAAAAGAATGAATAAGAATTCATCAACCAAGTTTCTGCTGTCTCAAGGAGACTTGCCTAACACATAAGGACTCACATAAACTGAATGTAAAGGGGTGGAAGAAGATATTCCATACAAAAGACACAAAAAAGCAAGCAGGAGTAGCTATTCTTATATCAGACAAAACAAATTTTTAAAGCAACAGCACTTAAAAAAGAGAGCCATTATATAATGATAAAAGGACTAGTCCAAGAAGAAAATATCACAATTCTAAATATATATGCACCTAACACTGGAACTCCCAAATTTACAAAACAATTACTACTAGACCTGAGAAATGAGACAGACAACACAATAATGGTGGTGGAATTTAATACTCCACTGACAGCACTAGACAGATTATCAAGACAGAAAGTAAACAAGGAAACAATGGACTTAAACTATACAACAAATGAGCTTAACAGATATTTACAGAACATCCTGCTCAGCAACTACAGAATGTGCATTCTGTTCATCAGCACATGGAACATTCTCCAAAATAGGCCATATGGTAGGACACAAAAAATGTCTTAGTAAATTTTTTAAAATTGAAATTATATCAAGTACTCTCTCAGACCACAGTGAAATAAAATTGTAAATCAACTCCAAAAGGACCCCTCAAAGCCATGCAAATACATGGAAATTAAATAACCTGCTCCCGAATGATCATTGAGTCAACAATGAATCAAAATGGAAATCAAAATGGAAATCAAACGGAAATCAAAATGGAAATTCAAAAATTATTCAAACTGAGCGATAATAGTGACACAAGCTATCAAAATTTCTGGGATACAGCAAAGCAGTGCTAAGCGGAGAGCTCATAGCCTTAAGTGTCTACATCAAAAAGTCTGAAAGAGCACAAACAGACAATCTAAAGTCACACCTCATGGAACTCAAGAAGGAAGAATAATCCAAACCCAAAGCCAGCAGAAGAAAACAAATAACATAGATCAGAGCAGAACTAAATGAAATTGAAACAACAACAAAAATGTACAAAAAATAAATCAAACAAAAATCTGGTTCTCTGAAAAGATAAATAAAATTGATAGACCATTAGCAAGATTAACTAAGAAAAGAAGAGAGAAGATCTAAATAAGCTCAACTACAAATAAAACGTGAGCCGTTACAACTGATACCACAGAAATACAAAAGATTATTCAAGGCCACTATGAACACTTTCATGGGCACAAACGAGAAAACCTAGAGGAGATGGATAAATTCCCAGAAATATACAAACTTCTTAAATTAAACCAGGCAAATATAGAATCCTTGAACTGACCAATAACAAGTAGTAATACTGAAACGGTAATTTAAAAATTTGCCGACAATAAAAAGTCTAGGACCAGACAGATTCACAACTGAATTCTATCCATTGACAATCTTACTGACACTATTCCAAAAGATAGAGAAAGAGGGAATCCTCCCTAAATCATTCTATGAAGCCTGTATCACCCTAATACCAAAACCAGGGAAGGACACAACAAAAAGCTATAGACCAATATCCCAGATGAACATAGATACAAAAATCCACAACAATATTAGCAAATGGACTCCAACAGCATATTGAAAAGATAATCCACCATGATCAAGTCAGTTTCATACCAGGGATGCAGGGATAGTTTAACGTAAGTCAATAAATGTGATACATCACATAAACAGTATTAAAAACAAAAATCACATGATCATCTCCATAGATGCAGAAAAGGCATTTGACAAAATCCAGCATCGCTTTATGATTAAAACCCTCAGCAAAATCACCATAGAAGGGACATACCTTATAGTAATCAAAGCCATCTATGACAACGCTACAGCCAACATGATACTGAATGAGAAGTTGAAAGCATTCCCTCTGAGAAATAGAACAAGGAAAGGATGCCCACTTTCACCATTTCTATTCAACATAGTACTGGAAGTCCTAGCCGGAGCAATCAGAAAAAAGAAAGAAATCAAAGGCATCTGAATCACTAAAGAAAAAGTCAAACTGTCACTGGTGATGATATGATTGTATATCTAGAATACTCATCCAAAAAGCTCCTAAAACTGGTAAATGAATTGAGCAAAGTTTTAGGATACAAAATTTAGGTACACAAATCCGTAGCTCTGCTATACACCAGCAGCGACCAAGCTGAGAATCAAATCAAGAACTCAACCCCTTTCACGATACCTGCAAATAAAATAAAATAAAATAAAATACTTAGGAATATACCTAGCCAAGGATGTCAAAGACATCTACAAGAAAAACTACAAAACACTACTGAAAGAAATCACAGATGACACAAACAAATGGAAACACATCCCATGCTCATGAATGGGTAGAATCAATATTGTGTATGTGACCATACTGCCAAAAGCAATCTACAAATTCAATACATTTCCCATCAAAATACCATCATCATTCTTCACACTAGAAATCAATCCTCTAATTCATATGAAACCAAAAAAAGAGCTTGCATAGCCAAAGGAAGACTAAGCAAAAGGAACAAATCTGGGCCATCATATTACCCAACTTCAAACTATACTATAAGGCCATAGTCACCAAAACAGCATCGTACTAGTATAAAAATAGGCACATAGACCAATGGAACAGAATAGAGAACCCACAAGTAAGTCCAAATACTTATAGCCAACTGATCTTCGACAAAACAAACAAAAACATAAAGTGGAGAAAGGACACCCTATTTGACAAATGGTGCTGGGATAACTGGCAAGCCACAGGTGGAAGAATGAAACTGGATCCTCATCTCTCAACTTATAATAAAATCAACTCAAGATGAATCAAAGACTTAAATCTAAGGATTAAAACCGTAAAGATTCTGGAAGATAACATCAGAAAAACCCCTCTAGACATTGGCTTAGGCAAAGACTTCATGACCAAGTACCCAAAAACAAATGCAACAACAAAAAAAGATAAATAACTGCTCTTTAAAAATGAAGGGGAGACAAATTCTTTCCAAGACAGAAGGACTTTGTCCCTACCTGACCTATCTTACAAAAAATGCTTAAGGAAGGTCTTCAAGCAATGTAAAAGCACATGAAGGTAGAAATCTCATAGGCAAGGTAAATATACAGTCAAATACAGAATAATAAACACTGTAATGGTGGTGTCTAAAATACTTGTAATAACTAAGATAAAGGTTTGGTTAAATTATTAAAAATAACTACTAAGATTTGATAATGAATTTAGAATATAAATTTGATAAATAATTCACAATGAATGAAATCAGAGTAATCTCTGACTTGAATATGTAGTGTGAGTGGGGCAGGTAAGAGTGCAGAGATTTTTTTTAATACAATTTAAGTTGTTATCAACTAAAATAGAGGGCTATAACTATAAGAAAGTTTATGTAAATCTGCAGCTTGTTTTGGACAGTCTGGCCATTTTAATGGTATTGATTATTCCAATTCATAAGCATGGAATGCTTTTCCATTTATTTATGTCATCTATTATTTATTTTATCAGTGTTTTGCAGTTTTCCTCATAGAGTTCTCTCACCTCCTTAGTTAGATGTATTCCTAAGGATTTTATTTTTCTGTGTGGCTATTGTAAATGGATTGCATTCTTGATTTGGTTATCAGCTTGAACGTTATTGGAGTATAGAAATGCTACTGATTTGTGTATGTTGAATTCATATCCTAAGACTTGGCTGAAGTAGTTTAACAGATCTAGAAGTCTTTTCACAGGATCTTTATGGTTTTCCAGGTATATAATTGTATCATCAGTGAAGAGAGACAATTTGACTTCCACTTTTTCTATGTGGATGTTTTGCATTTCTTTCTCTTGCCTGATTGCTCTGGCAAGAACTTCAAGTACTATGTTGAATAGAAGTGGTGAGAGTGGACATCCTTGTCTTGTTTCAGGTTTTAGAAAGAGTGCTTCCAACTTCTTCCTGTTCAGTATAATGTTGGCTCTTTGTTTGTTATCAATACCCCTCATTATTTTGAGGTATGTTCCTTCAATACCAAGTTTATTGAGAGATTTTATCATGAAGGGATGCTGGATTTTATCAAAATCTTTTTCTGTGTCTTTTGAGATCATCATATGGTTTTATTTTTTATTTTATTCTGTTTATGTTGTAAATCTCATTTATTGATTTGTATATGTTGTACCCCCTTTTATCCTGGCAATAAAACCTACTTGATAATAGTGAATTAGCTTTGTGATGTGCTGCCAGATTTGGTTTGCTAGTATTTTATGGAGGATTTTTCATCTACGTTCATCAGGGATATTGGTCTGTAGCTTACTTTTTTGTTGTGTTTTTGCCAGATTTTGGTATCAGGATAATACCAGTTTCCTGGAATGAGTTAGGGAAGACTCCCTCTTCCTCAATTTTTTGGAATAAATTTATTATGATTGGTATCAGCACGTTTTTATATGTCCGGCAGAATTTTACTATGAATCCATCTAATCCAGGGACTTTTGGATTGGTAGGGTTTTTTTTTTCCTTACAGATTCAATTTCATTATTCATTGTTAGTCTGTTCAATATTTCTGTTTCTTCCTGGTTCAATCTTTGAAGGTAGTGCTTTCCAGGAATTCATGCATTTCCTTTAGGTTTTCTAGTTTGTGTGTACAGAGATGTTCATAATAGTCCCTGAGGATCTTTTGCATTTCTGTGGGATCAGAAATAAACTCTTGTCATTTCTGATTGTGCTTATTTGAATCTTCTTTTTTTTCCTCTGTTAACTTAGCTAGTGGTCTATCAATGTTGCTGATGAAATGAAAGAACTTTTCATTTCATTCATCTTTTGCATGGTGTTTGGGGGGTCTAAATTTCACTTAGTTCTTCTCTGATTGTAGTTATTTCTTTTCGTTTGTTAATTTTGGGTTTAGTTTCTTTTGTTTTTCTAGTTCCTTCATGTGTGAGGTTAGGTTGTTTATTTGCAAACTTTCTATTTTCTTGATGTAGGCATTTAGTGCTATAAACTTCCCTCTTAACAGTACTATTGCTGTATCCCAGAGGTTTCTGTCTGTTCTTTCTCTGTTTTCATTTGATTCAAAGAGTGTTTGATTTCTGCCTTAATTTTGTTGCTTACCCCAAAGTAAGTTGTAAGTTGTTTAGTTTCCATTAACTTGTATGGCTTTAAGAGTTCCTCTTTGTATTGATTTCTATTTTTATTTCACTGAGGCTCATGAAGATGCTTGGTATAATTCATATTTGAATGTGTTGAGACTTGATTTATGACTGAGCATGTGGTCAATCTTGGTCAATCTTAGTCAATCTTAGGTAGTTTCATGTGCAGATGAGAAGAAAGTACATTCTGTGGTTGTTGCAAGGAGTATTCTGTAGATTTCTATGATGTTGAATTGCTCCATGTCAAATTTAAGTCCAAAATTTATTCCCAAAGTGCTGGTATTACAGACATGAGCCACCATGCTTGTTCCCTGTTTTCAATAATGAATAGAACATCCAGACAGAAAATCAATAAGAAACAGCAGCCATGAGCAACAATAGACCAAATGTACTTAACAGAAAAATGCAGAACTTTCCACCCAACAGCAGAATGCACATTCTTCTCAAGTTCACATGAAACCTTCTCCAGAACAGATCACATGTCAGGTGACAAAATAAGTCTTAGCAAATATAAGAATATTAAAATAATACCAAATGTCTTCTCAGACCACAATGTAATAAAACAAAAGATCAAAATTAGAAAGCAAACAAGAAAATTAGCAAATATATGGAAACCAAATGACACTCTCTTGAACAATTATTGAGTAAAAGAGAACATCAGCAGAATATTTTAAAAAGACCTTGATACAAACAAAAATGCAAATAAAATCATCAGAATTTATGGAATGCTGTGAAAATATTATAAAGAGTTTATAGCACTGAACACCAATATTTTTTTAAAAGAAAGATCTGTATAAATCAATGCTACTTTACAACTGAAAGAACTAAAATAAACAGAAAATCAGCAAAAAAAAAAAAAAAAAAGAAAGAAAGAAGAAAGGAAATAACACTAACTAGAGTAAAAGTACACAAGGTAGGAGTAGAAAAACAGAAAAAAAAAAATTGTTTTTTTAAAAGATAAATGAAATTGACCAACCCTTATCTAAGATAAAAATGGAGAATACTCAAATAAACAAAATCAGAAATTAAGGAGTAAACATTGCAATGCATAACACAGAAATAAAAAAGATCACAGGGCATTATGATGAACAATTATATGCCAACAAATTCGATAACCTGGAAGACTTGGATAAATTCCTAGAAACATACAATTTACCAAGACTAATTCAAGAAGAAATAGAAAGCCTGTACAAACCATGAACAAATACATTAAATCTGCTCTCAAAACTCTTCAACAAAGAATAGCACAGTATCAGGTGGCTTCATGGGGAAAGTCTACCAAACATCCAAATAATTAATATCGACCCCCTTTATACCCTTCCAAAAGATAGAGGAACACTGTCAAATTCATTTTGTGTGGCTTGGTTCCAAAACCAGGAAAAGGAAATGCAAGAAAACTATAAACCATATCCCTGAAAAAAGCTGGAGCCATCACACAATCTGATCTCAAAATGTGCTACATAGCTACAGTAATCAAAATATCATGTTATTGGCACAATAAAGACATATAGACCAATGGACAGAAGAGAGGACAAGAAATAAAACCACACCTTTACAGTTAACTGATCTTTGACACAGGTGTCAAGAACATACAATGGAGAAAGGACAATCTCTTTAATAAATGGTGTTGAGACAACTGGATGTACGCATGCAGAATAATGAAATTATACCCTTATTTCACCCCATATTTCACAAAAATCAACTCAAAATGCTTAAAATATTTTTGTCTTATACTGGAAGCTAAAACTTCTAGAAGAAAACATGAAGAAAAACCATCTTGGCATTGATCTTGGCAATAATTTTCTGGATATTACCAAGCACAGGTATGAAAAGCACAGGCAACAGAAGCAAAAATAGGCAAATGAGATTATGTCAGACTAAAAATCTCCTGCATTGCAAAGGGAACAATCAACAAAACCACAAGGCAATATTAATAATGGGAAAAATATTTCCAACCCATATATCTGATAAGAAGTTAATATCCAAAATATATAAAGGACTTATGCAATTCCGTACCAAAAGAAAAACTCAATTCTAACACAGTGAAACCCCGTCTCTACTAAAAATACAAAAACTTAGCCGGGCGAGGTGGCAGGCTCCTGTAGTCCCAGCTACTCGGGAGGCTGAGGCAGGAGAATGGCGTGAACCCGGGAGGCGGAGCTTGCAGTGAGCTGAGATCCGGCCACTGCACTCCAGCCTGGGTGACAGAGCGAGACTCCGTCTCAAAAAAAAAAAAAAAAAGAAAAACTCAATTAAAAAATAGTCAAAAAGACTTAAACACTTTTCAAAAGAATATACTCAGATGGTCAAAAAGCCCATGAAAAGTTACTCAAAGTCTCTAAACATTAGGGAAATACAAACCAAACAAAAATGGAGACATCACTTCACACGTTAGAATGACTGTTACCCATAAGACAAAAGATATCAAGCATTAGAGAGGATGTGGAGAAAAGGCAACCTTGTATACCGTTGGTAGAAATGTAAATTGGTATAACCATTATGGCAAAGGGTATACATGTTCCTTAAAATAAATCAAAAACTATCACATGATCCAGTAATCCTACTACTGGGTATACATCCAAATAAGTTGAAAACAGAATCTTTCCCATGTTAATTGTAGCATTATTCACAATAGCCAAGATATGTGGCATATTATTTAGCCTTCAAAAGGAAGAAAATTCTGCCATAGGTGCAGCTGGAAGCCATTACACTAAGCAAAATAAGTAACACAGAGAAAGTGAAATACTGCATGATCTCACATACATGTGAAACCTAAAATAATAGAACTTACAGAAGCAGAAAGAGTGGAATGGTAGTTTGCAGGGGGCTGGAGGGAGGAAGATATGCAGTAACGTTGGTCGAAGGATATAAATCTTTAGTTATGCAAGATGAATAATTTCTGGAGATCTAATATACACTGTGGTAATAATTATTAAAAACAGTGTATTGCAAACTTGAAATTTCTTAAAAAGATAAATTAAGTCTTCTCACCATACATACATAATTGGTAAATCTGTAGAGGCAATAAATACATTAATTAGCTGGAATTTACAATGTATACGTATATCAAAACATCAAATTGTACACTTTAAATACATAAAATATTGTCAATAGTCTCTCAGTAAACCTGTTAAAAATGTGAATTTGATTGTGCTGATAGTTATACAGCTCTGTAGATATACCAAAATCTATTGAATCTGTACACTTTATATGGGTGAATTGTATGTGAATTTTATCTCAATAAAGCTTTTTACAAAAAAAAAAAAAAAAAAAAACACACACACACAAGACAGTCGTGTTCCAGAATCCACGTTCTGTTTGTTTTTCAGAAACCATGTTTTTCACTATTATTCTGCACTGCATCTCACGCTAAATTAGAATAGGGAGCATTTTTCTGGCAGGGCGTGGTGTCTCACACCTGTAATCCCATCACTTTGGGAGGTCCAGGTGGGCAGATCACTTACGGCCAGCTGTTTGAGACTAGCCTGGCCAACACAGTGAAACCCTGTCTCTACTAAAACTACAAAAACATTAGCTGGGCATGGTGGCGCATGCCTGTGATTCCAGCTGCTAGGGATGCTGAGGCACGAGAATGGCTTGAACACAGACTGAGGTTGCAGTGATCTGAGATCGCACCACTGCCCTCAAGCCTGGGTGACACAGCAAGACTCTGTCTCAAAAATAAGAAAAACAAAACAAAAGAGTGGGAGCATTTTTCAATGAAAACCCTAATTAGTACATGTAAATTGTCTTGATTTAGCCATTTCACAATATACACATATTTCACCATATCATCTTGTACACAATAAATATATACAGTTTTTGTCAATTTAAAACATTAGCTAATATAAAATAAAATAAGATTTTACTTTTTTAAAAAAGAAAATACTAATCAGTATATGCTCAGGTCACTGAACTGACATCTGACCCACTAGTCAGGGTGGAGACAAATCAGTGTATCCCATTTATAGGTACAATCATCAGAGCTGATCAAATTCAGTGAAAAAAGAAAACAAAACAATAATCTTGAGTCATTTTGAACCAGATATTTAAAGTTTTAGTTTTCTTAATCATGAAATATATATTTTTTAGTAGTAGTACCTTCACACAAGGAGAAAATAGTAAATGACAACTAGCAAACCACCACCGATATAAGAGAATAAAATTGTACCATGTCAGGCTTATAGAATATAAACACGGTTGCCGTGAACATTATGAATACAGTAAGTGCGAGACAAGCTACTGCATTTTTATTCTTATTGTCATGGCTGTGGGACAGGAGTAAGAAGAATTCTCCATTGTCAGGCATGTACCTGATCTGCTAATTCTGGAGACAAAAATCTCTGCTGGCCGCAATGCTCACAGTGAGTGCTGCCCAGTATGACTGCGCAGTGGCAGTATCAGGTGTGGATTCCTCAGTGGGGTCCCTGCCAGGGTGGCTATGCTCAGAATTCAGTAAGTGTGCTGGGCTTCTTGGTTAAGTATTGATGGTGGAAAAGTGTGTTTGTTTTAAGCTTAGGCTGTATTTCAATATCTCAGCTCGTTGTTTTCCTTATGTATTAAAAGAACCACCAGGTGATAAGCTGGTCTCCTTTGAAGCCTTTCATAACAACTTTTTCACCTTTTGCCTGTGTATCAGCTCTTCCTGCCTAATAAATCACCTCAAAACCTAGCGTTTTAAAACACCTAAAATGTATTTAAACTTCGCTGGGTGGTTCTTTGACCGGCCTGGGATATGCTCGTCCTTGTGCCTCTATCTCGCTGGCTTCCAGAACAGCTCAGCGTTGGTTGCTCAAGGGGGCCTCACCTGGGGTGGCTGCTTCAGGTTTCATGGGTCTTTCATCATCCCCGGACTAGGCTGGGATTGTTCCTGTGGTCTCAGAAGGGCTTCAAGAGTTGCCTCTGAATAATGAAATCTCTCAGGTGTTCTGGCCTGGTATCCACCTTCTATTGTTACTGGAAGATCGCAAAGGGGCCATAGCCTCTATAAAGTGGACCCGGAAGCAGAACGCCACCATTCCTAGTCTCTACTCCTGGGATTCCTTCATCTGACCTTACCTGCTCCGAGGACCCAGCCTCGCCGAAGCGCGACCCTGCGCATGCGCACGCAGTAGCACACCCTCCCCCGCGTCCACCTTCCTGCCCGCTGCGGCGCCCAAATGGGGATGACTGTGCTCCTTTTTCCATTGAAAAATAAAATCTAACTTTCAGTGAGGTTGGAATTTGTTCAGTGCGATTCTTTCAGAATTGTAGAGGAGAAGTTCTCCACAATATATCTCCCCTGAAGTCATGGTCTCTTCATAATGACATGTTGAAAATTAACATCTATTGAAAAAACAAGTGTATCAAGGAAAACATGAGGAATTTGTTTACATCCGAGGTAAGCATAATGAATACAATCATAAAAGCCATTGATGAGAAATGACAACAGAGGCCCCTCCCCAGGTCTGCTGTGCCCTGCTGGCGCTCCCGGGGACTGATTGTCCCTCTACCAGCAGTAGAGACTTAGGGTGATTTATGGATGACAGATAATTTCATTGACTTTCTGCTTACTGAAACCTCTGATCTGATTTTAACTCTGAATTTAAAAATAAAGAAGACTCCTTAGTTTCCCCAACCTCTCCTCATCCTGTCAAAATCCTCTGGCTTTTGGAGGAAATTCACTATCTTGTGCTTTTAGAAGGTACATTTAAATTTTGAACACGTGGTATACATACACAGGCACCCACCAGTCACCCCAGAGGCTGGCTGTGGAGCCAAGCATCCGTCCTTTGGGTCATGGGAAGGGCGTAGGGAAGATGCCAGGGCTCCAGGGAATAAAAAGGCTGGGGAAAGGGAGGAGTGGAGAGGGAGTTTTTGGATGGCTTGGTGTAATGACCAGTTTCTCACTGGAAAACAATATTTTAATATTTTAACACCAGTATTGCTCTACCAGTATGAATCAGTTAAGTATCAAGACTTTGTGAGTTCCTTAAAAGCAGAGACTTTTATTTTTCATTAAACACCACAGTTCCACAAGCATTTATCTGCAATTCTGAAATCTAAAATCTTGAAGAAAACACAAATTGTCTCTATAACTTCTCTGACTGCAAAAACTGGTTTATTTTGACTTGAGACCATTTATAAACTTTATAATTCCTAAGTGAATAGTCATGATTTTCACTGCTGACACATTAATGTGTTTGATTATAGCATACTGCTCAGGGTCCCCCCGGGGGGTATTTTGTAATAGAAAATACATGCACTGTTTTACTTTCCTAAAATTTGAAAAAAAATTGCATTCTGGAGCACATCTGCTCCCAAAGGTTTTGATAAAGGATTGTGTACAGATACTACCCAGCTTGGTGTGTGCTCTGAGGCAGAGTGGGTAGTCAACAAATTCTGTGTTGTTCAGTGAAACTGTCTAGGTGCATTTAAATTTTGATTGATTAGATGAAATGGCAAAAGGGATGAAAAAACAGTTTCTGCCCAGACTCAGTTTTGTACACTTTTTTTTTTTTTTTTGGAGACAGAGTCTAGCGCTGTTGCCCAGGGCGGAGTGTGTGCAGTGGCACAACTTTGGCTCACAGCAACCTCCACCTCCCGGGTTCAAGCAATTCTCCTGCCTCCCGAGTAGCTGGGATTACAGGCATGCACCACTATGCCTGGCTAATTTTTGTATTTTTAGTAGAGATGGAGTTTCGCCATGTTGGCCAGGCTGGTATTGAACTCCTGACCTCAAGTGATCCGCACAACGTGGCCTCCCAAACTGCTGGGATTACAGACACAGTGCCTGACCTGTACACCTTTTTAAATCTGTAACAGAGCCAATAGTATTCATGGATTTACATTACTCCATTGTTTACTCTACACATACAAAAAATAATGTTTTCTTATCATTTACAGACAGACCATGTCCAAATATAGGTCTTAAGCAATATACCCATGTGACTAATTCTGCACTTTTATAATCTCTTAAGGTTATATGTGGAGACACATATGGAAAATATTCATAATCTTATTTATACGTTAGTAATAAGGTTTAAAGGAAGATAAATGTCAATTTATGAAAGAATGTACTTCATTTTGCCTGGAAATGTTTCCAGTGTTCAAAATTACTCTGATGTCACTTTGTGAATAGTCAAATTGGCTTTTATACACTTAAAGTGATTAAAAATATATAAAATGTAGCCCTTAAAAGTATCAGAAATTGTCTCATTGGAATAATGTGAAAGAAATATTAAAGATTGAAGAGATATGAGAAATCCCAATATTTTGAAATACAGATTCATATGAATATTTCTGCAAGATGAATTAACGTGAACCCACTGGAAAGCCATCAAGTTTTATCAATAAAGGATTATCATCAAATCACAGTCACACAACATGGATAGGAAATGTCATAAAGCCCAGAATCATAAAGTGATGGGAAAGGAAAAGGAAGCAAAACCAGATAAACTTTAAGTCTAGGAATACTGAAAGTGGAATGAGGAGGGGAGATAGTCCCTCCAGAAGGAATGGAAGTGGGTGTGGGGAAGAGAATCCCAAGCACTCAAACGGCTTGGAAACCCTGGGCAGTGAGAGAGCTGAGTGCAGGCCTGAAACACTATCTGGACTGTACAAAGAATCCATTCCGAAGGAAAGACACGGGAAGCAGGTAAATCAACTGTAAGATCACTGCAATAAATCAGCTTAGGCATGATGAGACACTGAACCAGAGAAGTGATGGTGAGGATGAAAAAATATGGTGAGGAGAGACTGAATAATAATACACTAAATTTCTTTTCGACTTAAATCCTAGAATCAAGCTAATGTGTTACTCATAAGCCTAGGCTGATGAGCTAGAAGTTGATAGATCTTGCCTCTTTCAGCATATTTCTACATTTTTATAGAGAAAGTTTACTTAAGATTAATGAGTACATGCAAGGCAATGGTTAGAGACGTTTTGTGAATGTTTCACGAGGAACTGAAGACATAGCAGCTTCTGCACAATTGTCATAATCTGATGTATTTTACCACTGTTTTCTGTCACCTTCATGGGAAAAAGCATAAAGGAAAGACATACAGACCTGTCCTTGATGAGGTCTGACAATGGGCAATGGTAATGTTCCTTTTGTTCAAAACATAATTCTTCTTCATGATAAACTCAGAAGTAATAGAAACTACATTGAGAAGGGGGTGACTACAATTATGTGAAGTTTCTTTTTGTTGTGCTTTAAACACATAAAAGATATCATTTCATAAAAATCACTTGCATTACACCATAATCCAATAGTATATTAAGCATTTCTTTGAGGATAAAATTCTAGGATTATTAATCTATATAAAACCAAATTCTTCAGCATTGAGGAAAGTAGAAGAAATTTCCCAAAGGAATTTCGACTTTTCTCTAACCCTAAAAAAAAGCACAAATTCAAATTTTTATCAATAAACTTTTAAATAAGATAATACATATGTTTTTAAAAATAAAACACCCCTTCTATTAGGTTTATTTATGTATTCTGCCTCTTCGAGGAAGTTAGTTCTTAGAGTTTTTCTGACTTGAATAATTTTATAAAGAACTGAATGAAGTACCACCCACACATTCACCTTAAATTTCTTCCATTATTTGCAACGTATTTCCTTTATGTTGATATTGAGCAGTGTTGCTCAGTTACACTTTATAGTGAATCTTACAAATACTTTATTATAGCTAAGCTGTTTACCATTACTGATGGTAAAAACTATTATTTCTTTCTCTCTCTCTCTCTCTCTCTCTCTCTCTTTCTTTCTTTTTTTGAGACGCAGTCTCACTCTGTCGCCCTGGCTGGAGTGCAGTGGCGCGATCTCGGCTCACTGCAAGCTCCGCCTCCCTCCCGGGTTCACACCTTTCTCCTGCCTCAGCCTCCCGAGTAGCTGGGACTACAGGCACCACCGTGCTGGCTTTTTTTGTATTTTTAGTAGAGACAGGGTTTCACCGTGTTAGCCAGGATGGTCTCGATCTCCTGACCTCACGCTCCGCCCGCCTTGGCCTCCCAAAGTGCTGGGATTACAGGAGTGAGCCACCGTGCCCAGCCAAAACTATTATTTCTTGATGTGTACTTTGTCAAAAAAAAAAATGAGTTTGCATATTTGATTATCGAGTCAACGTATTGCATACGGTAGTATGGGAACTAGCTTGTTCTGTGACTTTGGGCACTTCTCTATACCTAGGCTTCAATTTCCTCATCAATAAAATTAAGAACAAGTAAGAATTATCTCTATAATCTGGATATGCAATACATATTCTGAGAATATGAATTTTTCCACTATTGTTAAAATATCAATATTTCATGTCAAGTATATTAAGGAATACTTGTGCATCCATTTGTAATATTTTATAATATATTGTAGGTGACTAATAAGTATGTTTTCAAGAATAAAGTATTCTGTTAATTTTTCGGGAGCTTGTCTTCAATAAACTGCCTATGTGCTATTACTGATACACTTCTGGACAAGGACAAATTTAGGAAGAAAATTTAAGACAAAATATCAAGACACTATTAGCCTTTACGACTGAATAATCTAGCCTCACCGATATGGATATTTCCTAATAAACTAACAGATGATTCTAGAAATGCAGGTAGATTTTTTCTGTTAGGTCTCTTTTAGAGCGATTTTCTCTGAGCCTTTTGATTCAATGATAAAAATGAGAACTGAAGATTTCCTTGTCAATAGTGAATCATAAAGTTCTGACCACCAGGAAACACTTCTGGAGAAGTGTGTCTAAGGAAGACAGAGTTGAGCAAAGAACTTAGGAAAAAGGTCTTTGTATGTTCTCCAGTTACAGTGTCTTTACTCATTTGGAGATGGTGGAATTTGCATCAGTCATTGAAATGACTCTTTTTAAAAATTTAATTTAATTTAATTTTACGTTCCAGGATACATGTGCAGGATGTTCAGGTTTGTTACATAGGTAAACATATGCCATGGTGGTTTCCTGCACCTATCAACCCATCACTAGGTATTAAACCCCACATGCATTAGCTATTTATCCTGATGCTCTCCCTCCCACTGTGACCCAGCTTGTGATGTTCTCCTCTTTGTGTCCATGTGTTCTCATTGTTCAGCTTCCACTTATAAGAGAGAACATGCGGTGTTTGGTTTTCTCTTAATATCTACTCTTAATTGTTTTACATGAAAGAAACTTGTAAGGTATGTATACCTGAACATATTTACTGCACTGTACTTATTCCAGTTTCAGATGAGATAGTCTTGTCATGCTATCAGCTGCCCTTTTCCATAAGACACTTGTTTCCCCTTGACATAAGGGTCCCACTTCATGCTTCCTGAAGCGTTGCAATCTTTTCAAAACTTAAACATCTTTGTGGGGTCCCTGAATCTTGTAGCTTTTTGACCTTTTTAAGGAATAACATTCTACCTTGGTTGTAGAACTGCCTTTCTTCTGTGTTGGTGTCAATTAAATTGAATTTAATGGGCATCCCCTCTAAATCCAGCATTGTGTTAGGTTTTCTAAGAGACTGAAAAGAAAAAAATAATATGTGAGCCTGAGTCTTGGGCATAGTCCCTCCTCAGCTTCCTTCCCCTCACCTGAGTTCAGAGATTCCCTCACAGTGCATCTCCTGTCTTGCCCCAACTGTCAAGCCGTTTCATGTTTTCAGCAAGAATATCAATAATTGAACAAGGAACCTGACCTCACCATTAAACTGTGCTCCTCAAACATTAGATTCGGTTGTCTGATCACAATGGCTGGGTTGCTGCACACTTTGCCAAATACATATGTCACTAGTAATCACAGGCAGGGACTTGAGCAGAAGTGATACCATGTGCTTCTGTGGTCTTTGAATCAAAACACTCACCACCTCCTTCCCAAGATGGCTCATTACAGTTAGGTAATTAGACTTCATCCGCCCGGTAAACTACTAAGTACATAAATTGCTTGGCAAAAAGTTTTCCTTTGCCTTTTCCCCTCTGTGTGGTATAGTTTCTGCCAGAAAAGCTGCTGCCAGATCAGTGTTCCTCTCAGTTTGGATAGTTTTTGCCATTTTTCGAATCCAACATAAGTAACATTCCCCCTGATTCCAACCACCAACTTGTTTAACCCATTGAATTGATGTGAATCAGAGAAACCACTATTTTATATTGCTCCTGAGATTGGAGCTTCTCTTTCCAATGATCCCTGAAATCACACTTTGAATACTACACATTGAGCCATCTGATGGTTCTCGATGGGGATTCAGAACCTTAGAGTTTTCATTAACATGAGAGAAAAAAATATTTTTAAGCAAAACTAAAATCAAATCCCACCAACCCGAGCTGATTTCTGGGATGGTAGAATGAGAATATCAGTTTCTTACCTTCCAAACATTATCTTCCTTTACAAATCAGTCTGCCCACCTAACAAATTTCACCCTTTAGTAGCATTATAATTCTTCCAGATTTTAAACTTCAAAATTTTCTTTTTCTTTTCTTATCTTGCATCTACTTACTCTCTAATACTTAATTTTCTTGGCTTGCCATTTTATACTGTATAATTGTATTATGTGGCTTCCCTCACCTTACATGTCACATATCATCTGAACTCCGTGTTTTCTGCTTTCATCCATCGGGTATACCATGACCAGTCTTTATTGAGCATTACTTTAATAATATCAATTTTCTCTTTAAAACTTTCCAGTGGCTTCACATTTTTATAGATAATTAAGATTAACCTTGTTTTAGATATTGTGATTTTGACCATGAATTCTATCTTATTTCACATTTATTCAAAATACACCTTCTTATCCCTGTCAAAGTTGGCTTATTTGCTGTCTCGTGAACGTGTTATAACCATTCCCACTTTTGTCTCCACAAAACTGGATGGCAAACTTAAATTGGATATTAGATCGATTTTAATAAAGGAATATTTTTGTATACACAAAAGTATGGACAGAAGTAGGGAAACTACCATAGAGAGTATAATTCCCTAGGGTTAGTATCAGTACAGACTGTTAGATCAGAGGGGCCAGGAGATGAAGTAGATACTAGGAACTGCAAGAGGAGACTGGTGTTGATAGTATGACCAGGAAAGTCCTGATGGTCAGTGAAAGATCACAGCCAAGGTCAGGCCCACAGGGAGGGTCCGGGAGAATTATTACCCTAACATCTCCTTCCTCCTTCCTCTGATATCACAATAGGGGTACCATTTGGCAAAGCCCATTAAAAGACTGATGGTACAGAAACCTGTTGAAGACTAAAAAGGTAGGTAAGCCTGTCACTAAGAAGTGTGAAAAGGGGTGAGATTGATTTTGTAGTTAAAAAAAAAATCCAACATATTTGTTTAATTTTAATTTTTCTTGAAAGTATTTTATCTTTATAGCTTTCCACTTCCAACTCACCTTATTCTTATCTTTATATTTACATACAATAAACACACTCTTTTTAGTATACAAGTTTATGAGTTTTAGCAAATGCATAGAGTAGTACAACTACTATCAAAATTAAGATACAGAACATATCCATTACCTACCCAAAATTTCCTCATGCAGTTCATTGCGGTGACCTCTTCTGTTCCTCTAACCTGGCATCCAGTGCTATATTTTCATTTCACTGGAGTATTCTGTCTTGCAGAACCTCATATGAATGAAATCATATGACCACAAAAGGCAGTATATAGCATCTAAGTCTGGCTTCTTTCACTTATCAAAGTGTATTTGAGATTCATTCATGTTCCTGAGTGTATCAATAGTTCATTTGCTTTTAATTGTAAAGAAATATTTTATTATATGAATGCACCATATTTTTAAAAAATCCATTCACCAGTTGAAGGACATATGAGGTATTTCCCATTTAGAGTGATTATAAATAAAGCTGCTATAAACTTACATACAGACTTTGTGGTGTGAATCTCACCTAACAGTAAGATTGTTTGGTCATAGAGTAAGTGTTGTTTTACTGTACAAAGTGACTTAACATTTTGCATTCCCTCCTATGAGCAATGTATGAGAGTTTCACTTACTCCATATCCTCATCCCATGCTTGGTGTTGTCATTTTGTTTTGTTTTTGCTTTGCTTTGTTTTGCTTTGGCCATTCTAGTATATGTAAAGAGCTATCCCATTGTGATTTACATTTACAATTAGTGATTAATCATGATCAGCCCGTTTTGACGCGCGTGTTTTGCCATCTTCTTAGTATCTCATCTCTCCATATATCTTCTTTGCACACCTGCCTGCTTAAAATTTTGTCCATTTTTTATTAGATTGCTTCTTTTCTTTTTGTGTTGTCAGTTCTTTAGATACTTGGAGAAAAGGTCCCTTGTCACATGTTATTTACAAATGTTTCCTGCTGGTCTGAAACTTGCCTTTTCATTCTTTTAATAATGACTTTTCAAGAGTAAAAGAGTAAATGTTTATACAAAAAGAACTAATCATTAAAATAAAATATATTTAAAACAAATGGCAAAGGACAATATTTTGTAACATTGTCTAAATACTAAATGAAATGCATGATTTTCTAGAAAGAAAAGACAATTCACCAAAATTTGGCCTCAGTAGAAGGTTAGAACAACTACCATAGAAGAAATAGGGAAGTGACAAGCCTACCGGCTTTGAGAGAGAATTCTGACAAACTTTTAAAGACTGTATAATCCCAATGTTTCTTAAATTTTTTGGAAACATAGTAAAAGAGAAAAAAAATTTAATTCCATTTTAAAATTTGGTTCGAAATAATGCAAGAGGAGCAGGTGTAGGAAGTACACATCAGACAAAATCGGTCTTGAGTTAAGAAATATTAAAGCTACCTGGCTGAGTGTGGTGGCTCACACCTTTAATCCCAGTACTTTGGGAGGCTGAAGCAAACAAATCACCTGAGGTCAGGAGTTCCAGACCAGGCTGGCCAACAGGGTGAAACCCCCATCTCCACTAAAAAACGAACAACAACAACAACAACAACCAAAAAAAAAAGAAAGAAAGAAAAGAGAAAAAGAAATATCAAAACCACATGATAGGAACACAAAGGTTAATTATACTCTTCTCTGCAGTTTGTAATGTTGCACAGATATAGTTTTTAGTTAATCAAACCACCAACACACAAAGAACATAAAAACATTTATGAATAGAAATGAAAAAATGACACAACAATAACATTCATAAATCTATAGGAAATAAACATTTTAAATAGAATCCCACCATTAATAAGAGATATGAACAAAACATTGCAAGCTAAGTAATTGAAACAAAAATTAATGAGTGAGAATAGAATAAACCTCACTGTTTTATTTAAAAATAATAAAAACAACATTTTCTGATGATTATACATTAAACTAGAATTAATTTTTAAAGAGGTGAGAAATCGTTACAACCAGAATTTTAAAACTTCTTTAAGAATATCTCTGTACTAAAAGGAATAAACAAATCAAAATTAAAGAATTTCTTTTAGAAATAATTACAACTGTACCAAAAATGCTTTATGAAATACAATTAAAACAATGCTCAGAGAAAAATATGTGGTGCTTAATACAAATAGCAATAAAAACTGGGAAAGGGAGATGAATCCACTAAGCTTTGTTTAATAAAGAAAGAAAATAACAACTAAATAAATATAAGGATAGCAGAAAAACAAAATAATAAAGATAAAACGAGAAAATAGTAAATTAGAAAACAAGAAAATTAAATATCTTTTTAAAAAGTTGATTTTTGATGAAATCAAAAAAACAAACTCAATAGCTAACAAAACCAAGAAAAAATGGAATAAACATAAGCACAAATACACAAAATTAAAATTATAGAGAAAATAACTTTTGAAGTTATAATAATTTTAAAAATTTTCTTAGATGACTTTATACAGTTCTTTGGAAATCAAATTGAAAGCTTAAATGAGAAAAGTAAATTCCTAGTTAAAGTTTGCGAAAACAATCCTAGAAAGAAGAGAAAGTTTGAATTTCAATACCCATAGAAGAAATAGAGAACGATATGAAAATGTTATACTCCCCAAAAGGCCCTCATTCAGATGTTTCCATACAGACTGATTTTAAATCTTCAAAGAACAATAATGTTATGCTATTTAAATTATTCCAAGTCTTATAAAATAAGGAAAACTTTCAAATTAATTTCATAAAAGGGCATTAACAATGATCCTCAAACCTGGCAATGATTGCAACAATTACAACCACAGAAATGACTGAATTACAAACTAATCTCTTATAGATATTGATGAAAAGTTATAAACAAATCATTAAAAAATAGAATTCAGCAATACATTTGGTAAAATGCATTACGAGTAAGTTACACTTATCCCAGAAGACTAAAGACAAATCAAAATCAATATCTTAATTAACAAGGAAACATCTTTCTTGTTGTTATTAAAACCACGAAAAAGGCAAGAATGACTATAATATCCACTACTACTTAATATTATAGTGAATACTTCAGAAAAGATTAATAATTTGAGGCATAAAAATGAAAAAGAAGGAAGAAAAATTGTTTTTATGTTTAGGTTATATGATAGTATACCTTGAAACCAGAGGCAACCATTGAAAAAAGTTAATACAAACAAGAGAATCAGTAATTTAGCAGGTTATAAAAGTTAAAATACAAAAATCAATAGCCCCTTTCTGACCCAAAATAACCAAGTTTAAAATATATTGGAAGAGAAAATGCCACTTATTACAGAAACAGCAAGAACAAATATCCATGAATATTTTTAACAAAATACATGGAAAGTATAAATGAGGGAAAATCTGAAATACCATTGAAAGACTGAGAAAGTAGGTTCTTTCACATGGAGAATCCTTTTATGATCTTGGATAGAAAAACTCAACTAAAAGATGCCACTACTTCCCATGTTAATGTATACATTTAATGTAATACCAACACAATCTAACATTTAATTTTATTTTCTTTTTCTGGAGCTACACACAGTAATTTTAAAATTAATATTGCAAAATAAAAAGGGACTGTCTGGAAAACCCTGAAAAATGTGAACAATTGAGTTGAAGAGAGTGTGTATATATATATGTGTATATATGTATTTGAATATATGTGAAAATATAAAAATAACCAGTATATATAACCATATATGATATATATTATTATATTATAACATATATTAAATTCTATATATATCAATAATACATGTTATATATTATCTAATATATGCTGAACATTTATATTTTGTTTTATATATAATATATATATTACAAAGCCAATAATACTAATAAAACGGAATAAAATACAAAGACAACTAAAATACATGTGGAAAACATTTATATAATAAAGATGTAATCTCAAATATCTGAGAAAAAGATGGAATGTTTAATCACTAGTGTTGGAATACTTAAATGGCAACTTAGTACAAGTTTATTTGAAAATGGTACTTCATGCAACCCACTTCAATAAATTAAAAATGGAGATCTAAATGTAAAAATTTAAACATGTAAGTATAACAAGTGGTGGAAAAAGACAAATGACAAACTGGCAAAAAAATACTTACAACTAATATCACACATAGGTGTGTCGAGTCTCTAATGTATTCAACAATGTTAAAAATCAAGGAAAGACATAGATTCTAGAAAGAAAGGCAATATGAGAAGTTCCACAGAACTACACCCTAGCAAGACAAAAATAACTGGTGAAAATATTATTTTTTAAAAAAATTAAAGTCTTTGCAAATTGTGCTAAGGGCATACAGAAAATAAAGAAACTTTTTTTTCCTGAAGAAAATTTACTCCACTTTGTTTAGAGCGCAGTCTCTGACACTTGACCAAGACCTGCCCCCTGCCTCCCCAGCCAACTCTGCAAGAAAAAACCGCCAGTCCAGATGGGATGGGTGTGACCACAGCACCAATCTAGGACAATGGTATCTTCCCCAGGAGGATCAGCCTGCCAGGATTTCTTACTGTCCCCCAGCTCCATCTTGTAGAGGCTAAATTTAGGCAGGTAAGTGAACCAAAGTGTTAGGGCTTTCTTCCTCCATCTGCCCCCACTCATAGGGCAGAGCCTCTATTCTAGTCATGGCTCCCAAGAATACTGGGTCCTAATCATCTTCATCTTGGGATCCTCATAACGCAGAGGTTCCAAGCTGCCAGAGACGAGCTGATATGACCTGTGTCTGCTGCTTTCACCCAGCTACTCCTCATCAATCAGAAGTGTCACTCTGAAAGAAGGGGACCACCATCCCGCCCCCGGCTCAAGAGCAGCAGCTCCGTGATTTTGCTCTGGTCACAAGAACAGAGCTCTGTAGCTTTTATCAAGGAAGCTGACTTCATTTGAAATTGAGCTTGGGACTCTTCAAATCTAAGGTTCCTATTAAAAAACAATGAAGATTTTTGCAGAAAGTTATTAAAAGGAAGCTGGTAGCTCCATGAGAACAGCAAGCTAAACTGAAGGCCAACTATTTTACCAGAAAGAACTAGAGAAAGAGAAAGAGTTTTAAATGTCTCCAAGGAGTCAAAGCAACACTCAACTGCTTACCTCAAAAAATATGCCTGCAAAGGCTATCAGACCTTGGAGAAATTTATGCCTAGGGCATTGTTGAAAATACAGCAATTAGTCAGCTATTAGTGCAGCCTAACAGCTATAGGTGATACCATCAGAAGTAGACAGCAAAATAGAGAGATAAGAGATACTGACCAAAAAAAAAAAAATCATGTTAATACTACTGTAATCCCTAGAAACTGTGCATACCCAACCATGCACCCTCTGAGTGACATCAGGGGCTTTCAATGTGAGCTGAGCAGTAGTATTTACTGGTGTAAGGTAACGATTATGAGGAGGACGTAAAGAGGATCTGCAGAAACCCTGGTCCTGGCATTGGAGCACTGATGAGGCAAAGCCAACAGTCACCTATATGCAGACTTCTTGATATGTGAGGAAAGAAAATCCCAACTTGGATATGCTTTTATAAATCAGATGCCATGCATCTTGCTTGTGCAACCATGAGGATCAGGAATAAAATGTGCAGGGTTTTGTTTTTCCAAACTTCATAGGACTCAGTTCCTAAGTCACCTGGTGGTGAAAGGGAAAGTGGTAATGGAGTTTTAAACTGCAGATACTTGCACTCTGCTCCAAGACTTCTTATTTGGTTGTCCAAGGTGAGGTTCAGAAATCTGTATTTTTAATAAGAATCCCAGAGATTTGTGGGGTAAAAAAAGATACTTGGCTGGCAGTGTTTAGTTTCAAAAATTATGAGAATTTACATATCTTAATACAATTATCTTCCAAACTTCTTAGTTTTCATTAGATTCATCTGTGTTTAGAAACTTTATTCAGCTATTTGGGGACATAAATATGCCCAGAATTTCAAGAGTTATGTTTATGTGAAAAGATAAATTAAAATAATTTAATTAACAAATTCGTTGTAACCACATTTATATTTCATTGTAATTTATAAACAATGACTTCTTTATATTCTGCAAAGAGCACTCTAAGTAAGAAGTCATTCAACTCGGTAGCATAATTAAAGAGTGGTACCTGAATTTTGGATTACTGTGGACACACAATGAGACATTTATTCTATTCCTTGCTCTCACCTTTCAATCTACTGTTTCTAGTTTGTACCTCCTTTTTTGTCTGCTCACGATAAGAATTAGTAAATACTCTATTTGTGTTCTCTGCAATTTCAATGGCATGTTAAGTGCAACAAAAACATCCTTTACTCCCAAGAGCTTAAAGTCAAAGCTTCCCATTCAGAGAACTCGTTGACTTAATTTGCTTCTGGGATACAGCAAGAAATAATGTAGAGGGAAAATATAACTTTTTGGATGACACATTCAGTCCTGTTTGAATCCTTCAAACTTACACAGCCAAAAGAAATGTTCCTAAATTCAAGAACTATGAAGTACTAATTTTGAATATTTGAATGCCATATTATCAAATAAGTCACTTTTAATCTATTTTAGTCTATTTAGAAAGATGAGGGCAATATCGCATACTTCAAGGCACGACTGTGGAATGTATGAAAGTGCGGGTAAATAATTTGTGACTGAAAACTGCTAAGGGTTGTATTAAGGGCTGTGCCTCAGAGAGCATATGTCTGCACTGCCTGTGCTGCACTTGGGGTTGGGGAGTTCTGCGAAGGCGAGTCATTCCATTTAGCTTCTTCATGACTCATTGATCTAAGCTTTTAGACACTGCTTGAACTTCACATTTCTTAGAAGTGGTTAGAGCGAGTAGCAGACTGCTCACTGGGGACCACTTGGAATGCCCCTAAAGCAATATTAATGATGACATGCATTAGATATGTAGGAGAATCTGAAAGGTGAAAAATTATGGACCTATACGGTATATTACCTCCAATGCTTCCAATTTTGCTCTGGGGTGGATTTTCTCTAAAAATATGCTATCTGAGTGACTGTTAAAAATTCCAATAGCAATAACTTGTCTGACTGTGACTGTGGGTTTTCAGCATCTCCGCCAAGTTTTATGGTGAAGATTCTGCAAAGCAGTAGAAATCTGAAATCTGGCACATACTCCAGACTCATACTGCTCAGGGGCTCTAAATAATAAATAGTCTTTGTCCAATAGTCATTCCAGGTACCCTTCCAGCAGGAGGGAGCATGTTTGTTATAAAGCAGAAAAAAGTGAAGATTTTTGAGACAGTTTGTGTGTTTTACTTTAGTTTCCTCTGAAAATGCAGCCTGAGAAGGGGTTTCAGGGTAGGTAGTTTATCTGAGATACAATCTCAGAATGCAGAAGTCAGAAAGGGAGGGAGACAGAAAGACACCACAGGAAGAAAAAACTATATATGTGTGTATTATTGCTTCCACTGCTAAAGACAAATGGGCTCAGTTCATCTAGAACCTCTGAGAAATGAACAGAACACTTCCCAGAAATGGCCTCATGACAATCAGGAGGCTGAAACCATTATCCACTGACACCTGTCTCACATTGGTGGAAGGTCACTGTTAAGGGTATTAGCTTCAGGCTGTTCCTACACATGGGCCAAGCAAGTTCTGCAGGCATCTCTGAAAGCCCTGGAGCACAATGCATTGATTCAGGCTATGCTTGGTGAGGTTCAGCAAGGTGAGTCAGACCTTGTATGCCACTGTGTACTGCAGATGAGACTAAAAATGAGATAAGCCGACTGGCACCTGCTACAGTCTAGCCCATCACCCTGTTCAGATTATCTCATGCCTCTCATGGAGTCCATTCTGTCGCTGCATTTTCAAGGTGGTAACTGGCTACAATTTCCTTCAAAAAGCTTTAGATATGCAGGTTCAATAAATTAGAAATGGTCATCTTTGCTGCAATTGGTATCAAGGTCATAACTGAAATCTATCACTTTCTTTTCAACCATCCATTCTAAACTTCTCTCACTCACCCAGTACTCCTGAAGAACTAAGTTGCTTGCCTGGTAGCGTGTCTCATATCTTCAAGCCTGAGGGATCTGTCCTGATTATCTTGCCATTTTTAAGCAATGGTTGCTACAATTGTCCATTCACAGCTTTCACCAGGCATAGAAGCACAAAGGGACAACACAGTGGATCCTGAAATTGTAGACATACTCTCCTCTTAGTTCCTGATGGCAATCAAAATAATGCTCAAAAATACAACCCATTTTTGTGCTGAAATAAGGAGTCTAAAATAAACCATCAGAGCTCCAGTTTCAGGGGAATTGTCCTTTCCCTGATGTCTTTTCCCTTGCCACCACTCCCTGTACCCCCAGAAAAAAAAACTTTAATCCAGTGGGCCTAAGATCTGTATTATACATATTCTGAAGATGTGTTGATGACAGTGATGGGGTGGGAGGTAATTCTATTTGTATCTTTGTTGAATGCAGACATCTAATAATACCTATCCCAGGTCCCAAGGTGCCATTATTTCTCCTAAGGGCCCTTACCTTTAGCAAAGGATATCTCGCAGAGTTATACATTCAGTCTTCACAGAGCCTTCACCCTTGTAACACAATCCTGGGCTACATTTTTAGCATTATTTTGCCCTGTGGCTGCAGGTGATACTTGATTGTTGCCATGGAGTCCTTCTGGCTGTCAGAAAATGCCCTGTATTGATAGTTGAGAGGAATCAGGAAGCAGAGAAATTGAGACAAGGAAAGATGGAAAGCCAATATATTAAGAGTGCATTATGTAGAATACTATTGCAGGCAGTAGTAGCTCAGTTCTTCCAGGACTTCTAAGAATCACAGGGAATGCTCCCAGAATTATCCAGTGAATCCCTTCCCCTGATAGAGGTGCTAAATCTTTTGTAATTCCAGGCTATGCAGGAGCACAGGCTGAAATGTGATCTGGCTAAGTTGGATGAGGTCTTATGAGAGAATGGAAAAAGATGCAAGGCACTTTAGTAGGTGGGATACTGGAAGTCCAAAGCAGGCTGAGCTTCATTAGAACTGTCCCCTACAATTAAAATTGAGATCAGAAGTATGTAGTCAATGTTATTGTGAAGACAGCATGTAATGTGTGAGCTGTGATGCTCTTCACCTGACTTTTAACCCTCCTCGCTCCCCATGTTGAACACTATCCTGCTAGTCACTCTGCCCAGATACCACCCCATAAATGAGTTATCTGTGGAGGTGCTCAGAGAGCAGCCAGAGACCCACAGCATATTCTCCTCTACTTTCATGTACCGGCCTGCGGATAACACTGATTGCATGTGGAAAAAAAAAAAAAAAAAAAAAGGAAAAAAAAGACCTGATGATTGCAGATCTTATTGGAAACTTAGACCACAAAGAGTAGAGAGGGGATGCTCCTCCTGCACCACTTCTCACAATCCATATCTAAATCTGGCTGTATGGAACTTGATATTCTTCTCCAAAGACAGGAGGCAAGAAGTTGTGTTAAGCACTGGGCTTGGGAGATGACAGACCAGAGTTTAGATCCTGGCCCTTAACCTACTATGCATTCTTTGTCAAGTTAGGCAAAGTGTCCAATTTCTTGACTGTCTCATCCTTAACAGGGGGATATCATGTCTCTTCATAGGCTTGTCAGAAGGATACTGTGGTTTATCTATTTCTATACATTACATACAATAGGCAATGTGCTTTATACATTCCCTGGTGCATAGGAAATGCTCTATAAATATCCCTGTGGATAGGAGCTTTTAGCCAATTGGGACTTTGCCACCTTCTCTATCTTCCCAGAATGGCACCTCTGCCATGCATCCTTCACAGTTTCTGAATTGTCCTTGAATGTGCTTAGTCAGAGTTAATGGCCCAGTATCATTTGTGGACCAAATATAGTTTTATGTAAGACTCTGCCAGGTACCTTGAGAAAATACAATGTCTTCTGCATTTCTCTTCATGTATCAGTCAGGAACCCTGTTGAAAAAGAGTCACTTAAATCTCACATGGCTTACAATTAGAAGATACATGATATACCTTTCTAACTTTTCCCATTTTGGTAAATCTCTTTCAACTCTTCCATGGATAGAATCTATAGTTAGTAGAATCAAAGACTGGTGGCCATCTATAATTTTTGGATATAAAGCTCATGCTGTTTCAGATCTTCAAAGAACCCTATCCAAGACAGGATTGATGTGCAAGAGAATTACTGGGGAAATGCCATGGAGCATAAGGGGTTGGGGAGGTGGGAGAAAAGAGCCTTTAGACTGTGATGCCTGTGTGGTGTCTGTGAGAGGAGGAGGAAAAGGAAGGTGAGGAAAGGAAGGGCTTCAGACTATAGGGCATTTCTGAGATAGTCTTACCATGCTGGCAGTGTTACTGAAACACCAGGGGTTTGATCTAGGTCCCACTGCCTGCCTCACAGAAAGCCAATCACTGAGACAATGAGTATTGCCAGAGGAGAAGACTTTAATTGGGTGCTGCAGCTGAGGAGATGGGAGAGATCATTCTCAAATCCATCTCCCTGACCTAGTAAAATTAGGGGTTTATATGGTAGAGAAGAAATGTAATCATGTGTGGGAAAACAGGAATTAGGGAAGGATAAGAGAGTTGGTTAACAGGATGCAGATGGTCAGTTAGGCAATCATGAAGGGTGAGGGGTCTGGTGTCTCATTGCCCTGGCACAGTGATCTGATAAGTCTCGGGTCTTTGATACCATCTGGGAGGCTTAATAGTTGATTTCCTGAGAAAGGAACTCAAATAAGACAAATTTAATTTTCTCAAGTTTTAAGACTGGGAGGGTCAATTTCTATGGTTATTCAAAAGAAACCATAAACATCAGTTCTATGGGACCTCCTGTTTCAATAGGTGATCTCCAAGCGGAGACTGCTGTTAGCAGTTCCAATTCAGGCATGTGTGGCCTGGTCCCATAGCCCTGCCATGCTCAGTCACTGATGGGAGCAGCAGGGGGAAGCAGGCCTCAGCATGGAGACTGCAAGGGACTCAGAAGTGCAGCAGCTGGGGACTATTAGTCCCCACTGGAGGGAGTCCTGCCGGAGATGGGGGTGGAGCACCTCCATGGCTACAAACCTATCTCTCCATTTCAAAGCACCACTATCCCACTTTAAATCTTTAAGCATTTATAATTTCTGGCCCCAATTCTGTGACTAGCTTAGGGCATAAATTGGCAAGGCCAGAATATGTAAATTAATTAATTAATTAATTTATTAATTAATTTACTTTTTCTTGAGACAGAGTCTCCCTCTGTTGCCCAGGCTGGAGTACAGTTTCAGGATCTCTGGTCACTGCAACCTCTGCCTCCTGGGTTCAAGTGATTCTCCCGTCTCAGCTTCCCAAGTAGCTGAGACTACAGGTGTGCACCACCACACCTGGCTAATTTTTGTATTTTTTGAGTAGAAACAAGGTTTTACCATGTTGGCTGGTCTCAAACTCTGACCTCAAGTCATCTCCCTACCTTGGCCTCCCAAAATGCTGGGATTACAGATGTGAGCCACCACACCTGGCTCAATTCATTTAAAGCTAAATGTGTAAACTTACACATGTAGATACCATGTAAAGCCTCTAATGATCATAATCTGCAAGATAGTTTGGAGTCAGATGGGAAGAGATAGTTGTTCTGTTATTCAGCACTCATTATCTCTCCCATGCAGAACATTGGGCTCAGCCCATTCAGTCCTGCCCTGTCCCAGATATGTAGCATTTTAAATGAAGAGTTAGCTAAGTTTTGGTTGTGCTGAATGTTGATCTTTCCTGAGGAGCTGATTGCAGATTTTTGCTGCATCATTGGGCACTGGCATTTACCGAACTCCAGGCATTTTAGGCAATACCTTTGATGGATCCAGAGCTTTCTTTCTCATTCAGTGACTCGCTCCTTCACTTTTCCACCCCTTGCACATTTCTTGTTAAGGGATGCTCGTGTTCACTGCAGTTGGCAGGTTGAAAGCAGGGCTCCAGACTCCTCTTTTAACAGAAAGCTTTGTCTCTGTCCTATGTTTTATCAAACAGCTTCACGGGCACTTTAATGAGTTTGCCAAGCTCATCTTTTGTCTCTATTGATGAGCATTGGGCTGCATTTATTATTATTATTTTTTTTTCTGGGAGGGAGTCTTTCTCTGTCTTCAGATCAATTTGGACTTGGCGTTTAAAGCTAAGACTTCCTTCCATTTGGGAGTAGTTTTGTTGGTATCAGTTTCTGTACCATGTCAGTTCCAATGCTATTTAGTATCTTTTCTAATTTAGCCTTAGGGGCATTGCAGAAAATATAAACAACCTGGCCCTGCTGGGACTTCTGACACCCCAGTGTTAGTCAGTTGCAATTTATCTGTTCTGTTGATAACCAAGAAGCCAGACGGGTTTTATCTTTTCAACATCCTACATCATGACAAATTGAATGCCATGAGTTTTCCCTTCCAGGTGGAGTGAAATAGTTAACTAGGTCAATCTTTGGTGTGGGGAGACACAAATGTCTCTTGATTGTTTTCTCCCCAAAAAGATCTGAGAGTGGCAGGTTTGATCTGATAGGGGAAGCAAGTGCTCAGTGTCTGAGAGTTGCTCTGGATAACTCTTAACTGCTTCCCAAAAGATGAGGTACAGGTATTAGAATATCATCTTAACATAGGCAGCCAAATTCTCATAGATTATGTCACTGGATGAAAAAACCTGTTCAGCTCTGAAAAGTGTACTTCCTCCTTTGACCATACCGTCCTAGAAAAAATAATTACTTAGGAGAGCAAAGGCTTCACAAAAAGCCGTTCATTATTTATCAAATCACTTTTGTGAGGCAAAAAAAAAAAAAAAAAAAAGGAAGCATAAAGGTATAATTCAGACAAGGTCTAAAGTGGTGATTTGAAGCAATCATTGATGTCTTTCTATTTCCATGTTTTGATGATTCTACGTAACATTGGTTTTCACCTTTCTTTTTATATACTCTCATTTTTAATTAGGCACCAATTGTCTGGCATACAGAATCACAGAGAAGTGTGTCACTGACAAAAATACAAGGCTAGTAGGTAGCACATAACTGAGTACCTTCCATTATATGTATGTTTTTCTTCTGCTGGTTTTTATTCCACTTACCAGAATAAAGAGCTTTTTTTCCATTTGGATACATTTTTGTTTCATTCGATTGCATGTTCTGCCTGCTTTTCCTGGGGATAATGTCTGCTATTTTATACCTTTGTTTCTTGCCTTCCTTCAGTGTGGCCATCTAGCATAGTGCTACGTTTCAGGATGGGAGAAAACACAAAGGCATCAGCCTCCTCTCTTTGACCTTGAGGTCTGATATTAAAGGGGGCTTCTTGTGCTATGTCCCCACATGACAAAGAGAATGCTATGAATGCCTCGAAATAACTTTCAGCTCAATTCCATTAAGTGAAAATTTATGGAAAGTAGTTCCATAGAGTTATAGGGACACACTTTTTATGATTATTATTATTGATTGCAATCGGTTTCAGTCCCACTTTAAACCTAGTATCTAGGGTCCACGGTGGAGATGCAGAAGGTTCCTGTAACCTTGGCCTCAACTATTTGGTTTCCTATCATTTGTCTTTAAAGTATGAGCTGCAGAAAGTCTCTTCTAACTATTTTTTGTGCACTAAACTGAATTTTATTTTCTTATAAGAGTTTACTTCGTCAAAGTTTTAATTTTTTAGGATTAATCTTCCTTAAATGGCAGTCTCTATGCACTACAGTTTAAACTGGGAATAAGTTTTAATGGCATATACCGAATGCTGACATCATGGGTGCTGGCTCAGTGAAAGAATTTTCACACTGGGAGCTTTAATGAAAATGTTCCAGAAGAAAAAAGAGAATAATCAGAATAAATTATGAGTGTTTATTTTTTATTCTGTCTTGCAGCTTGATATACAGTACATTTTTTAGATCAAAAACAAACATTGCAGTAATACTTTGGAGAAAGCAAAAATTCTATGAATGTAACCCTCTGTAATAGATTAAACACTGAATTGTAACAATCAGTAAATAATCATAGATGCACTATAATATCCCCAAAGAGGGAAATCAGTATAACTAAATTTTCCTAGGGGACACTGTTGATAATACTTGTGTACCAGGGGCTGCTAAGGGCCTATCAGCTGTGATTGCTGAGAGTGGAAGAACAGAGGCAGTAGCAGCGGAGTAGGAAGTCAGTGTTGGGTGGACAGAGTTGTCTATATCTACAACAACTTTAGGGGAAGTCAACAGAGTTGATAAGTAGACAAGTTGGTCCCTGCACTTGGTGACCTGTCTCAGTGTGGTCAGTCCTGGAGGGGTGGTGGTGGAAAAGGGCATCATGGCTGGGCTGGTGAAGTTCTCAAAGAAGCCAGAATGGGGAAATCACCTCTCCTGACTCCACTGTCTATGCTGGTGATGGCCTGGATCACCTGGATGGCTGATGAGAGCCCACTGTGATTCTGGGAGGAAGTCAGCTCAACTCACAAGATTTCTTATGTGACTTCCTTTGCAGCTGGTCTTGGACAAAACGAGATAGTTGTGACATCAACAAGATAAAGAGAGAGCTTTTTACCCTAAAGCTCCTGTCTCTCTATCTACTCCCATACAATGTACCTATACTGAATCTCTGCATCACTGACTGTGCACAATTCTGCTCCTGCTTTTCTCAGCCATCAATGGAACAGGTTTTTTACTGGCAAAGAAAAGCAGAGACAGGCAGTGGTGCAAAGAAATGGCTGTGAGTGACCCTGAAAATTAAGGACAGACCACTTTTCCCAGGCTTCTGGCCTTGAATGAGTCTTTCAATGCAGGTGTGCGAAGTTTAAAAGGTGCTCTAGAAAATACTAAAAGTAAGATAAAAAGTTCTCCAGAAACATCCAGAAATTCAACGACAAGAAGTACAAAGGTGAATTTTATTTTAACATGAGGATTCTTTAACTATCCTTTTCATTTTATTGAACTCAGATACCAGGCATTTTGATGACCCTGGGGGATAAAGGGATGGAGAAATCACAGTTCCATCCCCCTAAGAGTGTACAGTTAATTGTATTGGAGAAGAGACATATAAACAAATAAACATCCTTTGGGTATTTCATGCTGTAAGAGAGGTAGAGAATTAGGGGAACCCAAGTAGAGAGGGGTCACGTTCCCTTAAGGATCAGGGATGAGTATCTGGAAGAAGAGATCCTTGTTTAATCACCAAAGACTTTACCTTTTAACCAGTTGAATTGATGTTGATGTTATAGTGAGATATATCCAGGATAAAAGGCTTTATGTTTTTAGTGAGGATATATTTCCAGGAAAAGTCAGGCATTTTGAAAAGGTTTTTGAAGAAACAGTTTCACAAGTCAGAGGACTTCAGAAATTATGAAGTTTGGTGGTCATGTTGGGTGATCAGTAAAAGGCTTAAAAATTCTGTATTCTCATTGAACATAAAGCCTAAGAAATTTTAGATCTTTAATTACAGATCATTTTCTTAGATTTTACTCTAACCTTGTAGGAAATATTTAGCTTAATGAAGAAAAAATTAAGTTATTATCCCCATCTCCACACAACAGTTTCTTTCACATCATGTTATAAAATCTGATAACATTTGTATGTTTTAAAAAGAGAGAGAAAGAGTGAAAAAGAAGCAGAAACTGTCAATTATATTATAATAAAAAGTGTTAGCAAATATACTGTTGATCATCGAGTCCCTAGTAATGTCAAATGTATCTACTATTGACCTTATAATTTGTAGAATGTATAATACAGTGTCATACAGAATATGATGCTGCTTTTTATTACGTGATTTATAAAATTTAAGCTCCTTACATTATGATCCCCTCTGACACATGCAGGGTAAGGTGGTGAGCTTTTCTAACTCCACCTCATAGGAAAGTGCTTTGTGAATTCAGGGGCCAGGGTGAGATGTTTGGCCACACAAAGAACACAGAATTCTTCACCAGCTGGATTGAGAGAAGATGAACAGCCTGGCTAAGCAACTTCATTTAATTCTCTTTTCTTTTCATTTGTCTGTAGCACAATAAAGGAAATTAAAATCAGTGATTGATTGTGTTTGAGTGCATTATCATCAAGACTGAATATATAAACAATGCACCAAATGAGAAGCTATTTAATCACATTCTTTTTTTTTTTTTGTTACTATATATCTAACTCAGTATATCATGGGCCAAGGAACTGACGTTTATTTTATTCAGAAGAAGAAAATAAATTCATTTATTTTATTTGAGTGTTTCTCCTGTGTTAATAGAACATTCTATTTTCCTTGAAAATTTTATATTAAAAAACATACAAAAATCTTTATTAAATGGAAATCATTATCATATAACCTTTTGAAAACACTACTATTTTGGATGTTTCTCCTAACTGTTGGTTATTAGTTTATTTTACTTCCTAGAAATCTTCAATGTGAATGCTGACATTTCAAATATACCAGGAAATTATTTTTCTTCATTGGAAAGGTCTTAGGAAGCCTATTCCTTTTACTGAATCAGATTATCTTATTGCATTAATTTTATTTGGGAATAAGCTTGAAAGTTTTAAAATATGAAAAAAAAATGTGGTTCAAACCCTTCTAATTATCAAATTTCCTTGCAAGGTAGGCTTATGCCCTGGAAGAATTGGCTTACATTTTCATTAAATTGGTTAATTACTCATGTAGTCATAAAGACATTAGATCTAAATGGGTTATGGTACTGGCAGTGAATAAAATGAACTGGTGTTACATGGAACTGGGCACACAACACAAGATAATCTGGAGTAAAATTTGAGATTATTTTTTAAAATGGTCTTCTCCACACTCCCTTTAAAGTATCTGTGACTTGGTAACTGAAACAATATTCATGTATTTAGTTAAATGTTTATTAAATTATAAACTTCTCAGTTTAAAGTCTTGATGAAGTGGGTTATGGTCATTCATGAAAGCTGGGGATGTCCTGGTGTAGAAGTATCTCCTAGAATTTGTACTCATGGCTTTTCCAACTTCCTACCTAACAGCTTTGTTTGAAAAGAGGCTCCATAACAGGACTAGAATTGTGGTTTTTGTCAGTCCTCAAGTATGTTACAGTTTGCCAAAATAAAGAAGAATAGAAGGTTAGGATTTAAAGTCTGCCTCTGCCCTTGATATGGATTGGTTCTGTCTGCACCCAAATCTCATGTTGAATTGTAATCCCCAATGTTGAGGGAGGAATCTAGTGGGAGATGATTGGATCATGGTGACAGATTTTCCATTTGCTCTTCTCGTGATAGTGAATTCTCAAAAGATCTAGTTGTTTAAAAGTGTGTAGCACTTACCCCTTTGTACTCTTTCTCTCTCCTGCTCCACCATGGTCAGATGTGCTTGCTTCCCCGTCACCCTTCCACCATGTTTGTAAGTTTCCTGAGGCCTCTCAACCATGCTTCCTGTACAGCCTGCAGAACTGTGAGTCAATTAAACCTCTTTTCTTCATAAATTATCCAGTCTCAGGTAGTTCTTTATAGCAAGTCAGCTAATCTGCCTGGACTTCAGTTTTCCTATCGATAGAATTGGATTAACAGCTCTTCATTCCCTATGCAACGTCAGCCCTGTAGTGGCAGGTTGAAGCAAATATTGTACCATTGCTGGTGGAGTACCTATAATGGAAGGCTGATAATCCCACTTTGATAGTTCAAGTTTATAGGTTAGGTTGATTAATTCGATCAGAATGCCAGATGGGGCATCTTTATTTGTCCAAGACTTTGCATAGAGGAGGATAAGCACAGCCATTAGAGTATACACAGCAATACAGATATATCACCTTGATTTGTGCATATATAGGTATTTTAGCATCAAGTCATTTTTTATGGTGCAATGTCAACAGGTGGACTCTAACTAATTTAGATCCTGTGTTGATCTTACCTAAGGAGACAAACCTATGGCTTCAGCTAAAAAGCTCAGTTAGATAAATCACTGTGTAAATGTATCTCCTTTATAGAAAAATTGATACAGCCCTGGGAACCTTGTGTCTGCTTTCTTTTAGTTCTTCTAGGGTGAAGACTGGGTGCTAATAAAAGATATAGAAGACTATAAGAAGAAATTCCAAACAAGTGTCAAATAAGATTAATGTTTTCTCCTGACTGACCACTGGTTTGTTTGGTATGCACATATGATTTAGGAAGGCAAAGCCTGGATTTGTATGTAAAAAATATTTAAGACTCCCAAAATCTGATCATGTTAATTTCTATATATTGCAAATTATATGGAAACTGTATATTCTGATGTTAAGATAAACATTTAGAGCATAGAAATAAATATAAAAATAAAAAATTTCCCGACATTAAATTTTTTAGTCATTCCTTATTCCTAATTTTTCTTTATTAAAACATTCAGAGTAATATGTATCAGATTTGCCTCAGAAACTTTGAAATAAGAAATAAACTTACAGATATAATCGAAGTTTCTATTTCCACCCAATTCCCCAAATCCGAAAGATTATGTTTATTCACATTTGTGTATAGCCACAGTTTGTGTTATGATATATGCTTTTAGAGTTCCCATAAATTATATCATATTTTACATATATTTTTGCATTTGCTGTTTTCACTCAACATTGTTTTCCAGATTTATCCATGTTGATCCCTAGAAATTCAGAAGATTAATTTTAACCGATGTGTAGTTGTACATTGAATGCACATACCCATGATTCACTTTTCCATTTTTCTAGTGATGAGCTTTAAGATTATTTCCAATTTTTGGCTATTACCAAAAATAATTCAACAAACATCTTTGGACATATTTCTTCTTCAAATGTATGTAGATTTCGCTTTGAAAAGGTTTACCTTGTGGAATTTCTAGTGTGTATGTATGTGTGTGTATATGTATATATAGATACATACACACACACTTATATGTGTGTATCTATATATACATATGTGTATGTATATATACACACACACATATATATTACATATTTTCAACTTTACTATATATTTCCAAAAAACTATCCAAAGTGGAAGATTTAAACTCCCCTTAGCAGTATATAAATTCATGGTTCCTAAAGCCCTTGGCATAGTTTTGTGCTTTTATAGAAAAGAGCATAAAGTCTTATTGCTGTTAAATTGTACCTTACTCTTTTAAATTGTATTTTCATCATAATTCACTATTCATTTTATCATCTGTTGTGAATATAGTGTCATAGTTCTTAATCATTTTTTTACTAAATTATTTATTTTGTATCATTAATTTGTAGAAATCCTCTTTACATTATATTTTTCAATTATATATTTTGTAAATATTTTACCCAATTTTCTGGCTTGCATTTAACCTTTATTTAGGATGCCTAGAATTTTTCATTTTAATACTGTCTAACTTATTATTCTCTTCTTTTATTCTTCATCATTCTGGCATTTGATTAACAGGCCATTTGTTGCCCAACGTCATTAGCTTTCTATGTATATTTTAAACATATACTATCTATCTTAAACATTTAATATTCATAAATAATTTCACAAATAGTTTAAGATTTGAGTCTTCAACTTAAATAGATATGTTTTTGTCAGATAGTATAATATACATATTTTTATTTATATATGAATAGTCACTTATTCTGACATCATTTATTGAATAGTATAATTTTTCTACTGACTTGTAGTATCATATCTTTCGTTACAAGTCCAAAGTATTCAGCATATCTATGGATCTATTTCTTGATGTTCCATTTTCTTCCAATTGGTTTATCAGTGTATTACTGAGCCAAAGCAAACCATTTTAATTATTATAATTAAAATATATTTTTTAACCATTTTAATTATTATAATTAAAATATATTTTTTAACCATTTTAATTATTATAATTAAAATACATTTAAATATTGATAGGGTATTATTCTTCAAAATAATTTCGGTTCTTCCTTTTTATTATTTTAATATGACTTTTCCAATCAAATTCTAAAAAATTACTGGTGGCATATTTATTGGAATAGCTGTAAATTAATGTATTGGTTTATTTGTGATTGTAAGCCTTTCCATGCAGGAACATGGTATACCTATGTTTTGTTTAGGTACTCTGTTATGTCACTCAAAATTAAATAAAATATCGTGTATATGTTTTCTGAATTCTTAGGTACATTAATGTTTTATGTTATCATGAATGTGATATTATAATATAATATTTTTAATTGATTGCTACTGTTTATAAGAATTTCATGTTTCTTTTTACTTTGCCTTCATATCTAAAAACCTTGCTGATTTGATTAGGGCATCCACAAATTTTCTTTGATTTTCTATGGGTAATTTAAAAATCTCCACACAATGAGGTTGCAGTAAAAAATAGTGATTATGCTTCAACATTACATATGGTGGTGTTGATGGTTTCGTTATAGATAAACTTATCAGGTTAAGAAATTTGTCTGCCTTTCCTAGTTTTATGTAAGGATTTTAATATAAATGAATATTGTATTTTATCATCTTATTTTTTTCCTACATCTTCTGAGGTAATCCTGTGTTTTCCCTCCTTCAATCTCCTAATGTGGTGAATGGCATTAAAATACCTTTTATTGTTAAAACATTCTCACAATGCTGTATAAATGCCATTGTTCTATATTACTGATGGATTTTTGAAAAATACGTAGGCATACTTAGTTTTCTAAGGAGAACAGAACTTCTAATAGTTTTAAAAGATTTTGCATCTATATTCTTAAGGACATTGGTGTATCATTTCTATACTATCTGGCTACGAGAGGAGCCGACTGAAAATCACACTGCTAGGGAGGGGAGAGGTGACTCTTTTTCTGTTTTTGGTGTTTGTAGCCATCTCCAGGGGTGGTTGCAGTAATAATAATGCTGCAAATGACAACAGTTCTGGAAAGGGTAACAATAGTGATTTCAGCAGCAGTAGTATTGAGGGATCCCCTTGATGAAGCAATAAAAATAATTCTGGAAGCAATGATATCAGCTGTGGCTGTAGCAGCTGAGATGTGAGTTCTCATGGTGGCAGCTTCAGGGACAATAGTAATGGTCCAATGGCCCCCAGACCTAGAAGTGCACATTTCTTCAGCACCTGCTCCAGACGCTGAACTTTGACAATTGACGCCTTGGATCATCTGCCACTGATCTCTAGTCAACATTTTTACGCGTCCAACACAAAAGAAGCAGAGATTTATTGAGTTACTTATTTTTTAACAACCTGACCCTTTCATCTTTTGCTACACATACTCTTGTAATTGATCTTTCCATGAATTGTTTTCTGTTTAAATTATCTAGAATGTTTTCTGCTTCTTGACTTGACTCTTACTAATATTTTATAGGTACTAGAAATGGTTCTCAAAATAGATCTTTACACATGAGAATCTGGAAGTGGTTTGCTGACCTGCTTCATTTTGAAGGAAATCCTGACCTTCTTGTCGGTAGAAGACAGAAACCTGGTCATCTGTAGTGTATGGTGGTATCATGATTACTTAAATCATTAAATGTTGTTATTGGGAATGATGTGTTTTTAAAGTGGTATATAAGAGATAAAATGGCTAGTGTAGTTAACTGTGTCAGTTATAATATTGTCAACAAGCTCTGTAAGAGTACAATGGGCCGGGCGCGGTGACTCAAGCCTGTAATCCCAGCACTTTGGGAGGCCGAGGCAGGTGGTCAGGAGATCGAGACCATCCTGGCTAACACGGTGAAACCCGGTCTCTACTAAAAAATACAAAAAACTAGCTGGGCATGGTGGCAGGCGCCTGTAGTCCCAGCTACTCGGAAGGCTGAGGCAGGAGAATGGCGTAAGCCTGCGGCACGGATCTTGCAGTGAGCTGAGATTGCGCCACTGCACTCCGGCCTGGGCGACTGAGCGAGACTCCGTCTCAAAAAAAAAAAAAAAAAGAAAGAAAAGAAAAAATGGACAGCGGGTAGAAAATGGACATCGTTTAAAGACCAAAACAACCACACTATTTTGCTAAATCTTATCAGCGAAAGCCTAGAAAATATATGAGGCATAAATTTACATGGTGTTTGAGTAAAGCATGCAGAATATAATCTTGACATAGGCTAACTTTATCAACACGGATACATAGAGATTCTGAAGTTAAAGTCTTAGCCCAAGAAGTTAGAAGGGGTGCTCAAGTTTGTTTGTCTAACAGAAACCGTGTATCCACCCTGGCCTGCTTATATTGAGGTTGTGTTTCCAGAGCTTTCCTAGCATAATAAAGAAAGATGCATACAAAAGCATTGGAATAGTAGAAGGTTGGGGTAAAAATATCAGATATGGTTCACCTGCCAAGCCGTCCCCCACTCTGTCCCACAAGAAGGCCCAGAAAATATTTCTCTAAGAAATTAAGAATTCATTTATTGGGGGTGGGAGGTCAGCACTGGAATGCTCAAAAAGTGCTGTGGTGGCTGAATTTTGTGGGTTTGGGAAGATTGTGGGTTCTCTGATTTCAAGGGGAATGATGTGATCCTAGAGGTGCAAAGAACAAGTGACAGTGTAGGCACTTATTTTTTGTGACTGCACTAGAGACAAGGAAGACACAACTATAATAATGAGTAGCAGGAATGGAGCGGCCAACAGAATATCTGACTATTGGAGGTCTTTGATGAAGGCTAATTGATTCTCAGGGAGTGAACTAGATCAGTGACCAACTATTTGTCTTTATCTAACTGGGTAACGTGGAGGGACTCTAATAAAGGCACTACTTACAGCACAATAGGAAAGATATAAAGAAACCAGAAAGAAGAGTGTAAGTAGTAAGGGGCAAAGCAGTCACCTAGAGACAGTGCTAACTTGCCAAGAAGGCCCCAGACAGAAGCTGTGACATTCAGCAAAGGGACACAGTGTGCCTGTGCTGACCCTGCAGGGGCAAAAGTGAGGGATAAACTCATTCTTTTCTCTCCTATCTTCTGCCACCCCCTCCATTAGCTGAACCCCAATAAAAGCATGAAGGTAAGGGAGATATCTGAAATATCCAATTCAGGTCAGCCTCCTAAGGAACAAAGCAGAATGTAGAAAAGTAAAGAGTGGGTCTAGGGAATAAAACAGATATATGTACCAGAGCATGAGGATGTGTCTGGAAAGAAGAATATACAAATACTTTTGAAATTACTGGACACTAAACCTGAGATGACACTAATACAGGTGAATCTCACTTAATGGTAATATATTCCAAGAAATGCATCATTAAGTGACTTTGTGTCTGTGTGGACACCATAGAGTGTACTTATACAAACCTAGATAGTATAGCTTACTACATACCTAGGCTCTATTGTATAGCCTATTGCTCCTAGGTTACACACCAGTGTAGCATGTCACTGTGCTGAATACAGTAGACCAGTGGTCCCCAACACCCAAGCCATGGACCAACATCTGTTTGTGTCCTGTTAGGAACTGGGCGCAAAGCAGGAGATGAGTGGCTGGTCAGCCGAGCATTACACCTGAACTCTGCCTCCTGTCTGATCATCAGCAGCATTAGATCCTCATGTGAGCGCGAACCCTATTGTGAACTGCACATGTGAGGGATCTAGGTTGCATACTCCTTATGAGACTCTAACCCTGCCTGATGATCTGAAGTGGAACAGTTTCATCGCAAAACCATCCCCACTCCTTGGAAAAATTGTCTTTCACCAAACCAGTTCCTGATGTCAAAAAGGTTGGGGACCACTGCTGTAGGCAATTATATCGCAATAGTAATATCTGAACATAGAAAATGTAGGGTAAAAATATAGTACATTGGGAGGCCGAAGAGGGCGGCTTAGCTGAAGTCAGGAGTTTGAGATCAACCTGACCAACATGTAGAAACCCTGTCTCTGCTAAAAATACAAAATTAGCTGGGCATGGTGGCATGTGCCTGTAATCTCAGCTACTCGGGAGGCTGAGGCAGGAGAATCACTGGAACCCAGGAGGCAGAGGTTGCGGTGAGCCAAGATCACACCTTTGCACTCCAGCCTGGGCAATAGAATGAAACTCTGTCTCAAAAAAAAAGAAAAAAAGAAAAAGAAAAAAAAAGATATATATGTATATATGTGTGTGTGTGTGTGTGTATGTGTGTGTGTGTGTATGTGTGTGTACGTGTATATATCTATATATAAAACAAAAGTTAAAAAATAAAGTCGTACACCAGTATAAGACACTTACCATGAATGGAGTTTGCAGGACTGGCAGTTGCTCTGACGAGTCAGTGAGTGCACAGTGAGTGAATGTGAAGGCCTAGGATATTACCATACATGATTGTAGACTTTATACACACTCTATGCTTAGGCTACACTAAAGGTATTTAAAACTTTTCTTTCTTTAACAAGTTCATCTTAGCTTATCGTAACTTCATTTTATAAACGTTTTAATTTTATAAACTTTTTGATTCTTTTATAATAACACATCTTAAAACACAAACATATTGAACAGCTGGACAGAAATTCTTTATATCCTTATTCTATAAGCTTTATTTATTTTTATTTTGTTATGTTTTAATTTTTTTTGTTAAAAACTAAGATACAAACACACACTAGCTTAGCCCCATAAGGGTCAGGATAATCAATATCACTGTCTTCCATCTCGACATCTTGTCCCAGTGAAAGGTCTTCAGGGTCTTCAGGGGCAATAATATGCATACAGTTGTCATCTCCTATGATAACAATGCTTTCTTCTGGAGTAACTCCCGAAAGACCTGCCTGAGGATGTTTTATAGTTATTTTTTTTTAATGAGTAGAAATACTACACTCTGAAACATGAATAAACTGTATAGTATGGTAAAATGCTGTTGATCCTTGAACAATGCAAGGTTTAGGGGGACCAGCTCCTGTGCAGTTGAAAATCCATATATAACTTTTGGCTACCCTAAACTTAACTACTAATAGCCTATTCTTAACTGCAAGCTTTACTGATCAAATAAACAGTCAATTAATGCATACTTTGTTAATTACATACTGTATTCTTACAATAAAGTAAGGGAAAATAAAATTTTGTTAAGCAAATCATAAGGAGGAGAAAATATGCTTACTATTCATTAAGTGGAAGTGGATCATCATAAAAGTCTTTGTCTGCATCTTCATGTTGAGCAGCCTGAGGAGGAGGAAGAAGAGGAGGAATTGGTCTTGTTGTCTCAGGGGTGGAAGAATCAGAAGGAAATTTGCATATAAGTGGACTCATGCATTTCAAATCCATGCTGTTTGAGGATCAACTGTACATAAACTAGTAACATAGTCATTTATTATCATTACCAAGTATGACATACAGTACATAATTATATGTGCTAACCTTTAATGTCACTGATTTTGCTTATACCAGCTTTACCACAAACACATGAGTAATGCATTGTGCTATAATGTTATCATGGCCACGGTGTTACTAGATGGTAGGAATTTTTCAGCTCTGTTATCTTCAGCGACCAACATTGTATGCAGTCTAGTATTTACCAAAAAAAAAAAAATTATGTGACACATGACCATATTTGGGACTTTTAGTGTCCTCTGTTCCCTGGATCCTTCTATTCAAAATGAGAACTCATGCATGGTTTAAAATTTGTGATGCTGTGCAGTGGACACATGGGGAATTGATATATTATTCTCTTTACTTTGGAATAGTTTGATGTTTTTAAAAATAAAAAATCAGAACAGGTTAGGTTTCTAGGGGTCAAATGATAATGAAATTTTTACCTGATTGTCTCACAGTTCAGTGATCCTCTGGGTCCATTCTATGGCTAAACAGACATGCTTGGAAACTGACACATTTCCCACGTTGATTCACTTACCTACCTAGTGTACTCATGGTTTTACCAGAAGTGGACCCTGATTCATGAGTAGCTGCTAAAAGTTTGGCTAGATGAGCAGGGAATTGAAAGAAAGAATATTAAAAGACAGATGATGAGAGGATGACTTCTTAAAATAGACACAAAGTCTGAAAATACTTGTATCCCAATAAAATTCTCATTAGAGGGAATCCACTGAAGAGAAGTAACCATATGCATAAAATGACATGTTGTATAATAGATGTTAGTCACCTGACACGTATTCAACAGGCTCTTGGACAAATGCACATGACATTAAGGATAGAAGGTATTCGTGACTTTACATAATCAAATTTTATCTGGACTAATGTAGAACAACTCTAAGGCTAATATGACAACCTTCCCTCAGGGGCTACCCAGTCAACTTGTAGATTGATGACATTGAAACCTATGCCTTAGGGATTTTGTCCTCATTGAAATAGATACCTATTTTGGGCACGAATTCACCTTTTACATTTGCAATTATTCTGCTGGTACTACCATGCATGAACTTAAATAATTTGTTATTCAGTATCATGGTATCCCATACAATATTGTTTTTGACTAAGGAACTCGTTTTGCTGCCAAAAAAAAAAAAAAAATGTGGTAATAGGCTCACGTTTATGCAATTCACTGAATTTACAACAATTGAATTCTTCACCTAGAAGAACCTGAAGTGATAGAATGGAACCATGTAACTCAGTTAATGCTCCCAGCTGGTAAATAACACATCGTAAGGTTAGGATGTTGTCCTACAGTGTGTGGTGTGAACTTTGAATCAGTGACCAACGTGTAATTTCTCTTACAGCAGAAACACATGAATCTGAAAATCAAGGGGAGGGAGCTCCCTGCACTATTATGCCTAATTTGCACTTGCAGACTTTTGCTTCCCTTTTGTGAAACTTTGGGTTCTCCCCATTTAGAGATATTAGTTCCCAAGGGAGAAAACTTCTTTAGATGACAGGTTTCATTAAGTGGAAGTTGAAATACCACTTGGGCATATTTAGTTCTTCTTGAAACTAAAGCTAAAGAAAACAGTAAATCTATTGACACGTAATAGAACTAGAGATAACCAAGGTGAAATTGGGTTTCCCTATTCAATAGGGGCAGAGAGGACTATGCGTGGAACACAGGATTATCTCATTAATTTCATGTGTAATAGCATATGAAAGAGAAAAGCAGTTGTAGTGCTGTCCACTGTGCAAAAGTATGCCTTCTTCCTAACATGGGAGGACTGCTTTTGCAAATACATCTGTGCTATTTTTCACTGGTCCTGACTCTTCTGTTCTTGGAATCAAACTCAGTCCACGGCAGATTCCACTACTACCTGAATTTCTTTATTAGTCCTGCTGCAAAAAAGAAATTTTGTATTAGCACCGCAGGGGATTTCTTTAATTTTGCAAAACTATATCATCCTAATTTTTTTTTTTTAATAAGATCTGGTAATGAGCATCCTCTCTCTGCTTCCTATCAAATCCAGCTTACAATTGCTTCAGGTGACCTCCTCTTATTTTTAGGTTCAGAATTATGACTGACTTCTGGTTTAATGAAACAGAATTTATTTTGGTCTCTCATTTTATTTAATGCTTCTATCTTCAAACTAGAAATCCTAGAATTTTATTAGATTTATTTTTATGTTTATTTTTGAAAGAGTATCCTGCTCTGTCACCCAGGCTAGAGTGCAGTGGTGCAATGACTGTTCATTACGGCCTTGACCTCCTGGGCTCAAGTGATTCTCCTGCCTCAGTCTCCTGAATAGTTGGGACTACTGGTTTGCACCACCATACCCAGCAAATTCTTTTATATTTTCTGTAGAGGTGGAGTCTCCCTGTGCTGCTCAGGCTAGTCTCAAACTCCTGGGCTCAAGCAATCTACCTGCCTTGGCCTCCCAAAGTGCTGGGACTACACGTGTAGTCACCGCGCCCAGTCTAGTTCACTAGATTTCAATTGATGTTAGCATTTGTATCCTCTTTTTAATCTTCCAATTGTTTTATGATGTCTAAAAAAATGAATAATTTCTTGAATTACCTATAGAATACAATAGAAAATAATTTTTGTACTCAGTGGCAGCATTCTAAAACGAAAATTCTTTGGGCTTTACTATCACCAGATCTTGGTTTCAGCTACTTCTATTCTACTTATTAGATGTTTGATATTTAATAAGTTATTTACTCACCATTGGACTTTCTTTATCTGAAATTCTTGGAGGGTTTCATTAGGATAAAAGTATATAAAAGAGAAATGTCTGGCACATGAGTCACTTGAATGTTAGTTCTTTTCCTTGTTTAAAGGAGTGTGAGTTAACTCTTATTTACAAAAGGAGAAGAGAGAGAGGAGGAAGAGGTGAAATGTCTTTATGGACACCAGCTTGGTAAATCCAGATATTAATATTACTAACTGATATTTATGGCACTATATTATATTAGAATATCCTAGAGGCTGACCAAAAGTCTTGTGGTAGAAGAACAAAAACAAACTATAAAACACAAAAATTCAAGATCATTCTCTAGAATGCTAATTATGAAACAAACTATTAAACAGAGGTGGCTAAATAATTGCTCCAAAGACAAATATGACTCATTTGTTTTGCTGACCCACATGGTGCTTTAATTTCTTAAATTAATTATAATTGTGGAAAAAATGGAAGTTACTACATAAAAATCCAATTTTCAGCCATCTCTTGATAAACTACAGAGTTTCAGCAAAGTAACAATTAGCTGAAGCTGAGTATTGACCGCTTCTTTTAATCAACACTGTCTGCTCCATTCACCACATCCCCACCCAGCCTGCTACCCCTGATCACACCTCCTGCCTGGCCATGAATGCATTTCCATTTGCCGCGCTTACTGTAAATGGTCAGTGAGCATAGCAGAATTTCAAGAACATTATTTATTTCCTTTACTTGTCTAAAGAAGATATATTTCAAAAGTTATGTAAAGATAATAGACTTAAATTTGAATACTCATATTTAGAGCCACCTGTAGCTATTAAATGACAAATAAACAAGTTGATCAAATAAATATAATATTAAAACAGTTTGTTTGGAAACTTCTGGAATAGCAGATTTTTTAAAAAGTTGCAAGTAGAAGATGACATTAGTTGTGCCAGATTCTCAAGTCTTTGTAGCTTTGGATTTTTTTTTTTTTTCTATGTATATGAATCCTTTGAAGGCAATCAGGGCTGACTGCCGAGGACTCTCTGTGCAATCCAATCAGGCTAATTTCAATTTTAAGAGCAAGAGACAGGCATGCTTTTCATCGCCTCCTTTGTGAAGCTGTGATGGATTGGCTAGGGTTGAGTTAGTAAGATTTCTAACTGCTTAGAAATTTGGCAAATGCTTAGAACAAATGCTGTCTTAAGCAGCCTGTTAACTAATAAACAGACCTCAAGTCTGAAAATCTCCCACTTACTGGCTTATTTTAAGAGCAGGGTAAAGCCCCACTAAAACACAGAACACATTTTCACTTTGCAGTTTCATCTGAAAAGCTACCAATATTTACATTCCCACATGATTCAAATAAGAAGTGAAAGTAAGGAATCCCTGTCTGTAATAACATACAGACTTGTACAAACAAGAACTGATAAGAAAAAGTACAAGTTTTTAAAAATATACTGTCTTAGCATACTCCCATTTTTGCCTCATCTATTTAAAATTACTTTACAGAAATCGCTTTTTAAAAATATGGATAGAATACAATGACATAAACTATTAAACAATTAAGGTTATTTTATTTAACTAATAATGAAATAAAATCATTTTTAAATGATTATTGTATGTTCATATGTGTGTGTAAATATAAATATATCAAATCATAATTTGAAAATAAACATTAGCTATATGAGACTTAGGACAAACTGAAATGTTTCCTAATAATATTCTTTAGTTTACTTTGTATTACTTGTATTCTCCGAAAAGAAAAAGTATAAAGTAAAAAAAAGAACAAAAATAAAAAATTATGTGAACAACTTTAATATTAATTTTCAATTAGAATAAAGATTTTAAAAGTTGTCTTAATTAAAATAACACCCATCTGTTACTGCACATTATCCATGAGTGTGGGGCACCTCCAACTGCTTTATGTTAGTTTATTGATTTAATTTTCATAACACTTACATTTTTTAAATACCTTTAGCATCATCCTCTTTTTACAAAGAAGGACCTGGAAGTAACATAAGTTTCTCAAAGCCCTCAAGTAAATCCCTGGTAGACCAAGATTTCAGGCCAAGAAATCTGGGTCTGGAGTTTTTATCATTACATGTTGCTGGCTCTCATTTGCCAGGTACATATGCTTATGTTTGAGTTTATAATGAGACTTTGCTAACGCTTTCTGCCTTAGAATGGACATGAGCCATGTTTTCTGGGGGCTCAGGGCACATCAATTCTGTGTAATTTTGTCTAATTCAGTGTCCCCATGCCACCTTCAGTGTGTTTGAAGTGCTCTGTGAACTTTCTGACCTGTAAGCGGAGTTTGATGAAGCCTGGGGAGGGAAGGAGCAGTTGGATAAGATTTCACAGAGGAGTTGTCATTTCAGTCGAGCCTTGAATTGGATTGAGAACTCCCCAGGTAGAGTTGGAGAGGACACATAAATTGTGCCCATTTGGAACCTGGTTCTGGAGATGGGAGTGTTGTAGGAAATTTACTCATGCCAGAAAAAAATAGTAGGAGATTCAGATAAATGGTGAAGGACTTTGTAAACTCTGCTTAGGACTTCACCCCACACCTGGATCACAGCTCACCAAGCTGGAATACAGGGCTTGCCAAAAATCTTTCTGGATGCTATAGGCCATTTATTATGCTTCAAAGGGGAAGGTCTTGGATAGACCAGACTCTGATAACACCTGAGACTTTCAGTCAATTCTAGCATTAAAATGATATTTATATCAAATTTAGGAAACCTTTCCTAGGCTAGTAAATTCTTTCCGTTCTTCTCCTCTTGGGAATCACTGGGCCCAGTCTCAAAGTCAGGCCTCTCTGGTGACTTCTGTGGCTCCGCTCCTCTACCTCTGCACTCATCCTCACCTCTGGGTTCATCTTTCACCTCACCCCTCAGATTGTGCCCAGTGGAATTAAACGTTACCTTGAATAAGTTCTTCACACATTTTTATCATCCTACCACGTTCTAGAACTACCAAGAGGAAAAAAAATGTCCTGGAAAGGAGGAGATGCTATTTTTTTCCTAGTGTTTTTTTCCTATTCTGAACCTAGACCCATCTATGCTGTGTATTTTCAAATGATTACTGTTTCATTGTTAAACAAAAATGTACTGAAGCCCAGGACATCTAGCTGTAATACCAACTGTCTGCCCACCTCTATATGATATTCAGTTTCTGGGTCACTCTTCTGTATTTAGGAGGAATTTGGAGGCCTGGTTCATAGATTTAGCCCCCATCCCAATTTCTGACATTTTTAAAGGAAGCAGAATTATTTGACCATTTGATTTCTAATGATTTTCACTTTCATTCTGTTTAAGGCACTCCCTCTCAAAGATTGCAACCTGGACCTTTGCGTCAGCCAGAATCATGCATCTGTGAAATCTCAAACTCCTATAGGCCACTCTTCAAATCCAGCGCCTGCTAGAAATCGACTTTGTCTATTAGACTATAGACTAGTCTTCCTCAGACTGCGATAGTGGCCTTTATGTGTCATTTTATGCTGCCACCCCGTGCCTCCTTTCTGAGAGTCTCCTCCTGTTGTCTGCCTGACTCCGTTTATCGAGGATGGTTGATTTTTTCTTTCCTATATAGATGACAGTAGGCAGAGATGGGGTTTCTTAAGGCAAGCACTAATAGAATCTGCACACCAGAGAATAACTACTCAATAAATTTTCTAATAGAAAAATCTCCTGTGATGGAGTCTTTATTAGGCTTATATGTGAGCAAAGACTGGTGAAATCCTAGGGTTTTGCTCTAGTTAGACTAAACGTTTATTCAAAGATAGGTTTATTTGGGCTTAACAGCCAACTGAACATGAAGAAACAATTGAATTGTCTATATAACTCAATGTAATCTCTTTGCGTGCCCACCTAAAAGAAGCTTAACCCTGACTTAAAGTTTCTGTGTCTTAATGCAGTTTTCTGGGTATGCCATGTGAATTACATAGCATACTTCTATAATGCATATGGAAACATACACATACAGTCTAGTTTCACTAGTCATGGTAGTTATGTTCTAGAAAATCAATGATTACCTCATTGCTTGCAAAAAATATCCTTTTGTTATAACTTTAAGTTGGCTTCATAGCATACAAAAACTTTACAATTTTACTGTCCTCCCTAGCTTTATATTCTTATAGTCTGAGTTTAGTTCTTTATATATGGCACATACATTAACAATTTTTTTGTGGTTATTGCTATTTTTAATAGTTTTGTCTTTTAACTTTTATATTAAGTTGGTACAAGGTAAGAGTGCCCACCTTTACCACTTCAATTCGACATAGTACTAAAAATTCCCACTCAGAAAACTTAGGCAATAAAAAGACATAAAATGCATCCACTTCAGAAAGGAAAAAGTAAAATTATCTCTACTTGCAAATCACATAAACATACATGCAGAAAACCCTAAAGACTCAACAATAAAGAGACTATTAGAACAAATAAACAAATTCAGTGAAGTTGCAGGACACAAAAATTAACGTAAAATAATTAATGTTTCTTTGTACAAACAATAAGCCATCCAAAAAGAAAATTAAGAAAATAGTCCTATTTAAAATTGCAGTGAAAGAAAAAGACAGACTTAGGAATAAACTTAAAGAGGTGAAAGCCTTGTATGGTAAAAATTATAAAATATTGGTGAAAGAAATCAAAGAAGACACAGATAAATAAAACTATATCTGTGTTCCTGGATTATTGAAATTATTATTAGACTTATTGTTGAAATGTCTGTACTACCCAAAATGATTTACAGATTCAGTGTAATCCCTATCAAAATCCTGATGGGATTCGTTAGAGAAATAGAAAAAAAATCTCAAAATACATATAGAACCACAAAATCCTAAGTAACCAAAGAAATCTCAAGCAAGAAGAATAAAGCTGTAGGCATGACACATCCTGATTCCAAAGTGGATTATAAAGCTATTGTAATCAAAACAGTGTGATACTGGCATAAAAATATACATATAGAACAATGCAATAGGATAGAAAGTACAGAAATAAATACTGTCAACTGATTTTCAGAAAACAGTGCCAAAAATACACAATAGGGCAAAAATAATCTCTTCAATAAATGGTATTGGGAAAACTGGATATTCACATGCAGAAGAATGACATTGTGTCCTAATGCAAAAAAAAAGTGGATTAAAGACTTAAGTGTTAACACCTGAAGCCAAATATCTATAGGAAGAAATCATGGGGAAAGAGCTTCTTGACATTGGTCTGGACAATGATTCTTTGCTTATAATCTCAAAAGCACAGGCAACAAAAGCAAAAGCAAAAATAGTCAAATGAGGTTTGCATCGGAATAAAAACCTTCTGCACAGTGATGGAAATAATCAACAGAGTGAAAAGTTAACTTACGGAATGGGAGAAAATATTTGCAAACAACAATTCTGATAAAGGGCTAATATCCAAAATATATAAGAAACTCAAACAACTTGAAGGCCAAAATTTTAATAATCCTATTAAATAATGGACAAAGAACCTGGGTAGAGATTTCTCAAAAGAAGACATAAAATAGGCAACAGATATTTGAAAAGGTGCTCAACATCATGAATCATCAGGAAAATTTTTATATAGTACATACTTTAACAAATTTTAGTGGTTATTGCTATTCTTAATGGTTTTCCAATAGCAGATCCAAGCTATTATTAGTTATCACGTCACATCCTTTAGAATGCCTATAATCAAAAAGACAAAAGATAACAAGTATAAGTGAGGATATGGGGAAAAAAAAGGGGAACCTTTGTACTCTGTTAGTGGGAATGTAAATTGGTACAGACATTACAGAAAACATGGAGGTTCCTCAAAAAATTAAAAATAAAACTACTATATTATTCAGCAATCCCACTACAGGGTGTATATCAAAAGGAAATGACATCAATATTTGCACTTCAATGTGCAATAGAACATTGCACATTGTTATTAAGGCAGTATTAATACAGTATTAATACAGAAGATTTTTGCAATCTTCCCATCTGACAAATGGCTAATATCCAGGATCCACAAGGAACTTAAACACATTTACGAGAAAAAAACAAACAACCCCATCAAAAAGTGGGCAAAGGATATGAAAAGACACTCCTCAAAAGAGGACATTTATGTGGCCAACAAACACTTGAGAATAAGCTCATCATCACCGGTCATTAGAGAAATGCAAATTAAAAGCACAATGAGGTACCATCTCATGCCAGTTAGAATGGTGATCATTAAAAAATCAGGAAACAACAGATGCTGTTGAGGATGCAGAGAAATAGGAATGCTTTTACACGGTTGGTGATGGAGTAAATTAGTACAACCATTGTGGGAGACAGTGCGGTGATTCCTTAAGGATCTAAAACCAGAAATACCATTTGACCTAGCAATCCCATTACTGGGTATATACCCAAAGAATTATAAATCATTCTAGTATGAAGACACACGCACACATGTGTTTATTGCAGCACTGTTCACAATAGCAAAGACTTGGAACCAACCCAAATCCCCATCAATGATAGACTCAATAAAGCAAATGTGGCACATATACACTGTGGAGTATTATTCAGCCATAAAGAAGGATGAGTTCATGTTTTTTGCAGGGACATGGATGAAGCCGGAAACCATCCTTCTCAGCAAACTAACACAGGAACAGAAAACCAAACACTGCATGTTCTCACTCATAAGTGGGAGTTGAACAATGAGAAAACATGGACACAGGGAGGGGAACATCACACACCAGGGCCTGTCAGAGTTTGGGGGTTACAGAAGGGATAGCATTAGGATAAATACCTAATGTAAATCATGGGTTTATGGATGCAGCAAACCACCATGGCACATGTATATCTATGTAACAAACCTGCAGGTTCTTGCACATGTATCTCAGAACTTAAAGTATTAAAAAAAGTTAGGAAGTATTTCTTCTCCTTATAATCTTTTAATGCTCTAATATACTACTTGTTATTTCCTCCTGTGAAATGAAAAATTCTCCTGCACCTGTTTTTTTTGTGGAAGCATTAATAATAAATTCAATAATAATCTACTGTATAAATAATAAATTTGTAAAAAAGGCACAGCATCACCTTGACTTCAGCTAAGAATATCTGCCTCAATTTTTTTCCTGCTTTGCACATGACAATGAATAACTGTAATATGTTGTGAGTATTGATTTGAAGGTTACAAATAAATTTTAGTTAATAGGTGAATTTGCTAATATGTGTTCTGAGAATAGTAATCGTTGAATATATGTTTTGTGTGTTTGTGTGTGTGTGTGTGTGTGTGTGTGTGTGTGTCTTCACTGGTGCCATCTCAATTTTTTTCTTTTACTGACAATGATGAATTTTTAAAGGTTTAAATAGAGCTGACCTGCAGAATAAAGCTGAAGCTACTCATGCAGGCATTTAAGAACTTTAATAATCTAGTTTTCTATGTGATATATGTATGTGATACATATATACCACAGAAAACTACTCGGCCATAAAAAGGAATGAAATAATGTATTTGTAGGAACCTGGATGGAATCGGAGACAATTTTTCTAAGTAAAGTAACTCAGGAATGGAAAACCAAACATCTTATGTTCTCACTCAGGAGCTAAGCTACGAGGACACAAAGGCATAAGAATGATATAATGGACTTTGGGGACTCGGGGGGAATGGAGGAGGGGGTGAGGGATAAACGACTACACATTGGGTAAAGTGTACACTGTTCAGGTGACGGGTGCACCAAAATCTCAGAAATTACCACTGAAGAACTTACTCATGTAACCAAACACCACCTGTTCCCCAATAACCTATTGAAATTTAAAAAAAAATCTTGTTTTCGAATTGTCTTTACTACTAACTAGTACTACTAGAACTACTCCTTACATATTAGGAAATTTGCAATTATTTTTAAGTAATCTTGTTTGTTTCTCCTGCAGACAGTAAAGCTGTCGAAGGGCAGGGGCAAGGTTTTATTTCGTGTATACTCAACTCCTTCTACAGTGCTTGGTTTATTGTAGAGTCCCAATAAATATGAGGTCTTCTTTTGTCATTGTATTATTTTTAGTAAAACTGCATTGGATAACACTAGAAAAGAATGCTCAGATAGGTAGGAGAAGAGACAGCCAAGGAACGCATGGTCTGTGGTGTCAAGTGCTACAGAGAGACTAAAAAGAAACCGGAACAGGATTAAGAAGGAATAGGATCTGAAGATGATCACAGCTATCATTCAGGGGACCCACTCTAATGACCAGCAGAAAAGGCACCTCAAACTCAGAAATGGCTCTTTCCAAAGCCCGTAGTCCTTCCCCTCAGACCACACCATCTCCATCACAGAAAGGAGCATGGAACGACAGGAAGCCAGATTTAAGCCAGCTTTTCGTGTTTTATATAAACAAATGGTGGTAGTTATATTTGGGTAAGTGTCCTGAAGTCACCTTGCAAAGGGCCTTGGGTCCCAAACAAGATCTCAAAGACAATGTGATCTCTAACTTCCCGTAGGGAAGTCAAAATTCAACCAAGCCTTCTCTGGTTGAACTTGTATCCCTGGGTCATCCAAAAGGCCACCAGGGCTGAGAACAATCTGGTAACTTTGCATGAGGGAGTAAAACCCAGAACACCTTTAACCAAATTTTTTAGAAATAAATATATTCTGGTGGAGCTGCTGGTCATCATTAGCCATGCTTCTGCCCTGGGCATTAAAAGATAAAGGCGTTAACACTAAGGTCAAACTTGTAGTTAGAATCTTACTTGAAGCACCCAGAGCTTTGCTTTGTCATTCATGACCAAAGTTGTATTAATCCTGTGCTTTCTGATATGAGGATTAAACCATCTGAATTTCCTTTTTTTGGGGGGTACCTAATGATGTTTATGAATAAAATGTTTGTTAAATGCTATATAATATTTGTTGTATTTAGCTTCATTATTATCCTATGACAGACACAATACTAATGAGAGAAAATATTGCCTGAATTCCTGTGACAAGTTAAACCCAGAAGATATACTCCTATTTTCTGCAAAGTAAATTCAGTCTACACAGATTAATAGCAGATTTTATATTGGTTATGATAGGAAGACTCTGCTTTTTTTTGCACTGTTCTTGTAGAAAAAAACCTCTTCTCAGTTTGCTTACAAATACTTAGCAACTTAGTCATTTTACATAAACCACCTCGGTTTCAATAAAGAGTGCTGTTTTCTAACATGAGATATGGGCATATGAATTTAAAACTAGATCATATTCATGTCTGTCAATTAAAGAAAAAATTGAAAATATGATTTGTTAAAAATATTGATGAAACTATAAAAAATACAGTGGGGTCGGCCGGGCGCGGTGGCTCAAGCCTGTAATCCCAGCACTTTGGGAGGCCGAGACGGGCGGATCACGAGGTCAGGAGATCGAGACCATCCTGGCAAACACGGTGAAACCCCGTCTCTATTAAATACAAAAAAACTAGCCGGGCGAGGTGGCGGGCGCCTGTAGTCGCAGCTACTTGGGAGGCTGAGGCCGGAGAATGGCGTGAACCCGGGAGGCGGAGCTTGCAGTGAGCTGAGATCCGGCCACTGGACTCCAGCCTGGGTGACAGAGCGAGACTCCGTCTCAAAAAAAAAAAAAAAAAAAAATACAGTGGGGTCTACACAAGAGATAACAGCAGATGAAAATCTTCTGAAGCACTTGTGTCAGTATAGGGTCAGCCAGAGTGTGAAGAGGTGACAGGCTGATGTAGAAGACTTATCTTCGTGGGCACCCCAAATGCTTCAGGCAATGGGTGTAAGCATGAGACCTCCTTGGACAGGGACAAACGGTAAAAGTTTTTGGAAGCATTTGTTTTTTTTAACCACATGCACAGCTTTTTGGATTGGCATCTTCAATGATTCTCATTTTAGCTCACCATAAATCTTCCCTTCCCACCACTGTGCATTAACAAACATTTATTACGTTCCCTATATGTGTCAGAGACTGTGTGAGGAGTTTGGCAGGCACAAAGAATAAGCCAGGACTGTGGCTGTGACCAACTCAAGAGGAGCCCTGGTGGATTTCTATATAATATGCCTGTCCTTTGGGTTTATAACACTGTAGTTGAAATGAATGTCACTGTCAACTAGTTAAGAAAAAAAAAAGAAATACAAATTCTAATCTTGCTACTGAATGTGATTCATGGATGTGACAAATTTCTCAGGGCTCTTATGACTATTTCCTTTTTCTTTGATATGACAAAAGGAAATAAGCTATAGTATTTATAGAGTTAAACATATTTCTGTTCCCCACACCTTCTCTACTCCACTGAAGAAATAGCAAAGGTCAAATTCCTTTGTCATTTGTTTTACCATAGCACGTAGGAACAGCTTTCAAAGAACCAGGTACTTTTGTTCCTATTGCAAATTGTCACTTGTCATTATAAACAGAGAACACATACCACTGGAGAAGTATTATGTGGTGATATTAGTGGGGCTAAAAGAGGGATAAAAAAATCAATAGCGCCATCTTGGAAAAAAAAATGGCCAATAATAACATTTTACATGTCAGCTATATAGGGAAAAAACCCAAACAACCTTGCAGACTTATGAAATAGTAATTATGCTATTCACAACCAACAATATGGCTTTTATTGCTACACACTATATACAGAACATAATTATGTTACCTTTAAATGATGTCATTAATGATTAGCAAGACAGACATAAGTGATCATATAAGATTTGGTAATCCTGCCCATTTTAATACTGTGATGAAATGATGAATTCAAAGCTGAAAGAAAAAAATACCACAACATACATTCGGCACAGGCTCAATCATCATTGTTGCCCGCGTCAAGGTTGGAAGGGAACAGCAGTACTCACACCCAGGGCCCCTCCGCTTCCCCAAAACCCTGCTGTGACTGAGCTCATGTTCCAATACCGCTCGGGAAATGCTGGGATTCAACACCCTGACATGTGTTTGGGAAGATGGCTGATAAAGTTTTTGTAGATATCCTGTTCCATCTGCTTAAATGTTAGTTTTTCTCCTGTTGAAGAGTCTAATGTGTACAGTAGTTTTCAAATGTGGGTGGCTGAAGTGTTTTTAATGTGCAGGTTTCTAGGCCTTACCCTGCTTCAGTTATGCTGTGTGAGACACTGCTGAAAATCACAGTGGGTTACAGATATTTATTTTTACCCACTGCTGTGAATTTGGTTGTGGCTCAGAGGGAATGGTGCTATGATCTGAATGTTTATATCCCCCCAAAATTCATAGGTTAAAACCCAGTCACTGTGGTTAGAAGGTGGGGTTTTGAGGAAATGATTAGGTCACCAGGGTAGAACTCTCATAGATGGGATTGGTGTCCTTATACAGGTGACCCTGGACAGCTAGCTAGTCCCTTCTACTATGCAAAGACACAGATGGAAGTTGCTATCTTCGAGGAGCAGGACCTCACCAGACACGGAATCTTCCAATGCCTTAATCTTCGACTTCTCAGCCTCCAGAACTGTGAGAAATAAATTTCTGTTGCTAATAAACTACTTTGTTTATAGTAGTTTGTTATAGCAGCCCAGATAGAGTAAGACAGCTGGTCTGGACTGGGCTTGGGTTCAAGTCTGCCCAGGACTCTCTTTCTAGAACACAGACAAAAGGAACAGCAGCTTCATGGAGTCTGCACTTTTTATGACTATGGCAGGAGCATAAGAAGATGAATGAAAACATGTCATGGTCCTTAAAGTCCCTGTTTGGAACTGACCCACCCTAGATTCCAGACACATTTTATTATTCCAAGTGAGTCACATGACCAGACTCAAGTTCAGTGAAGTCCAAAAGTATCCCCTGATCCATGGGGCAAAGGAGGAAGAATGATCAATTGGAGATTGATGCTAAGGGACTGGGTATAACAAACTCCACAGGTGAGCCTTCTTTTCTTTTCTTTTTTAAGAAACAAGGTCTTGCTCTGTCACCCAGACTAGTCTCAAATCTTTGGTGTCAAGTCATCCTCTCATCTTGGCCTCCCGAAGTGCTGGGATTATAGGGATGAGCCGTGGGTAATTCTTATGAAGTTAATCCTGCACCTGTTGGGGGATTGCCATCTTGGTACCACTAGAGAACATGCCATAGTAAGAGAAATGATGGGCTCCATTCTTTCAGTAGCTCAACTGTCCAAAATTAGAAAATGTTAATGCAACTCATGTAATTTAATAATACAGGACAGTTAAGAATGGAAAGGGAACAAGAAAAGGGGCACCTATATACAAATGGAGAATGAGGATGAGCATATCAGGAAAGGTCTTCCAGATAAAGCAATATCTGAGCTCAGTGATAATGACAGGTGAACATTTTCTAGAGCTGGGAAGGGTATGAAGTGGTGGGAGTAGTCTAGGCAGAGGAGATCACAGGACAAAATGAGGAGTTTAGAAGCAGCATAATATATTTGGCAGAGAGTGCCATATGTTCTCCAAATCTTGCTTCTTTTCCATCTTAGTCTCAGAGTTTGGTAACATTTCCAAGCCTAGCTTGCAGTCAGGTATGGCCACATGGCTGATTATGGCACAAGAATGAGGACATAATTAATACATTATCTTTTACATCTGGCCTTTAGAAACTTTCCACATGTAAACCTCCATTGTCTCCCTCTTTTCCCTCAATCAGGTGAGTGGTAGGAGGGTGAAACCACAAAGGGAAGGCACAGAGACACCGGATGATCATACGGAAAGCCTTCCCCAGCTAGGAATGTTCGCATGAGTCAGAGACAAAGTTTTATTGTGTCAAGTCACTAAAATTTAGGATGTTTGTTACAGCTGCTAATATTACTTGCCTTAATCAATATAGTATCCACATGTTTTGCTGATGGTAAGTAATGGCTATGAGGCAGGAAAAAGAGATGGCAATCATTGACCGGCCATGTTAGTCATTTCTTCTAGATACTTTGGGTTATTCTAGAAACCAAGTGGATTAAAAGATAGAGTAGCACCCTAGAAATATAAACCTGGGCAAGGCATTAATATGAACACGTAATCATGCTCAGCTTAAGGGCTGGTTCATGCAGCAGAGACTGTGTGTGAAGCACAATCATTTACAGTATGCACGTATGGCAGAAGAACCGTGAAGATCTTGTTCTGGCAGCTTTTTTGTTCCTAATGTGTTTGGATGCGTGCCCCTCAAAAGTTCATGTATAACTGCAGCTGAGGTGAGCTTCCCTGTACCTTTCAACCTTGAAAGTGTCTGTTAGCCAGTGAGACCTAAAGAAAAAAATCCCAGCACATGAATCAGTATGTCGTTACGTGACTGGAATTAAAGAGTTTAACAATAAAACTTCTGAGTTGAAGTTATGACAAGTAAGACAAGGTATATGTTTCTGCTTCCTTTTTAAAGTAAGATGCCACCTGGAAGTTATTCTTCCTGCCAAAGAAAGCAGAGACATGAAGGCTCCCTTTTCCTTTCCAAAATGATGACTCATAGAAGAGCTGAGCTCTAGCAAATAGAGAAATAAGCCCTTACAAGGGGTAATAGGGACTGGTGAGAGGCAGGTAAGAGAAAGCCCCTTTCAAATGAAACCTTTTCTTAACACACAAGATGTTAACTTTGTATTGAATATGGATTTTGGCCACACACAAGCAGAGGCCTAGAATATTTGGCATATAATTATAATAAGCGTCTCGGCACAAGGGCAAGATTACTTCATTGGGGATCTTCATGGGGAACAATGACAGAGGAAACCCAGAAGGAGGCTTGGTAGAACCCATCAATACCAGAACAGAAACACAGAATTGACCAAAACAGAGGTAATTCTTCTAGTTACTTCAGTAAGTAGAGAATGGAAACACGTCTGCGCTCCCACTGTGTCGAATCTCTGATGCTTGACCCTATGTTGTAGGTTCAGTCATTATCCTCTAATCTTGTTCCTATATTTATAAAATCTGAATTCAAAGACTCCTTCACATTCTTTTCATATATAAAAAGCAGGGTTGAATCCCATTGATTATTTATTCAAGATGCTGGTGCCAAGAATGAACAGACTAGGAGAGTGCAACCATGTCTAAGTTTGAGGTTTTAGGGAAGCAGATTTTGAGACAAGAATTAAAATGCAAGCAGTTTATTTGGGAGATGATCCCTGAAACCACAGTAGATGAGTGAGAAAGTAAAGCCAAAAAAGGGAGGACCAATAGAAGTTGGATTATGAAGCGAAGTACCACAGTATTCCACCAAACCTGGGGAACTTTGGAAATGGTACAATATGCACCCTAGAGCCATCTTTTCCTAAGGACAAGGGTGCAGAGGTATTTATATACCAGTTCTTGACAAGTCAGAAATTGAGAATTGTTCCTGGGATATTTTAATTCCTCAGACCTGCAGCCTGCCCTAAAGGTGAAACACAGGTGCCAGCAGGAGGAAGCTAAACCTCTGTGCACTGAAATAGTAAGGGCAGGAAATATGCGTGTGATATTAAGGGCATCTATAAACCCCTGTTGGATGCTTTTTCTAGACTGGATGTGCTGCTTGGTAAAATTACTTCCATGTATTTCCCATTTTGTCCCAACACCAGTGATTTGGCTATACACTGGAGAATCTGTGTGCAGGTACTCACGGTTATTTTTAAGCAAAAGTTAGATTTCTGTGCCTTTTACTATTTATGTAATACAATAAAAAATAACTTCAAGTAAAAAACTGAGCCAGGTCTACAACCATTTTCAAAATGCATTAATTCCTTACCATTGTTCAGTATATGCATGCTATGGAAAACACATGGGTAAACCTAAGAAAAAGGACATTGTCTAATAAAATGTGCTGTCTCGTAGTGAGCTGTACATGAGACCACAATCTTACTGAGGGCATATTTGTGATCTAGTAAATGCAAAGCAAACCTATACTATTTGGCCTTGAGTGGCGCTTCTAATTTTCAAAACTACTTAATAACATCAACCATCATAGTACTTTTTTATACTATTATACTTTAAGTTTTGGGACACATGTGCAGAACGTGCAAGTTTGTTACACAGGTATACACGTGCCACAGTGGTTTGCTGCATCCATCGACCCGACAAGTACATTAGGTATTTCTTCTAATGCTATCCTGCTCCTAGCCCACCGACCGGTGAGAGGCCCAGATGTGTGATGTTCCCATCCCATCCCTGTTTCCATGTATTCTCATTGTTCAAGTCCACTTATGAGTGAGAACATGCGGAGTTTGGTTTTCTGTTCCTGTGTTAGTTTGCTGAGAATGATGGTTTCTAGCTTCATCCACGTCCCTGCAAAAAACATGACCTCATCCTTTTTTATGGATGCATAGTATTCCATGGTGTATATGTGCCACATTTTTTTAATCCAGTCTATCATTGAGGAGCATTTGGGTTGGTTCTAAGGCTTTGCTATTGTGAACAGTGCTTCGATAAACATATGTGTGTATATGTCTTTACAATAGAATGATTTATAATCCTTTGGGTGTATACCAAGTAATGGAATTGTTGGGTCAAATGGTATTTCTGGTTCCAGATGCTTGAGCAATCACCACACTGTCTTCTGCAATGGTTGAACTAATTTACCCTCCCACCAATAGTGTAAAAATGTTCCTATTTATCCACATCCTCTCCAACATCTGTTATTTCCTAACTTTTTAATGGTCACGATTCTAACTAGCATGAGATGGTATCTCATTGTGGTTTTGATTTGCATTTCTCTAATGACTGGTGATGATGAGATTTTTTTCACATGTTTTTGGCCACATAAATGTCTTTTTTTGAGGAGTGTCTTTTCATATCCTTTGCCCACTTTTTGGTGGGGTTGTTTGTTTCTTTCTCGTAAATGTGTTTAAGTTCCTTGTGGATCCTGGATATTAGCTATTTGTCAGATGGGAAGATTGCAAAAATTTTCTCCCATTCTGTAGGTTGCCTGTTTACTCTGATGATAGTTTCTTTCACTGTACAGAAGCTCTTTAGTTTAAGTAGATCCTATTTGTCAATTTTGGCTTTTGTTGCCACTGGTTTTTATGTTATAGTCATGAAGTCCTTGTCCATGCCTATGTCCTGAATGGTATTGCCTAGGTTTTCTTCTAGGGTTTTTATGGTTTTAGAGCTTACATTTAAGTCTGTAATCCATCTTGAGTTAATTTTTATATAAGGTGTAAGGAAAGGGTCCAGTTTCAGTTTCCTGCATATGGCTAGCCAGTTCTCCCAACACCATTTAATAAATAGGGAATCCTTTCCCCATTGCTTGTTTTTGTCAGGTTTGTCAAAGAGCAGGTGGTTGTAGATGTGTGGCCTGGTTTCTGAGCCCTCTGTTCTGTTCCATCGTTCTATATATCTATTTTGGTACCAGTACCATGTTGTTTTGGTTACTGTAGCATTGTAGTATAGATTGAAGTCAGGTAGCCTGATGCCTCCAGCTTTGTTCTTTTTGCTTAGGATTGTCTTTGCTCTACGGGCTCTTTTTTGGTTCCATATGAAATTTAAAGTAGTTTTTTTCTAATTCTGTGAAGAAAGTCAATGGTAGCTTGATGAGGATAGCATTAAATCTCTAAATTACTTTGGACAGTATGGCCACTTTCATGATATTAATTTTTCCTATGCATGATGATGGAATGTTCTTCCATTTGTTTATGATGTCTCTTATTTCCTTGGACAGTGGTTTGTAGTTCTCCTTGAAGAGGTCCTTCACATCCCTTGTAAGTTGTACTCCTAGGTATTTTATTCTCTTTGTGAGAATTGTGAATGAGAGTTTACTCATGATTTGACTCTCTGTTATTTGTGTAGAGGAATGTTTGTGATTTCGCACATTGATTTTGTATCTTGAGACATTGCAGAAGTTTGCTTATCAGCTGAAGTAGATTTTGGGCTGAGACAATGGGGTTTTCTAAATATACAATCATGTCATCTGTAAACAGAGACAATTAACTTTCTCTCTTCCTATTTGAATACCCTTTGTTTCTTTCTCTTGCGTGATTGCCCTGGCTAGAACTTTCAATACTATGTTGAATAGGAGTGGTGAGAGAGGGCATACTTGTCTTGTGATGGTTTTCAAAGGGAATTTTTCTAGCTTTTGCCAATTTAGTATGATATGGCTGTGGGTTTGTCGTAAGCAACTCTTATTATTTTGAGAAAGTTTCCACCAATACCTAGTTTATCAAGAGTTTTTAGCATAAAGCAGTGTTTAATTTTATCAAAGGCCTTTTCTGTATCTATTGAGATAATCATTTGGTTTTTGTCATTGGTACTGTTTATGTGATGGACCACGTTTATTTATTTGTGTATGTTAAACCAGCCTTGCATCCTGTGGATGAAGCCGACTTGTTCATGGTTGATAAGTTTTTTGATGGGCTGCTGGATTCGGTTCGCCAATATTTTATTGATGATTTTTGCATCAATGTTCATCAGGGATATTGGCCTGAAATTTTCTTTTTCTGAACAGAGGAGTCCCTCTGTTTCTATTGTTTGGAATAGTTTCAGAAGGAATGGTAGCAGATCCTCTTTGTACCTGTGGTAGACCTCAGCTATGAATCTGTCTGGTCCTGGGGTTTTTTTGGTTGGTAGGCTATTAGTTACGGACTCAATTTCAGAACTTGTTATTGGTCTATTCAGGGATTCGACTTCTTCCTAGTTGAGTCTTGGGAAGATGTATGTGTCCAGGAATTTATCTGTTTCTTCAAGATTTTCTGGTTTATTTGCATAGAGGTGTTTATGGTATTTGCTGATGGTAGTTTGGATGTCTGTGGAATCGTCTGTGGGATCAGTGGTGATATCCCCTTTATCATTTTTTATTGTATCTATTTGATTCTTCTCTCTTTTCTTCTTTATTAGTATTGCTAGTGGTCTATCTATTTTGTTAATGTTTTCAAAAACCCAGTTCCTGGATTCACTGATTTTTTTGAAGGGTACTTCATGTCTCTATCTCCTTCAGGTCTGCTCTGATCTTAGTCATTTCTTGTCTTCTGTTAGATTTTGAATTTGTTTGCTCTTACTTCTCTAGTTCTCTTAATTGTGATGTTAGGGTGTCAAATTTAGATCATTCTTGCTTTTTCTTGTGGACATTTAGTGCTGTCAAATTTGTCTCTAAACACTGCTTTACCTGTGTCCCAGAGATTCTGGTGCATTGTGTCTTTGTTCTCATTGTTTTCAAAGAACTTATTTATTTCTGCCTTAATTTCGTTATTTACTCAGTAGTCATTCAAGAGCGGGTTGTTCAGTTTCCATGTAGTTGAGCGGTTTTGATTGAGTTTCTTAGTCCTGGGTTTTAATTTGATTGCACTGTTTTCTAAGAGACTGTTTGTTATGATTTCCATTATTTTGCATTTGCTGAGAAGTGTTTTACTTCCAATTGTGTGGTTAATTTTAGAATAAGTGTGATGTGGTGCTGAGAAGAATGTATATTCTCTTGATTTGGGGTGGAGAGTTCTGTAGATGTCTATTAGGTCCACTTGATCCAGAGCTGAGTTCACGTCCTAAACATCCTTGTAAATTTTCTGTCTCATTGATCTGTCTAATATTGACAGTGGGGTGTTAAAGTCTCCCACTATTATTGTGTGGGTGTGTAAGTCTCTTTGTAGGTCTCAAAGAACTTGCTTTATGAATCTGGGTGCTCATATATTGGGTGCATATATATTTAGTATAGTTAGCTCTTCCTGTTTTATTGATCTCTTTACCATTATGTAATGCCCTTCTTTGTCTTTTTTGATCTTTCTTGGTTTAAAGTCTGTTTTATCAGAGATTAGGATTGCAACCCCTGCTTTTTTTTTTCTTTCCATTTGCTTGGTAAATCTTCCTCCATCCCTTTATTTTGAGCCTGTGTATGTCTTTGCACATGAGGTGGGTATCCTGAATATAGCACTCTAATGGATCTTGACTCTTTATCCAATTTGCAAGTCTGTGTGTTTCAATTGGGGCATTTAGCCCATTTACATTTAAGGTTAATAATGTTATGTGTGAATTTGATCCTGTCGTTATGATGCTAGTTGGTTATTTTGCCCACTGGTTGATGCAGTTTTTTCTTAGTGTCAATGGTCTTTAAAATTTGATACGTTTTTGCAGTGGCTGGTACCAGTTTTTCCTTTCCATATTTAGTGCTTCCTTCTGGAGCTCTTGTAAGGCAGGCCTGATGGTGACAAAATCTCTCAACATTTGCTTGTCGATAAATGACTTTATTTCTTATTTGCTTATGAAGCTTAGTTTGGCTGGATATGAATTTCTGGATTGAAAATTCTTTTTTTTTTTTTTTTTAAGAATGTTGAATATTGGCCCCCACTCTCTTCTGGCTTGTAGTGTTTCTGCAGAGAGATCTGATATTAGTCTGATAGGGTTCCCTTTGTGGGTATCCTGACCTTTCTCTCTGGCTGCCCTTAACATTTTTTCTTTCATTTCATCCTTGGTGAATCTGAAGATTATGTGTCTTCGGGTTACTCTTCTGCAGGAGTATCTTTGTGGTGTACTCTGTATGTCCTGAATTTGAATGTTGACCTGTCTTGCCAGGTTGGGAAAGTTCTCCTGGATAATATCCTGAGAAGTGTTTTCCAAGTTTGTTCCATTCTCCCATCACTTTCAGGTACACCAACCAAATGCACATTTGGTCTTTGCATATAGTCCCATATTTCTTGGAGGCTTTGTTGGTTCCTTTTCATTCTTTTTCCTCTAATCTTGTCTTCTTGCTTTAGTTCCTTAAGTTGATTTTCAGTCTCTGATATCCTTTCTTCTGCTTGATTGATTCAGCTATTGATTCTTGTGTATGCTTCACGAAGTTCTTGTGCTGTGTTTTTCAACTCCATCAGGTCATTTATGTTCTTATCCAAACTGGTTATTCTAACCTTTTAGAATAACAATTCTAAAAGGTTTTAGAATTGTTAACCTTTTAGAATAGCAATTCCTCTAACCTTTTATCAAAGTTTTTCGCTTCCTTGCATTGGGTTAAAACATGCTCCTTTAGCTCGGAGGAGTTTGTTATTATCAACCTTCTGAAGCCTACTTCTGTAAATTCCTTTAACTCGTTCTTTGTCCAGTTTTGTTCCCTCGCTGGCGAGGAGTTTTGATTCTTTGGAGGAGAAGAGGCATTCCCATTTTTGTAATTTTCAGCCTTTTGCGCTGTTTTTTCCTTATCTTCGTGGATGTATCTACCTTTGGTCTTTGATGTTGGTGAAATTTGTATTGGATTTCTGTGTGTATGTCATTTTTGTTGATGGTGATGCTATTTGTTTCCATTTGTTAGTTTTCCTTTTAACAGTTAGGCCCCGTCTGCTGCAGGTCTGCTGTAATTTGCTGGAGGTCCACTCCAGACCCTGTTTGCCTGGGTATCACCAGCAGAGGCTGCAGAACAGCAAAGATTGCTGTTTGTTCCTTCCTCTGGAGGCTTTGTCCCAGAGGGGCACTTGCCAGAGGCCAGCTGGAGCTCTCCTGTATAAACTATTTGTTGAACCCTGCTGGGAGGTGTCTCCCAGTCAGGAGGCATGGGGTCAGGGACCCACATGAGAAGGCACTCTATCCCTTAGCAGAGCTTGAGCACTGTGCTGGGAGATCCACTGCTCTTTTCAGAGCTGGCAGGCAGGAACGTTTAAGTCCGCTGATGCTGTGCCCAGAGTTGTCCCTTCCCTCAGGTGCTGTGTTCCAGGGAGATGGGAGTTTTATCTATAAGCCCCTGATTGGGGCTGCTGCCCTTCTTTCAGAGATGCCCTGCCTAGAAATGAGGAATCTAGAGAGGCAGTCTGGCTACAGCAGCTGAGTTGGGCTCCGTCCAGTTCGAACTTCCCGGGGGCTTTGTTTATACTGTGAAGGAAAAACCATCTATTCAAGCCTCAGTAATGGTGGATGCCCCTCCCCTCACCAAACTCCAGAGTCCCAGGTGGACTTCAGACTGCTGTGATGGCAGCAAGAATTTGAAGTCAGTGGTTCTTAGCTTGCTGGGCTCCATGGAGGTGGGATCCGCTGAGATGGACCACTTGGCTCCCCGGCTTCAGCCCCCTTTTCTGTAGAGTGAATGGTTCTGTCATGTTGGCGTTCCATGCGCCACTGGGATATGAAAAAAAGCAAAAACAAAAACAAAACTCCTGCAGCTAGCTGCATTTCTGCCCAAAGGGCCACTCAGTTTTCTGCTTGAAGCCCAGGGTCCTGGTGGCGTAGGCACCTAAGGGAATCTCCTCATCTGCTGGTTGTGAAAACCATCAGAAAAGCATACTATCTGGGCCAGAGTGCACTGCTCCTCAGGGCACAGTCCCTCATAGCTTCTCTTGGCTCGGGGAGGAAGTTCCCCCACCCTTGAGCTTCTCAGGTGAGGAGATGTCCCACCCTGCTTCGGATGGCCTTCCATGAGCTGCACCCACTGTCTAACCAGTCCCAATGAGATGAGTCGGGTACCTCAGTTGGAAATGCAGAAATCTATGTTGATCTCTCTGGGAGCTGCAGACTGTAGCTGTTCCTATTCAGTCATCTTGTCAGCCACCTGTCTCATCACAGTACTTTTAACAACTACTTACTCACTTTTCCTTCCTACCAATTTCATTTTCTAATTTTCTCCTGTGAGAACACAGTGGGAAACTATTTGGTTTTACCAAATAGTTAATCGTTTTTAAAAATCCTCTCAATTTCTTGAATAAAAATATACAGGAAAAAGTAGAGTCATGTTCGTATTGAAATGTAAGCTTGTCTTAGCGATGAAAAAATACAAATTGTATATTTATGTATCTTGGTGTATTTGGTGATTTTATATGAATATTAATATATCATGAACAAATAAGAAAAATCTATCACTCATGTTTCTGAAAAATAGTTCATTCCATATTAGCCTGAGTTAACATATTTTGTGTTAGGTTTTACGTTTCTGATGGGCAAGCTGTTCAGTATTTCATATGCTTACTGTAAACGCATCACACTTTTGTATAAGATTGTTTCTTCTTTTTACCTAGAAATAATCCTAGATGTACAGAAAACGTGCAAAAGTAATACACAGAGATCCCATTACCTTTCACTCACCTTTCTTGTTGGAAACCTTTTACAGAAACATAATGCAGTAATATAGGGTTGATTCTTGAGCCAGACAGGTGTGTGAAAATCTGCTCCAAAAGTACATTATCTCATAGAATACTCTCTCTCTGCATATGTTATAGCAGTGCCTCCTTTCTTTGAAAATGGAAGGTAGTGGGGGCATTATTCTCTGTACTTTGGAGTGCTTAATGTAATCTAATAAATACACACATGCATGCTTACAGAAAACGTTCAAGGTGGCATCAGGATTTGCAGAGACTGTATTTGTGTTTTCTTTTCATTTCAATCATGTTACCCTCGCTCTTACTTTGTTACTGTCAATTGTTGGGGCTCTAGCCCATGAGAACTTGTCTGATCTGAGCTCCTGAAATCTTGAAAGCAGAGAGCAGCTGAGTTTTTAATGGTTGTAATGAATTGTTTGTATCTCTGATATGAGGACTCTGACATGTGGCTCCGAAGGTACACAATATGCATGTACGTTATAGAGAAATCCCAGTGGTTGCCAATACTCAGCAGTAAATTAAGCAGTGAGGAATTCTTGAACTTGCCGGTGTAGGTGGGGGCTGCTCACTGAATGACATTAAAAAAACACTAAATGGGCCAGGCGCAGTGGCTCGCCCCTGTAATCCCTGCACTTTGGGAGGCTGAGGCGGATGGATCACCATAGGTTAGGAGTTTGAGACCAGCCTGGCCAACATGGTGAAACGCCGTCTCTACTAAAAATACAAAAATTAGCTGGGAGTGGTGGTGCATGCCTGTGATCCCAGCTACTCAGGAGACTGAGGCAGGAGAATCGCTTGGACCCGGATGGCGGAGGTTGGAGTGAGCTGAGATCGCACCATTGCACTCCAGCCTGGGCAAAAAGAGTGAAACTCCATCTAAAAAAAAAAAAAAAAAAAAGAGAGAGAGAGAAAAACACTAAATCTGTATCACTACCGTACTAATTATGATAACCAGATCAGTGTTTTTAGGCCACTGATAGAGTTAATGTTAATTGAGGCTTATTTTTAAACAAAACAGAAATGGAAAAAAGGTGCTTGGCTATATCTTTCCAATTGCAGAACTAATTATAAGTAATATTTATTCAATCAAAATATACCAAATAACTTTTCTTATCCTTTCTTCTTTGATTTCTCCTACTCTACAAGCTTTCCAGTGACCTTAGAAACACCCCCACACCTATGTCCATCTCTAATTTCTTTCTTATCTGTCAATTAAACAGCCATCTGGGGGGCATTTTTAAATGTTCATATGTAAAGTGCTTAAAATATCAAGAAATATATTTTTAGAGAGTAAGAAAATATAAAAAATATAACTGTTATCATTTTTCCCTCTTGTATGCCCCCAACATTCATACATCCATTGCTACGCATAATAAGTGAACCAATTCTAACAAGAAGGATTGTCTCAACAGCCATGCAAAGGCACACTTATGTTCTGCGGCCCTTCCCAGGCATGCTTCAAACTCGCCATACATGTGTGTCCACATTTTGCTCCAGTGTAAACCTTATCTTCACTCCACCTGAGCTGGCATACTGCTTTGAAATATCTGTCAGATAATCACGAAGTGATGAAGAGAATCATGAAGAGAATTATAATTTGCTTGCTCCATGAAGGCCCCAATGAGGTTGTCACAATTAAGTGGGCATCAGAGGAAACACATATATTTACTAATACTTTGAAGAACTTTTCACAATGGAGGTAGAATGCTTAATCAGGCAATAAACTCTTCAACTCAGTAAAAATGCAGAACTGGGAGGCTTATACAAACAATTAAACAAATAAAAAACAGTGCAATAATTAAGGAGTAATTTTAATTCAAAATAATCTTAATTTAAGAAGAAACTTAAAGCTGGTGTCCCACAGCCAGTATTTGAAAGTGAATCCCCAGAAGCTGGGAATCTGGAAATCTGCACTTGTAGATCTGGCCTCTGGATGTGCTGTCTCCCCCAGGTTATCTGTTAGTTTGGACAACTCACTCTTCCCTTAAGGGAGATAGGACTGAAGTTTCTCAAAAGGAATTTCACCAAGAAATAAAGGCATAGAAGAGATGGACATAAGACAAAAACAAAACAAAACAAACACATAGACTCAAATGGCTTTAAGAAGAGTGTGTGTGTGTGTGTGTGTATGCATATGTTTAATACTCACTACATACTATATATGTGCATGTATACATATATGTTCAACATGATGTGTGAAGTATTATGCTAAAAATGTACACCCATCATTGTTCTTCCTGCAACAAATATTGAATTTAACTACTGTTATAAGCACTGGGAAAACAGGTTTGTATTTGAGTTGGGGAGACAGGAAATCATACAGTATGCAAACAATTAGTTGGAAGAAAAATAGAGTGACTGGAGTATTATTTTAGGAGGCCTGTTAAGTAAAGGCCTCCATGGGATGTGACATGAGGCTGAGACCTGCATGAGTCAAGGCTGTAAACTCCACAGAGACAAGCAAGGGGAAAAGGCTAAGGCTTAGCCCTCTGGGGCAGTCATTTTTGTCACACCCACTTTAAGTATGGGGAAAATAGGGCTCACAGGGGAGCAAAATGGCTTCCCTGAGATTCTACGGCCAAGAAGCAGTATTAACAGCCATATATCGGATGGGCTGTTCTACTTAGATTATTTCCTCTCCAGTTGGTTTTACCAAACTCCTGTTCAGGTCCCATCCTTTCCATTGCTCTGTCATTTTCTAGTCTCATTTCCTCTCCCCAAGAGACTGGTAATTCCTCTTTTAAACCTTCTCTAACTCTCACAGGAAGAAAACTTAATGAAACCAGTTGGCACTAACCTCTTTCAGAGGGAGTGCTACTTTATGCCTGCATCTGCTCTCCCTTCCCACCTGTAAGCCCTCGAGGGGAAGAGAGGGCGTGATACCATTTACCTTTGCCGAGCAGGCAACTAGCACAGCCCTTTGCATAGAAGCAATTAAGAAGTGAACTAGTAAGAAGTATTTGAGGGAAGGATGGAGAAAGGAAGGAAAAAAAGGAAGGGAGAAAGATTTTTAGTTCAGGATGTAATACAATTTAGAAAATGAGAAGAGATTGCAGAGAGAAATAAAGGTAGCTTCACACAATTTCTAGACTTCTTATTAGCATTGTGTTATCTTTGTTTCTTGTTTAAATGCATTTAGTACAAATGCATTTTTCAACGGTCTTAAATTACACAAGGAAGAAACTCCAATTTGAGGCTATCAGTAAAGGCGGCAATGGGAAAGGGAGAGGTACAAGGCACCCTCCTGATCTCCTAAAATCATACCACATGGGTGATACTAACTCTGAATGTTAGATCAATGTACATTATTACACCTAGTTATGAGGGAACAGTTAGCTTCCCTGTGGGTAACTGCTATTTGTGTCCCAAGTTTCAGAGGCAGCATAGGGAATATGTAAATCTAGGAGCTCTAGAGTCAAATTCTTTGGCTTTGCATTCCTCTTCCTGGTTTAGCAGCCAGGGGAGCCCTTCCTCCTGTTTCCCTATCTTTTCAGTGGTGATGTTCACAGCACCCACCCCATGAGGGTGCAGTCATCATTAAATGAGTGAACACATATAAAGCACTTAGATGGGTGTACGGCACCTGGCAAGGACCCAGTGCAGGTTAGCTGCTAATATGGTACTTCCTAAATCAATAAAATCATGACAAAGTATACTTGGGTAAACATATGTGATTTGGAGAGAAGAAAGTGTCAGTATTTTTATTACCATCATTCATCACAGTCTCTGGAGATGAAGAGGTTACAACAGTTTCTGGAAGTTATAGATAGAAGACTTGTTCATGGCTTCTCACTTTTCAGCTGCTTCCTACAGCTTTTAGAGGGTCAATGGCCTGAGATGTTCTGCAATGTCCTTTTCTATATGCTAAACTACTTATTTTTCAGTGTTCATTTTTTCCTATTGTTTTCATCCATCAAGAATGATGACAAGTATGAGGATTGTGCATAAAGGCAGGGTGCTCACATGATCCTTGATCACTGATGTCTTAAAGCTTGGGTTAAAAAAGGACGGGGAGTTCTGACTCGACTTCTCCGTTCTCCACGATAATAACAGAGGTGGCATGTAAACAATGAATGTTCTTGACCCTTTTATTAACGCAAATCCTGAAGTTATTCGTGTGTCCCTACTAGAATTTCAAAGATGTGCAGACTTCCTTGGGAATGATAACCGTCTTAAATTATAAACATAGATCCTGAAGAAACGTTTCAGAAAGAGGATAAAAATAAAAATAGGACTGCTTTTAATGCCCAAACTAAGGGCTTGAGCAGTTTCCATGTCTAGAGTGGAAGTATTAAAAATGCAAAGATGTCTTGCCTTTTCTTACCAACCTACCGCCAAGAACCCAGGAGGGCAGCAGTGGGCTAGAAACAGGGTTTCTGTGCCACATTCTGAAGACAGGCTTTTCCGAGATAATTGGCCTGCAGGCCTGTTCCCTGTTCTGGTGTGCTTTTGAGCTCCTTGCGCAGTTCCACCAGGTACAACAAATGCGCCCATAAAATCTGACTTTGAGCCCTGATGAAATGTAATCCTCTGCAGAACGCCTCCTCTCTGTTTTATTAAGTGGGAGAGAGCAGGAGAGTTTCCACAGGATTCACAGAGTTTGTCTGTATCTTAATTATCCGAGATCTGATTTGCAAATCCTTCTCAAACAATTTATTTCTACGAAGACATATTTATGCCCATTCCGGAAACCTTCCCCATTTCTAGAAAAAGCTACGCATCTTCTTCTTTCTCGACTTCTCTTGTCTGCCTCCCGGTGAGGATTTCAAAGGGTCTGTGAGTTGAGAACCCTAAGCCAGGTCTCCCCGCGGCGTCCTGGCTAGTCCCGGCGCCCTGGGCCAGAGCACCTCTCAGCCGCAGCGCCCCTTGCCAACCAACTCTGTCCAACTTTCCCTTTCAGACTCCAGCAGGGACGTCCTCCAGGCAACCGGCTGCGGCAGGCAGAAGCGACCTCGGCTCGGAGATCCCCGACCTGAGAGCTCAACGCCGGCTGAACAGACTCACCCGCGCAGCGCCCGCCGGCCCCCTAGCAGACGGGCAGGTTCCGGAGCTCGGCCTTGAGCTCCGCCGCGCCCGCCCATCCTGGGTGTCTCGCGCCCCGACCCTTCCTCCCCTGACCCCAAGCCATCCCAACTCCCATCCTCGCCACCTCTGGGGCAGCTCAACTAAGCCGTGTCCCTTCCGTTGCAAACGCGTCCGACCACCCTCCCAATCCCCAGCACAACCCTCAGCGAGAAAGCCCAGCTGGGTCTACCCAGTTACACCGGTCAACGAGGGTCTCCATCGCCGCCGGCCACCCTAATTCACGCTCATTCATATTCATTCTCTTTTCTCTCTGTCCCTCTTCCTTTCTCCCCAAAGACTCCTAACTAGACAGGCCGATCCTCCCCAGCGGCACTCCCTTTCATTCTTCCCCTCCCACCACACACACACACACACACACACACACACACACACCCGGACCCAGACAGCCCACTCCACTTTCCAGACGCCCACCTCCTACATACTCCCCTCCCCTAAACAGACATTCACCCACTAGCCATCTGTAGCCTCCTTCCGCCCCCCGCCCCGCCTGCCTGGCTCCCCCTCCCCAAGAAGCAGACCTGCACAGTGGGACGCAGGGACCCCCGCCAGACGCTCGGGTAGTGCACGCCGCACTGACCTCGGCCCGCCCCGCCAGGAAACTAACAAAGGCGGGCGCGAGCCCGGAGCCCAGGAGCGGCGAGCTGCGGCCGCGGGGCCAGGGAGCCTGGGCCGGGCCGGGCGGGGACTACTCCGGAGTCAGGAGGCAGCAGCTGCGGAGGACGCGAATCTCTGGCAGTCAGCGCCGCTCGGACGCTGCCGGCACCATGGGCTGCTGCACCGGACGCTGCTCGCTCATCTGCCTCTGCGCGCTGCAGTTGGTGAGTGCCCCGCGCGCCCCTGCCCCAGGACAGGTCCCTGCTCTAGGACCGGCCTCTCCGGCTCCCTCTGCGGTTTCGCAGCTCCAGGCAAGGGGCGAAAGGGTGAGCAAGGCGCTCCGCCCGGCTCCCAGCCTCCTCGCTGCCCGGCTGGGCTCGCACTGCTCTCCAGCCGCGGGCACTCGCTGGGTCGCCCCTGCCCTGCGGGAGGGCGCGGTCTCACCCCCGGTCCCGCGCGCTGGGGTTCGCCGCGCTCCCGCCGGGCGTCGCCACGCGGTCCAGGGGTTGCTGTCCAGGCGCTGGGGGAGTGAGAGATTTCCCTGCCCCTTGATCCGACACCTGGCTTTAGCACCCTCCGAGTTCGTGATGAAGTTACACGGGGACTTCCGGGCTCTATCTTCTTAGGATGATATCCAGGAATGTTGCTTAATTACACAATGTGTGTGAATGCCCAGGTTCTGAGGAGACAGAAGCTTCTTCAACTCTGTTAGTGAAGAGTGAGGTGGTTCTTACCTTCGTCAGGTTGAAAGGTGATGGTTAAGGAGTCTGGGACCTCCAGGAAGGAGATCAGGCTGTGTGCTTCAGCCCCTGCCCTTCCAATTCCGCTTTGGATTTTGTTGAAAAGTTGCATGTTCAGGCGGTGACAGACTGACAGCTGTCATCAAGGAGAGAACAGAGTGAACCGGCTCCACTGGCGCGGTGCCTTGCAGAGGGAGTGTGTGTAATGGGAAGTTAGAAACTAGAGTGGAGAAAAAAGGGCCTTTCAGAGCAGAGCAAATGCTCCTCTTAATCCCTTTGGATCCTGGACTGGCCCTGTGGTCTATTCCATGGTCACTTGAGGTCAAGGCCACAGACCCTTTGAGTCAAACCTGTGTGTGTGAGAGATTAATAGACATCTCCCTTGCGTTATACTTGAGACAGATTCTGAGTGCTCTGTCAAGCTTTCTTCGAAGCATTGTATGTTTTTTTCGAGTCACAAATATAAACCTAGCATATTTTGACAAGCGAGAGGAAAAAGCTTGCAATGAACTTTACTTAGTAATGTCATCCCTGCAAGACTTATTAACTGAGAGATAAAATCGTGCTTTTTAGTAGTTAGTCCTTGTTTACATGAAGGTTTTAGAATGTTTTCACTTTTCTCTTGCCTCAGTGTTCCAGTCTCCCATGAAAACCTCACTTTGGATGTGCCCTTCATTGTTCACATAATGCATGCGTAATTTATGTATTCGTAGGTTTGAAATCAGTGACCACTTTTTAAGTCTAATGGATAGTGCCTTCTGTCGTGTGAAATACTTGAATGAAATATATTTTATAGTTTTCTTGAAAAATAATTTTAAAAATTCACAATATGAATTTTTCTTTCACTAAGAAGGCAGGAGTTTGATTTGTACTCTGGTTTTTAGAAAGGGACATGGTTTGTAAGTTGGAAAAACTGACTAAACATTGAGTCAACTGTTGATTCAATGTAAGATTATGGATAGGCACGCTGGATTGCATAATCTATAATGCATAATTTCTATTTTACATGGAAATAACAAGTAAGGTTTTTATGTAGCAGATTTATCAATGTGATTATGATTTTCTTAACAGGCATTGTGATGATAATGTTTTTGAGATTTCATCCATCAGCCAAGCATGCCCCTCTTTCCACTTTCTCAGTTGATACAAATGCAACTTATTTGTCAAAGCTTATCTTAAAATTCCATTTTTTAATGTAGTCTTCCTTGGTGCTCCAGGTAAAATCCCTTATATTCCTATAATCTCATAGCACTTCACTTTTTCCTCTGTTATAAAACATTTGATACACTCTTAAATAATTTTAGGTTATTAACACATATTTCTCACCACTAGATTGTAAGCAACTTGAGGGTAGGGACCATAGTATTAGTGACCTTTGCAAACTCTGCAAGTTGTTAGAGCTCATATTAGGAGCTAAAACATATTTGCTGAATTTCTGATAATACATAACATTTGCAATCCATACAGGGTTTTGACATAAACATTTCTTTTGACTTTTAAAACTATCCTGTGAGGTAGATACTCATTTCATTTGTTTGCAGGTGAGGAAGTTGATATTCACAGAGTTAAACAATTTATCCATAATCAGTAGTTTTTGGATGGTAGAAATATTGGGGTGATGGTAAGCATTTAACAACTGAATTGTAACCAAAACAAAACATATGTATATATTACATTGTAATATCATACAAGATATCTTCTTTATGTAAAAGATGTGTAACTCTCAGCTGACAAATGATTAGCAGTAGTAAAATATGTAATAGTCTTTAGTGTGAATTCCATACAGCCATTTAATTTTGGCAGAATCTTTTTGCTGAGTTTGACAAACTCTTGGTTTTATAGATCTGACATGAATGCTGGTGAATATTTTTGTTTGCTTTAAGAAGAGGAAAGTGAAAATTGGAAGAAAATATTAGAACTTTACTTCATCAATTACATGAACAGATTCTTGGCAGAACTGGATAATAGTTTTTAAATACTTAAAAATTATTTCCTCAGTTTCTTTCATGCTATTGACAATGTAATGTCTATAGACATGACACACTTTTAGGTTTAATATGCATTACTTAAAATATTTCTCCATTATTTAAAAAGCCTAGACAATCAACAAAACAGTAAGCAACCACTGATTTGTGGGGTTTGCCAAATTCTTTGGTGTAGATACTTCCATCTTGACCAATTTCAAGTTTACCTTTATATAGCATTTCCATCATATACATAAGATAGGCATAACCTCAAAAGCATTGGTAAAGTAAAACACAGCAAAATAATTTGGAAGGAATAACTGTTAACTATTCAGTATCTTGGCTTTTAGTAGGATTTCTCTACATTTAAGTTTGCATAATTTATTTTTTAATAATGGCTGTATTTAACAACTAGCTCACAAAATTCCTAAAATCTAACAAAACCAATTCTAACTCCGAGTCCATATAAGCCTGCTTCAGCATATCATAGGGTAGAGATCCCTGTTTCCCAGATCTGGTGCACTTTCTACTGAAACCAATTGTCTTTTTTTGCCCTTTTATGTTTTTTTCTGCTTCCACCAGCTATCAGACAATGGAGGTTATGAGGCAGTGAACTAACGAGGGTGTTAAAAGAGGATGGCATTGGGAAAACACATCTGCTGAAGACAATCTACATGCTCATGACTAAGGCTTGACTGGGAGGTCATCAAATAGATGGTACATTAGCTCCTCCTAAAAGTTAAAGAAACATATAAAAAGCTTTTCATTATCTTATTTCCATTTCCTCTGAACTACTGTCCGGAGTGGGAAAATAAAAACTCAAATTGGGAAATTTACTTGGAGCAAACATATCCTTTTCAAGCTAGTATCTGTGGATGAGCTTTGGTTTGCAAAATCTCAGTCATTGTCTACTTTCCTCACTCCACTGCTCTGGCTGTCTTTCATCATTAGTTTTTCTCCAGGCTTCTGCCCTCAAGGTGTTTGCTCCATGGTTTTATGTTTGTAATCTTCTTGATTTTCCTAGATGAAATTAAAGAGAAAGTGAAAAGTATGAATACAGACCCATCAAAAACTATGTGAAATAAATTTTTTTTAAAGAAGTGATTCGTTACTGTGTCACTAATTCATCTAGTCATCCAAGAGCCTTTAAGTACATTTTTTTTTTTGGAAAGATACTTTCAGTTTTGCTTGTTTTATAATACTGTATATACTTATTAGATAGGTGTAATCTATACATAAAAAGAAACACTTGATCTTATGCTTTTAGCACATTCTTTTCAGGTACCACTTTTAAATAAACCTTAATTGCATGATTTCAAAGTCTGACATGCCACATCTCATTTCAGAGCCATTTTCTGAGAGTAGCCTCAGTGAAGCACTGAACTAATTTCGGCAGGCATTATTCCCACAGAGCTTTAGACATCTTTCCGACCTCACAGAGGTCAGACTCTGGCATGTTCAACGCAACTTTGGCATATTCAGCGCAACTTTGTCTCAGGATGTTATTACTACCCATGGACATTCATTGCACCTTTTGTCACTTCAAGGTGAAAGTCTTACTATTAGACCTATGAATCAGGGAAATAGAACTCAAAACTTTCACTGGACATATCTGTGGTACCCGAAAACCCTACAAAATTTAGGGAAAATAGGCAGCTTTTAACTCATAGATGAATATTTTTTATTGTAGAGAACATCCGACTGGGTACAGTGACTTATGCCTATAATCCTAGCACTTTGGGAAGCCAAGGTTGGAGGATTGCTTGAGTCCAGGAGTTCCAGATCAGTCGGGGCAACATAGCAAAACCTTATCTCTACAAAAAATTTTAAAAAATTTTAGCCAGACGTGGTGGCTTGTGCCTCTAGTCCCAGCTGCTTGGGAAGCTGAGGCGGGAGGATTGCTTGAGCTCAGGAGATCGAGACTGCAGTGAACTATGATGCCACCATTGCACTCCAACATGGGAGACAGAGTGACACTCTATAAAAATAAATAAATAAATAAATAAATAAATAAATAAATAGAGAACATTCTCTTAAATTAAAGAAAACCAGCATTTTTTTCTCACAGTGGAAATGAAGTTTAGTTAAGTTTCTTTCTATACCACATTCAAACCACCTGTGAGTAAAGCACCTATGACACTAGAGTGCCGAGATAAATGTGTTAAGAGGGGTCTGTAGGGGGTTGGTGTAGCTGTGGTAACGTGTTGTTAACTAAGTGCTGTGGAAGATGCAGCTCACCTGTCATAGATATTGGACAGCGAATGCCAAAATATATTTCTTGTACTACGTATTTATACTGATACTTTGGCTTTGACATGGTTTTAATTTTAATAGTTCTTTTATTCTCCTCTGTAATATAATTCTTAATCATTTTGTTTCCATTCTCTTTCTTTATTTCAACATTGTGGTTCATGTTATGAAATTCAGAAAAGATAAAGGTTAGTGAAATTCAAATTTTGTCTACTAATGAGACTTGAGTTATACTGTGACTGGTATTGAAACCATTCTGCATTAGCCAATACTGAAGGGTTACATCATGAGTAACACAATGAACTGTGGTGCTTGGGTATCGTGTGTGTGTGTGTGTGTGTGTGTGTGTGTAAGTGCAGCAGATGTGTTTGGATACATAAGGGTTCTGTTTTAGATACGTTAAGATTCTGAGACTTGAGGCCAAAGCTGTCAAGTACATGAGTGTGGAACCCGGAGGGCAAGCCTGGACTGCATATTTAGAATTAAGAATCATGAACAATATTGATATTTAAAAAGCCTTGGATGAGATCATCTTGGGAGAGAGAGTAGATAGTTGAGACTAGAACCAAAAATGGGACTTAATACAAGGTGAGTAGAGAACAAGGAGCCAGCAAAAGATACAGAAGAAGAGGTTGGAAAGAATCAACTTACTTTAAAAATAGGGCTGACATTTCAAGAGAAAAGTAAAACAAAACATAAAAAGCATAGAGCTGCAATCATCGCTAATAAAAAGGACATACACCAATAAATGATTATTATCAAATTGTATCTTTTGATTTTTTTTCTGGGAGGTTAAGAGCAAAACTATCATTTTAATAAAAATACATGAATTGTCATACTTTTGTATTCTGTCCTAGGAAGCCAGGTCTGTAGAAGCAAAGTCAACATAAGAAGTGATTTCCATGGCATGTAAATCATGCTATAGCAAGAGAGTCATTTTATTTAATGAGAATTAATTAACAAATAATTTTATTCAATGTTTAGTAAAGTACTAAGCAGTCATTTAAATTAGCATTAACATTAATACAGTTAACATAGATTAGTTGTAATGAATGACATAGACCTTTCAGTTAGCAGAGCATTTTGTTTTTATGAATAATTGAGTAAATAAGAGAATACTCTGACAGTAAAGGGCTGAGAAGAGTGTTATGGGAAGAATTTTGTCCTCTAAGAAGATACACTAAAGTACTAATTCCCCATACCTCAGAATGTGATTTTATTTGGAAATGTGGTTTTTATAGAAGTTATTAAGCTAAAATGAAGTCATTAATTCCTTATGACTCATGGCATTAAAACCAGGAAATTTGACGCAAAGACAGAAAAGCACAGAGGAAAGACACTGGGATGACACAGAGAGATAAAAATCACTCATTAAAAATAAAAATAAAAATCAGAAGGGAAAACACGCAATTGGGATGCTTTGGGGAAAAGATGACAGACAAGATGTTACTGAGCTAGAGAGACAGTAGACCTTCCCTTTCTTCCAAGGTGCCACGTGAAGACTGAGGATTGGAGTGAGCCAGGGATTGCGGGCAAACCCATGGAAGCCAGGGAGAGGCAAGGAGGGAGTCCCTTACAGGCTTCAGAGGGAGTGGGCCCTGCTGGCACCTGGATTTTGGATTTCTAGCCTCGAGAACTGTGAGATAAGTTGCTCCTCTTGTTTTAAGCCACTTGGCTGTGATACAAGGAAACCCTAGGAACTTAATACAGAGAGACTTAGTCTGGATTATGTTTTAAGGTAGAACAAACCTAAGTTTAATTAAAACCACTTAAATGGTGAAAGAAATGCTTATGTTCAATGTGCATATGGATTTGGGCTTATGGGTGGCAGAAGGTTGAGACGATGTCATGGCAGGAAAAATCAGAGTCAAAGGGTTAAGTTCTTAGGCCAGCAGAGGCAACAGGCTGGGCCTGAGGACCCCTAGACAGTGCTGCCCTCGTGGGCGTCTTTGGATCAGCAGTATCAGAATCATCTGGGAGAGTTTCTCAACAATAGTGGCTCAAGCTCACCAGGATCTACTGGATAGAAATATTTTGGAGAAGGGCTCGAGAGTCTCAAATTATTAAAAGCTCCTTGCATGATTCTGAGGTAGATCAAGGCTTGGGAACGTTTACTCAAATGAAGAGTTCCCTGGCTCAGAAGAACTTGAAGAGAAAAGACTGGATACTTCTTAAGGCTATTAGGGGCAAACCCAATTTCTGAAGGTCAGTTGAGAGCAGAGTTAGCTGAGTTGCCACTCTGAATGTCCTTAGCTTTTTAAGATTTTAGGATGGATACTGGGTATGGTGCCTCATGCCTATAATCCAGCACTGTGGGCGGCTGAGGTGGGAGGATCACTTGAGGCCAGGAGTTTGGGACTTGCCTGGGCAACAAAGTGAGACCTGTCTCTAAAAAAAAAAAAAAAAAATTAAAAAAAAATTAAAAAAAAAAAAATAACCAAACAGTAAGACGAATACCTGTAGCCCTGCCTCCTTGGAGACTGAGGTGGGAGGATTGCTTGAGCTCAGGAGGTCAAGGTTGCAGTGAGCTATGATCGTGCCACTGCATTCCAGCCGGGGTGACAGAAAAAGACTCTGTCTCCAAATAAATAAACAAACAAACAAATAAGTAAATAAATAGAGTTTTAGAAGAGTTGCTTCTCTTATGGAAGCTTAATGTCTATGATAGCAAGGAATCATCCTAACAGACTCTTCGAGGTCTGTGGTCTGTATCAGAGGGAGTGTCGTGTTTCCTATCCTGAATAGGTCAGTCACTGAGACTGCCTGTCCTCTGCACATGTAGCATCTGGTGTATCTGCAGTAGGCTCTCTGCTCCTTTAGGTCGTAGGCTGGGTCAGGTTCACAGCCTGGTCTGGAGAGGGAGCCCAGATAAAAGCCCCAGGAGGAAGTGGACGAGGTGCCTCCTCGCAGCCCCTTTTGACACTGCATCTATTTCTTTAGCCTAGACAGGAAAGATCACTTTGCTTTGATAAAAGTGCCTCAGGGCTCATACTGCATGGTTTCAAGGTTTACTTGAAGTAAATGGTTTCAACATTTCTTCTAGAGGACACACTAAAAATGGTTGTAGACCATATTTGTGAGGCTGAGGAATGTTCCTGTTTCTGCTTTGCAAACCAAATTTCTTATTTTTATTTTTAATTGGCAAATAATAATAATATATACTTATGAGGTAATTTGATGTTTTGATATATGCATAAATTGTGGAATAATTAAAACAAGCTAATTAACACATTAATCACCTCACATATCATTTTCTTTGTGGCAAGACATTTGAAATTTACTCCCTTGGCAATTTTGAAATATACAATACAGTATTATTAACTATAGTCACCATGCTGTGTAATAGATTTCAAACTAGAGTCCTTATGTTTGTAACCCTGATCAGCATTGGTTTGAATATGTCCTTCTAATAAGTATTCATAAGAAAGTTCTGCAATTCTCATGACTTAAGCCTCCCTGACATATAACTATGAAATTTATAACATCCATCAGACCTTTTCTCTCTTAAGCTTCAGTTACTTATTTCACCTTTTATTTTATTAACTAATACTTCATATTCTTTAGGTTGAAACCTAATTTGTTTTTAATTCTTTAGGTTGAAACCTCCTTTCCCAGATTCTCCCTTCAGCTTGCTTGCCCTGACAAGAGATGTAATGAATTCACTCTCTACAATGCCTGATTAATCTTCCTTAAGTGGAAACTTCAATCTGTCACTCCTCTTCAAAAAAATTCATGTCTCTGTAAGCTGCCATTTAATACCTTACCAATATAGAATTATTTCCTACTTCTCCAGGTCTGCATCCTCAGTTCCATAGGGACAAATTTCTATTTCATGAAAAACACATATTCATACTCTTGAACATATGTGGTTCAGGCTTCGTGAAGCAAATTTCAAGGTTGTAAAACTAAGAAAATGGAGATGAACAAAATTCACTGAAATAGAAAGAAGTATTTATTTATAATGTGGTTTTTATTCTTTATAAAATAATGAATTGCTTTTGTTTTTGTCCAATTATATTCTCCATTTTAATCAAATCATTTTCATTCTGGTTACTTACATGTAGATTTTTGTTTTGCGTAGTCTTTTTTTTTTCCCTTAGGAGGATAATCTTTATCAAAAGATTCTGGGAAATAAATCATTTTCTATCCCCAGAACATCAATAGTCTTTGCTTTTAAAACATAAACTACTTATTTTATTTTATTTTTTTACCTTTCTCTCACAAATTGTGCCTGTGATGTCCCAATGTATGTTTTCGATCTTTTGATCAGATTGACTGGGCATGGTGTCTCATAACTGTAATCCCCAAATTTTGAGAGGCTGAGGTGGGAGGATCCCTTGAACCCAGGAGTTCCAGACCAGCTCTGGAAGGACAGGGAGACCCCACCTCTCCAAAATGAAAACAAAAATAAAACATAGATGGTTGTGGCTGTCTGTGCCTGTAGTCCCAGCTACTTGGAGGCTGAGGTGGGAGGAGAATCAGTTGAGCCCAGGAGTTCGAGGCTGCAGTGAGCCTTAAATGGTGCCACTGCACTCTAGCCTTGGGGACAGGGTGAGACATTGTTTCAAATAAATAAATAAATAAATAAGGTTTACAAGCACTTAATACAAATAACTCATTAAAAATAAAAATAAAAATCAGAATGGAAAACACAAAATTGAGATGCTTTGGGAAAAAGATGACAGACAAGATGTTATTGAGCTAGAGAGACATAGACCTTCCCTTTTTCCCAAGGTCCCAGCGTCTGAATGAAACCAAAATAGTGTGAGGAAGAAAACTGGAGCAAACAGCAGATCGGCAACATTGAAGAATTCAGGAGACAAGTAGAGTGTATTTGGCCCAAGGCCTTAATATTAGTTTGTGCACTGTGTACACTGCACGAAGATGTTCCTGTGTTACACAGAAATTTGGCACTTGCTGCACTTGCACGAAGGGTATAGTGGGCATAGTGCTGGAGTATTGGTGCCTTTTGGCTTCACAACATGTTGAGAGTTGGATGATTGACAACATTGTGCAGATGATATGGAATGAGAGAATAAATATGTTATTTATTTTAAAAATAAAGCTGATGAATGTGAAAGTTAAGATTTATAGGATTTTGGACAACAATGAGAAGTTAAAAAGAAAACCACAAATTATTCTTTATTGCTTATTTTGATTTTCTTATAATACTATATATGTTACACTTTAACATTAATTCTGAAAAAGAGGAGAGGTTTTCCAAACAATTAGTGGATGCTTTGAGGTCAATTTTAGGAAGACTATTTGGCAAATACTTGATAAGGTTATATTTAGCATAGCTTCTTTCTTAGGTGCATCAAAAATTCATGCTTTTAATCCCCATTAACACTAATTGGTGTTAATGTGTGTGAACATGCATCTACAGCAGGATATAACACTAGATGAAAATACTTCATCAGTGATTAGTATTCAAAATGCCAATTAAATGGTAGTACATGCAAATGACATATAGCACAAACTATCTAATTTACATTTTTAATTTGATATGTTTTGCAAAGATATTGAAATAAAATGGAAGGTAGGCTATGAATGCCCTGTAATGGAACATTCTTACCTTAGGTCTTGATAGAGTATAAGAGAATAGATATTGTAAGATAAGCATAGTAATAAACAAACAACAAAAATCGTCAGGTGAAGGCATTGACTTAAGTTGGAGAATGTGAAACACTTGAACTAGTAGGTTGGTGTTCTGTTTGACACTGGTAAGAGCATCTGCAGTTCATTGAATTGGAGGAGAAACTTTTATCCATTGGTAAAGGGAGATGAAGGTGAAGGTGGGTGGGCGGCAGGAGTTGGAGTACTGACAAGGGCTCTAATTGCAAGAATTAGATAGCTTATTTTTAAAGGAAGCAAGGGGAAGATCTTGGCAGTGTTAATGATATTATTCATTTTTTAGATTTTTTTCTTTCATTTTTTGCATAGAGTAGCATTCTTTAGAATGCTTCGTTCCTTTATTAACAAGAAGTATTGAAACAGGATTTTAGTGATCAGTTTCTCGTAAGAGATATGAGCTCAACAGGGGTGACGATAAGTCATAAATATATTTCTCAAAGTTTCTATTCCAGTAATGAGAGGCACAGTAATACTTTGGTATTGATTAATATCTAGTATAATAAGAGTTTGCATGTGGGAAGTCATAGGCTACAGATGTTGATTGGTTAAAATGGTTAATTAAAGTACAAACAGGAATGCTCTACACTGAAGTTATGTTTCCTGTGCTGGTAGCTAGCTGTAAATGATCATAATTAAGACAATGGGAGCTATAAATGGTTGTTAATGATAATTATTTATCAAATTTGTATTTAAAATATAAATTCTTGATGAAGTTCTTTCAAATTATAGTTTATGAAAAGTAACATTTCTTAACTTCAAGAGGTCCTCAAGAAATCATCTAGAGCCATTGTTAGCTCCAAAGCAGTTATGTGTGTGATGCTTCAATACTAAAGTCTCTCCTGTTGAATCTTAAATGTCTCTGAGAATATAAAACTTGCTTTGATTTCTATTGTCTTCTGTTCATTTGCTTTATATCTGGATGGTGAACAGTAGATGGAGACAGTCATGGACCGGAGCTGACTCGTAACAACTGGGGACAGCTTCCTGATAGGTTTCCAGGAATCATGTGAGCCAGTTGTTAAATATAGCTTTATTAAAAATTAACTATATAAACTTATAATTAAATTATATTAAAAACAAAAGTATATATATTTAAAAGTTGACACTTTCTAATGATTTTATTGCAGTATACTGTTATCTCTGCTCTAGGGGTTATTTTACATCTACATGGTACGAATTTTACATACAGTTTGTATGGTGGAAATTCTGTATAACAGAGGACTATCTATTGAATATCTCTTCCCAATTGTACATCCAGTGACATCATATTGGTAGCTAAAAATTTTTTATGAAGTGTTTATAGCATAGAAATATCCTCCTTAAGCTCCCAAGGCCAGTTGTTAAATTATTTACTAGCATATCACCAGGTAAGGGCTTTCTTCATCAGGCCAGTTTTTTTCCCTGTACCAAATTGGAACTGATTCATAAGCTTTTAGTGTAACTAATTAATGCATGTATAGAAAGTATATTTTATAACCTAAGTGTTTTATTTATTGCTTTGAATATACCTGTAAAATTGTTTAAACATAAAATAGAAGTTTTTATTTTCAAAAAATTACAATATTAAATCCTTTGGCCTTAATAATAGCTTTTGGATGTCCCTAAAGTGTTCATACACTTTGCATGGTAACTGATTTGTTGGTAACTGATTTGTGGCTAAATGATTCAGAACTGATAATGGGTTATAGGTTGTACTTCTAGGTGAGTGACTAGAATCTAGAATCTCTCACTATGAGGGAAAATTATTTTTGCTTAATGAGTGCTGATTAGTTCCCATGAGGTAAAGGTGGACTTACTCCAATACCCAGTTCTTCCACCTGTTGGCATTATTGGTCCTAATTAGCTTCTTCCACAAGGATGTCAAATAATCAGCGGTGAAATGATTGAAATACTTTTTGACACCCACATCTGGTTCTTCCAGACTGGGATAATCTGCATTTTCCATTGACCCCACATTGAAATACTAAATATTCTATCTTGAAGAAGGCTTCAAGAAGGTGATTTATGTGGCAGCACACCAAAACTTATTTAGCTTGTAAAATGTCTCTTCTAAATTTTAAAAAGCAATCATTGTTACAATGTGAAACAGAATACTCTTGTACCTCAAATTCCATTGTACCATTCTTATTTTCATGAGGCAGATATTAATATATTCTCATTTACGGATGAGAAAACTGAAATGTGGGAAAATTAAGGAGTGTGTTGAAATTATATGTTATGCTATTGCTTAAAGCACGAGAAATGTAGAAATGCAGATAACAAAACTGTGTGTGTGTGATCTTAGATTAGATCTTCGATTGTAGTATTGTGACTGCATTAAAAAAGAGTCACTCTTCTGGACTTAGGTCAAATCTGTTGTGAAGAGTAATTATTTAAGCAAGCAATTTCTGTACATGAAATGTGATTTTTACAATGTAATCCAGATGACTTGAGTAGTAAGAAGAGACAATAACCCTGGGACACAGTTTTTTCTTTTGTTTTGTTTTGGCATTTCTGTTGGTAGAGGGTAGCTTTCCCTCATTATTGACATCTGTTTTAGGAATCCCTCAGGAGGAATCCCAACTTATCCCGAAACAAAAGAATGAAATGCAAGCTTTCTGCAGACCAAGTATTTTGCAATTTTTGCATGCTCTATTTTCCTCAGCTGATGAACCACTTCTGACAAAGCTTTCTCACTGTCCGGATATAATCTGCTAATACCACTGGGATCTACACTCACAAGTATCCTCTTCCTCCATAAAAGTTTAAGCCACTAATTCTTTTTGATGTCTGTTGGGAAACTCTTCCTTTTCCTTGTAGTATTGTGATTGCCAAAGATTTGAATGTGGCAACCAGACCACTGATAGAGCGTCTTGAATGCAGGGCCAATTAGAGGGAAGCACTAGATGAAGCCACTGAACCATTAGGAGGCTTGCAAAGATCCGCTAACACTCTTTTCATCTACAAGAGAGCTGTGGTTGGAAATACACAGATGGAGTTGTCCTTAGGGATGTGCTCTTCACGCATGTGGTTCTGTTGAAGCATTTTGCAAGTAGAAGACAACGTTTTGTAATATTTCACAGACCCTACATCATACAGAGGCACATTGGTCATCTATTATTAATGTGTTTGTTTGGCCCAACCAAAAGGGTCTTTCTACACACTTTTTAACTCCTTCCCTACTAATGATACATTTATTGTAGGGCAGAGGTTTTGATTAAAGATATAAGTAATAAGATTTTTTAGCTCAGTTTTTCTTTCAACACTACACAAAGTAAAACATTAATTTTCCTTATTGATGAAAAACTGGTTTGGCATTTGCAAAACTCTGCATGAATTCTAATTCCAAATGCTTGATTTTTGTCCCACTATGTTTAGGAAATAATATTGTTTTCACATTTAGAGGACCACATCAAGGCTAAAAAGATAATATCATTTAAACATATTTTAACATGTTTAAACTATGCATTTTTATATTTTTAGTTATCAGAAAATTTAATTTGTTTCCAAAATGCTGGTTAATTTTCATTCCACCAAATAAAGGTTTAAAATGCTCTTAGGAGAATGGTAGTCAAAACTCTTATAAAAATAGAAATGTACTTCTTTAGTCAATATGTAGTTTGCTTTGTATTAAATAAAGAGGTAATCTGAAATGTACATTTGGATTAAGTGCCAACTGTAATGTCTATGTACTTTTCATGGCCCAAAATGAAAGGAGAGACACTGGAGAATTGTTATCCCACAGGCATCAGAATTACACTGATGGGCCATCAGCTGCTCTGCAGCCATGCTTTTCTCCAAGGGGCTCCAGTGATACTGCAGGCTGACCTCATGAATGGATGGGTGAAGAATCACAACTAGATGACAGGACTAGCATTCTAGGAGCAATATTTAATGTGACATAACTTAATCCAAGTTGGTATATAATTATGATAGTAGTCAAAAATCAGATGACATTAGAAATAGATGTAACTGAAAAGACAGTGTAGTAAACCATTGCAAACTTAATAATCTTCATCTGTAGACCTAAGGAGTAAAATCATTGAATATTTTTGGACTTATTTTCCATTCAAGTATAGAGGAAATGGTGCTTTGGGCAGGACTACATTACATATTTATATATGAACGTCGATACATGCAATGATGCCAATTTACAAGAAAGTCCTGAGTACGAAGATCTAAACAGTAATAAACTACAGACAAAAGAATCAGAAACATAATGTTTTCTTAAGCAGTAAATATTGGAATGCCTAAATATAGGCTAATTGCTAAATATATGTAGCAATCCACTGAACATTGGTCAGATACATTTAAACAAAGGAATATGATAGTTTCATATTTCTCATAGTGAAGTATTTTCAAAACTATACAGTCAAACTTAAAGAGAAAGCTAATTTGGAAATGGTTCACAAGGAAAAATGAGGAAATTCATATTGCTTAGCCTAATGGTGGATTATTCGCCTCCTAAGGAGCTGTCTCAGAATGTTGAAAGGAATATATTCGCTGCTGGCCACCTGCTTCTGCCCTGTTTTCTCCATCCCTGGTGTCATTGTCCCACTTGGCATGTTCTGACCCACCCTAATTCCTGAGCCAATATTGGCAAAGTCAAGATAGTATGTATATTATCTTTAGCTCTGCAGTTGGTATCCATTAAAACATTAATTAAATACTTAAACTTCTCTGTTTTAGAAGTGGGAAGAATAACAAGGTAATAATATTTTAAGATGGCTGACTAGAGAAGCTTGGGCACCTTCCTTGTTAATCCTTCCCCACTTGGTTCTCAAGCTTCCTTAGTGGTTCCCAAGGCTTGGTACCTGCTAACTAGTGATTCTACGCTATGTTATTGGTCTAGGCCTATGGATATAATAAAATGCAGTTGGAGTTTACCTGGCACCAAAGTTAGTTACAGCTGCTGCTTGTGCTCTGTGTCAAGCTCTTACTACTGAGAAAGATACAGGCACAGAGGCTTCTATTCCAATTTTTATGATACAGCATCCTCACCTTGCAGACCCCAGCTGCAGCTTGATGTGTCCAGCTGTCCATTGTGATGGTAAAATTACAACATCACAGTGCGTGTGCCACTGCTCCTGGGACTGTAGCTTGGCTGTGTCACACCATGAATCTTTCTCACTAGCCGCATGTTTTGTGAGTTCAACACTCTTGTGGAGACTCTTGGAGGTCACCTGGAGCAATGTTTTATGATCTGGCCTTCTTCCATCCATATGGTTGAGAAAGGAGCCAGGTAATATTTCCAACATGGCCGCTTTCTTGACCTAAGAAAAGAGTGATATCAGAAGCATACAGCTTATGGCAGCACATCATGGATAAAACAGGTACAAAAAAGGTGCCATTACAGAAAAGAAGTTTTACATTAATTTTAAGTCAGTATATAAGTGATCTATTCTTAACTGTCTACTGCCCAAATCATTATTTAAAATTGCTACCTGGGGCTTGAAAGTACATACATCCTTCTTTCTACTACTTCTTTGCTTTTCTCTTCACAGTAAAGCCATGAAAGTGACTATTCTATAATTAATCTCTTCTACAAACTGCCAGACATAATCAAATTCTGTAAACACTTTTGTCTGTGTTTACACAGACATGTTGTAATGCTTATGGAAGAATATTTGGGAAATTATTTCTGTGAAGAGCTGTAGAATAGATTGGGGATACTTTTGTCCAAAAAGGTAGAGACAGCCATTATCGGAGTCAAAGAAATAAACTGAGCAGCTTTCAGTAAACATCTATAGCTGTGTAATTGGTACATGGCATTGGCAAAACAAACATTTTTAATATTTATACATTTTAACAAAAATTTAAAATAAGGTAATTTTATTTAAATATGAAAGTAAATCTATTTTATATTTTATTTGTGTCTTCAAGCCTATTCCCTTCTTTATTCACACTTAAATTTTTAACACTCTGAAGTAGAGTCGCTGGAAAGCTCTGCATGGAGAAATCTTTTTGGCTGCATTTTTATAGTACACATTTTTATACAAAGATGTGGCATTAACACTGTAATCAGGTGACTTCAGATTTTTGGACGCAAGAAAATTTAAAACAATTCAAAACTTTTAACCTTTGTGTATGGTGTCTTTGCAGTTGAGTTTGAGATTTTTAAGTACCTGAAAGTTAGTGGCCTCGAGATGATATGATTCCTGCATTTATCATATAAGACCACAGTGCCAGTGAACGGTACCCTGGAGATCTATTTTTCAGAATATTCCATGGCCCACAAAATTGATTTCAATTGAGTTCTCCTTTGCTTTAAGGGAATTTGGTCTCTTCACCCTCCTTCTCTCCTTCCTGTCTCCCTCCGTTCACTCTTCTCTCTCCTATCGTCGGGTCCTAGAAAGTCTCCTCTTGGGACTCCTCAGAGTGAAGAAGTAAGGGAACACCGAGCAAGGAGCCCTGGACCCCTCCCCTGGCCTTACTCCATAGGAAATGAAGGCTCAGAGGATTTTGAGTGAAAGAATTAAGATTCTATGTTTTGTAAACACTGGAGTCTAAATAAGACTTCATTTGGGAAAGGAGTTGTACTACTGAAAAGAATCATAAAACCACTACTTTAGAGTGTGACGTGAAATAGTTCCAGATTTATGTAACCTTGGTAGGAATTATCATGCTAAAATAAATTAAGATTTCTCTCTTCATATGCTGCCTTCTTATTAAATGATGTCAAACCCCTTTTAGTAATATACACATATGAAAGAAAAATAATTATTTTAAATAGATATCAAAGTTTCAGACATATTCAAGGGAAACATTGCATGAGTTAGTTTTACTTACTATGTGATTTAAAGGATATCTTGAGAAATTGTAACGTATGTCTCATGTAATAGTTGTAGTGGGCTCCATCTGAGGCAGGAGGCGGGACTCGACTCTGGAGGCGGGGCTCAGACACCAAACAAGGTTGAGGACTAGCTAAAACAGGGAAGAGAGAGAAGCGCCTGTCCCTAAGACAAGCCCACCAGTGTGCCAGGTCAGTTTACTGCTGCCATGGCAACACCTAGAAATTGCTGCCCCTTTCCCTGGCAGTGACCCGACAACTCAAAGGTTACCACCCCTTTTGTAGAAATGTCTCCACAATCCACCCTTTAATTTGTATATAATTAAAAGCAGATATAAATATGGCTGCAAACTGCCTTTGAGCTGCTCCTCTGGGCACACTGCCTATGGGGTAACCCTGCTCTGCAAGGAGCAGGACCTCTGCTGCTGCTGTGCATTGCCACTTCAGTAAATGTTGCTAAGACCCTGACTTGCCCTTGAATTATTCCCTGGGTGAACCCAAAACCTCCCAGGCTAAGCCCCAATTATGGGGCACATCTGCCCTGCATCACATCCATCATTGCTGTAGTACAGTAATTATATTTCAAACATGTTTGCATGATATCATATTATTTTCAAAAACGTAATAACTCTGGTTTCTGAGTTATTACAAAACATAAATATAATTATCTTATTGTGTTCCACAATGAAAATTTTGGAGGATGTAGATATGATTCAGAATTGAAGCAATAGAACAAATCATTCAATTTGATTTTCCTGCAAAACATTTTTCCTTACACAGAAAACTTGCCAGTTTGTTTCCTTTTTAACAAATTACTAAATCAGTGAACCATGGTAAAATTTCAGTGTTTTTAGGTTAAATATCTGCAGTTTCTTATGTTTCCCTTAATTATTTGTTATGATTCTCTTGGCAGATATCATGTGACATTAATATATTTAATATTATAAGATGGTTGTCTTCTCTACACTATTATTTCATGCTAATGTTCCACATTACTTTACTTTTTAGTTAACCTTTTACTATTCATATATATTTTTTTTCTATTTGAATAATGGAAAGGGTCCTGCCTTACTTGCTTTTGTATTCCCCACAGTGCTTGTGTCCTGATATACACCTAACAGTTGTTCAGTAGGTATTCATTGACTTTTTGATAAATGGGTTATTATATTTCCTACACTATCAGGCTAATTTTGGTCATAGGAAGCAGATAATTCAGGAAAAAATTGCTTAAACTGGTGCTACTGAAAATGTGTCCCATAGATTGTTGGTCAGAATACAAACTTTATTTCTGATCTGCAAGTAGCCAAGTAATTAAGAGTATGCATTTAGAAACATTTATAGCAATTTTAAAGTATCATGATATCCAATGGCTGGTCATTTATCCTAGGAATTTGTTTTTATTGTATTTCACAATAGTTTTTGTCCTCAAGTGATTGAAAATGTAAAAAAAATATAATTTCTTAACCACAGGGTGTTTAAGAAGCACAGATTTAGACAATGGGTATTTATTAATAACAAATCTCACATAGTAAGAAATCAAGGAAGAAATAGTTACTGGGTTGGCGTTCAACAATGTTTAATAGTGGTAGGGCTCCAAGTTGATGTTTCTTGGGTTCCCTTGGTCTTCCAGCTTAGCTACAATATGCCATCAGCAGTTACAAGCCTCATGCTTTCACATGAAAATACTCAACTGGAGAAGGAAAAGGACAGACGCAGAACAGCCTCTTCTCTCTCACAGCTCTCTTTTTGTCTGGAGAGAAAGACTGTCCATATCTAGAAGACTGTTCATACTTCTTTCCATATCTGATTGACCAGAGCTGCATCCCTGTCTTCCCCTGGATCAATCCCTGTAAAATGGTCCTGGCTTAGTCCAGTGTGATCTATCCTCTGGGTGGGACACCTAGCTGCATGACCAGAGTCAGGGATCTCTCAGCAAGAAGGACTGGAGAATGGCTGTTCTGCAAATTTCTCCAAAGACCTAAAATTATCAGAAATTGACATCACCACTGACAATGTTTCAATAAGTGGGAAGGTATAATAATAATAGCTCATGTTTATGCAATGGCTGTTATGTTAGGTATTCTGCATAACTCTTCATATTTTGTAAAACTTCCCTCCACACAGTCAGCATTATCCCTCTTTTATAGATAGGAAAAAGGAGACATCAATAAGTTAAGTGTTTTACCCACGGTCACATCGCTGGGAGGTAAATAGGGCTGAGATTCCAACCCAACACCATGAATGTCTACACCCAGGTTCTCCCTACTGCTACAAAGGCTATTTTTGTATGGTGCTGGTTGGGTAGCCTGTACATGCATAATACCACAAATCTGGGAAGGCCTGACCAGGGATATTGGCTTGAGAAAATGCCTCTCTAAATAGGCAACATAAACTCTCTTAACATTTCTAAGTACAGTTATTGCATTTCCGTTACGTGGGACTTTTTCCTTTAGCTCACTAAAATGTTACCCTCTCTGTTGCTGTCTGAAATACATCTTCCTGTACAACATCTGTCCTGTCATTGCTGCTCCAGGTGTCACAGGACTCTGCTGTTGTCTTGAGTTTGGATGTAATATGCAGGAGATGTATTCTTTGTAATTCTGGAATCTAGAAGAACATTGCTCAATAAAACCCTGTGCATGGTTTATAAGTATTGCTTGCAACTTTACTAATACTTTATGGCCATGCTATATATCAATAGCACTGTGGCTTAGCTAGGCTTTCCTGGGCTATCAAAAACCATTTTTAACCCCAGAGAGTGCCAAATAACCAACTTTCAAACAATTCTTTGCAGCACAGCTGTTTGATAAGCTGAAAATTGCCCAGTTTATGCAATTCTTTCTTCTTCTTATAGTTCCTCATATTCCAATTCCCTAGAAAATTGCTTTTGAGAAAGAGTAGACAATATATCTCTGAAGTAGTCCATTATTTTTTTATTCCACTGCTGAGCTAGGTATACAATCCTATTTATCTTTGACCATGTTCCTTTCTGCAGGTGCAAGTCTATTCTAGCTAATACATGGCGCATAGCAAATTTTAAAAGGTTATGAAAATAAGCTTGGGGACACTCAACTTCAATACTCAAACACGTAGATTTTATTATCACATTTCTGAAAATGTATTACCTATTAAACTATGTGGATCCACCTTAAGGTAAGTTTTTCCTTTCACAGTCCTATATTGTTAATTATACTCAATTGTGAGTTACTTTAGGTCAGCAACTGTGACTTGTGTGGCATTTGGTAATGCTCATTAATGTTGCGGACACTGTCTTTGGATGGAAAACCTCAGCATGTATACAATGCATAATTTCACCAGATTCACTGTTTTATAAGAAGCCATAAAAACAAAATGTGGGCTATAATAAGTCTGTCTATCATCTAAAAATTTCCATGTACTTTCCTTTAAGGAAAAAAAATAATTTATGTTAAAGTATGAACAATGAAAACAATTTACTTAATTTATCTTTCTTTAGCTAATGCAGAGGTCCTTATTATTATTTTTTTGATTTTTCCATTGTTTTATAACTCAGACTGCAGAGTTTTTATCTGTTTGTTTTGAGAGAGGGTCTCACTCTGTCACCACTGGAGTGCAGTGGTATGATCACAGCTCACTGAAGCCTTGAACTCCTGGGCTGAAGTGATCCTCCCACCTCAGTCTCCCGAGTAGCTGGTACCAAAGGCATGTGTGACCACACCCAACAAAGTTTTAAAATTTTCTTATAGAGATAGGGTCTTGCAATGTTGTCCAGGCTGGTCATGAACTCCTTGGCTCAAGCAATCATCCTTCCTTGGCCTCTCAAAGTGCTGGGATTACAGTCATGAGCCCTTGGGCCCATCTCATATCACAGGCTTTGTACTTTCAGATCATATGCAATGTGTTTCTTTAAATTAAATTTTAAATTATAAATTTAAAAATTATAGTTGTATTTATTTATGAAGTAAAAAGTTATAATTTATGAGAATTATGTGGAATAATTAAATCAAATGAATTAATATAAATCACCTCAAATATTTATTTTGTGATGACAACATTTAAAATTTATTCTCAGCAATGTTGAATGTATAATACATTATTATTTACTATGTTCACCACGTTGTGCAAGATATCTCAAAGAAAAAAAACCTTATCCTGCCTTTCTAATTGGCTATATACCTTTTGACAATCATCCCCCCATTACTCCTGCCAATCTCCGACCTATGGTAGCCAGCATTTTACTCTGTGATTCTTTGAGTTCAATTATTGTAGATTCCACATGTAAGTGAGAACATGTGGCATTTGCGTTTCTGTGCCTAGCTGATTTCACTTAGTATAATGCCTTCCAGTAAAAACCAAGAGCAATATTGAAGGGTTGACTCAACTGAAGTTTAGCATGCCTTGTGAAATAATTTTTTCTTCCTGTTCATTTGAAAACTTGTGAAAATATTAAAAACTGGTACTAAAAACATAACTAATATTTTTAAATGTCACTCATAAGAACATACATATTCATCACATTTCTCAGTATAAACCAAGAAACATAAGAAAAACATCCGAAAAACATTTTAACGTCTTTACAGGCTGCTTTAGTTTTAGTTAGAAATAATATAGAGAGTCAAAGACTCAAATTATAAATCTAAGTGGCTCTGCATTCTGCCAAGATTGGAACGCTGCATGGATGAAATTTACTGTGACCCAAACTTTCAACAAAATAGTTCATGACAACAGGATAGGACCACAAATGAGGATTTTTATTCCAATAAATTCTTTGACTTATCTGTTCTTACTGTTGTCTTTAAGCCAAGATTTGTAGTGGGCCCCCAAATTGGGAATTTTAGAACAGGAAATTTTACATGGAACTGACGCCAACTGGGAATTGAGAACTGTTTGGTGTTTTGTCTGGGAGGAATTATCAAGGTGTACCTAAGAGCTGAGGTATATCTGAAATGGTAGTATCAGGAAGTTTGCAGCGTAGTGTGAAATGAAATGAAAATTTCAATTGTACTGTATCCCAACCAATAATGTAATGTCTTCCTTACATAATGGGCATCATGCTAGAGTTTCACACAGTAAAGAGTACCAACAATAAATAGGCCCATGTTAGCTGTTTTAATTTTTTCAGCATATGAAGGGTTCCATTGGTGTGATAGCATGAGAGAGGATTTAGGATTTTTTTTCCCTTTTTTAAAAAATTTTATTTTAGAGATCATCTACCACAGTCACTTTTGTCAGAGAAGAGAGAATTGATTTCAGCTCTAGTGATTCTTCAAATAACATTCTAGAATGCTGAAATATTCTGGTTCCTCAGCTTTATTATCCACAACACTTAGGAAAAGTCCACAGAAATGTATGAGCTGGAGCTGCTTGCCTCCATGCTGCGGTGAGGGGCAGGATTGTTGAGTGGAAGCGTTGCGCTATTTACGTAGCTCAGCCGAACAGTTCACAGAGATGTGGCTATTACAGAGGCAGTAACGTTAACCTATAGGAAATGTCTGCCCTCCAGCCAGCCTCAGATAAAACAGTAGAATCACAGATTCTACCGGAAAAAGTGCTCAATTGTTTGTTGTACAAATGGATTGTTGTACAAATGAATAAATGAGGGAATAAGTGGATAGAATTTTGGAATGAAAATGTGGTTCCTTGATTCAAGTTATTCAATAATTTTCCTCTGGAATTCGTACAGCAGATCCTCCCAACTTACTTTTTAACCCAGGGCAGCATTGTGCCTTTCTACTCACCTAGGGCATTTAAGCCTGTGTGGAGACACGCAGGTTATCAGAGTGATGGGAGTATTGGGGATATGAGTGTTGTGGTTACTTAGTTTGAAAGCACTGAGATGCTAATGTCCCTGATGAACAGGAAGTCCTGTGCAATGAGGAATTCTTGCCTACAATAATAAATAATATCCCCAATGAGAAGCAGTGAGTCTCCCTCTGGGTTCTCCGACAGGAAGGTTAAAGACAAAAGTCCTCATTTCTCAAGTAATTGGCTACTTTGGTGGACATTTAACATTCAAAAAAGACTTCCTTATACTTTGCCAAAACATTTCAAATTGAACTCAGTACCAGCTTTGTCCTTCAAAGAACAGAGACCTGCCAGCTTCTGCTAAGGTTATTCCTAGAACTCATTTACCCATGTTGCCTATCTGGTTACTTTCTTGAGGGCGCTATCCAGGTTGTCTCTGTCTCTGTCAAGGTGGGGCATTCAAAACTCCATCCAATCCTCTAACTATGGCCTGCCAAGTGCTATAAATAACATACACAGCCTTAGCGGTCATAACTACTATTTTTTTTCCGTTAATGCAAACTAAGATGGCATTATTTTTTTGTTGTTGTTAGCTTATTATCAACTAAAACTTCAGATCTTCACATAAACTGTTGTCAGTCTGAGCATACATCATTCAGAGCTAGGGATTAGCAAGCTTTCTTGGTTAAAGGCCAGATAGCAAATACTTTAGAAACCAAGGGTCATTCAGTCTCCATCACAACTACTGAATTTCACCACGGTAGCCTGTAGCCACGGACAACACAGAAATCACTGGGGTGGTTGTGTTTCAATTAAACTTTATTTGTAGAAACAGATGGTAGGATATATTTGACTCTTGGGCCATAGTTTGCTGATCCTTGTTCTATACTTAAAGAAATATTAGATTAAAACAGAAATTTAGTGCTTTTTAATTATGTCTGTTCATATTATTTTGTTGATTTCAGCCAATCATTCCAACCAGCTGAGAACCTCTTGAATTCTAATTGTGGGAGTTCTGTTATTTAATTTTTAAAAAGTATACTCCTTTTCAACTTTGTATCACCTAACACATGATTTCTATGCTTTTATCTATTAATAGTTCTTCTCCATTCCAAAACAAAAACAATACCTGAGTAGAAAAAAGCCTTAAAAAGACCTTCTACCATATACTAGATTTTTTAGTTTAAGATGGTCAGTGATATAATTGATAAACCTGTTTTGGTTACTGTAATGATAAAACTACAACATTCTTCTATCATGTAGCAGACAGTTTTTTCCTGTTCTTTGTAAGAAGTACTGGTGCTTGTCTACATTTCCTTCCTGAAATCAAGATGCATGTCTATGACAAGTTCTTGTTGTGCCACAGTGTTAATACCAACAAATCTAATATTGGTTAATTATAACAGGCTTTTAGTAAATCATCTATTTACTCATGTATTTTTGCAGTCAGCTTAGAAGAGATGTGAATTTTATCAGCTCAGCCCTGTACCTCCCTTTGAGATGTTTACCCAAATGGGACTTTCATTCCATTGTAGCATGAATATGTAAACACCTTGCTATGGTTCTGAAATCATAGTTATGAATCCGTTAGCACCCTAATGGGAAGGAAGGAGTTAACTGTGGTTTTGTAAATCCCCTCTTCCCTTCCTGAAGACAATCTGGGCCAGGTGCTGACCTCCACCAGGCCTCCTGTAAACATTCCAAGGAGATTTAATAACACAAAGATGATCTAGGAGGTTCAAATATAAGAATGTTTTTATTTGGGTATTCTTTTTCTATCTCGATTACTTATTATAACTAAACCCTTAATTTGTGAGTTTATGTGATGCATATGGCTGGAGAGTGGAAGTTAGTCAAATGAGCTCTTTATCTGCATGAGAAATAACTAAGAAGTCTTAAACTTATTATTATTTGTTTTCTGAGATAGCTTGCACCACACACATAATGAGCATTCATCTGTTATTCTGGAACCAAACTGCATCCCATTTGAAAAAAAGCAATTTTTTGGAGACTGTGAGAGACACTTCAAGTCTTTTTGTTACTACATGTCTTTCCGTCGTTACTATATGCTTCGCCAATTGCCAGTGAAGTTGGGTGTAGTCTATGATCTATGATTCCTGTGAGTCGGCTGTGATAACGTAACTCTTTGGGATTCTGCACTATGATAAAATGCAGATGGGCCTAAGACTTGAATGCATCTAAGGCACTGGGGAGGGTCTTGATTTCTTAAGTTCAATTTCCTTTAAAGGTATTTGTTATTTGATGTTCCATTTTGATTAGAAAAAGTGGAGAAAGGAATTTTGTAATTCTGAATTTTCTCTGTCATTTACCCCACATTATGAGCCTGTTAAGCTGATTGCTTCCATATTGATAGACTTACTTCAAATTCTTTTTTGTAATCATACAAATTCTTCCTTTTCTAGTTTAAAGACCAGCTTTTATGACCAACTAAGAGTAAATTTAAGTGTGTGACATATAGCTAAATGTTTTTAGGTTAAAGGAGTAGAAGAATCCTATGAAATTTACATTTAAAAGCTTATTTAATTTAGCGTAATGAATCGCATTTGGCATATTACAATTACTAAATGCTAACATTATGTATATCTGCAAATTATTTATATATTACCATAATGTGAGTCTTTAAATTATTTTGATATTGAAATGGAGAAAATATATTGAATAGTATTGACTCTTCTAAATTTGATGCTTACCATTCATTTTCTTCTTGGAATATCCCATGATTTTTTAGGTGCTTAAGAAATAAACTTATCGAGGCTGTAACAGCTGTGTAGAAACTCAGAGTATCTTTTTTAGGTTTAATAATACACAAAAGGTTGGAAATGTACAAAAAATATTAAGTCTTGAAGACCGTGGTAAGTTATTGCATCAGTCTACTATGTCGGTTCTGATTTTGACTTTTTTCTTTTTTCTTTTTCTTCTTTTTTTTTTTTTGGAGACAAGAGTCCCCCTCTGTCACCCAGGCTGGAGTGCAGTGGCACGATCTCAGTTCACTGCAACCTCCGCCTCCTGGGCTCAAGCGATTCTCTTGCCTCAGCCTCCTTAGTAACTGGGATTACAGGCCTATGTCACCACACCCAGCTAATTTTTGTGTTTTTAGTATAGATGGAATTTCGCCATATTGGCTAGTCTGCTGTTGAACTCCTTACCTCAAGTGATCCGGCTGCCTTGGCCTCCCAAATTGCTGGGATTACAGGCATGAGCCACCACGTCTGGCCTGATTTTGACTTTTTTCATTAGCAATGGAGGAGAAATATTTCAGAGTAGTGTCAGGGCACTCCATTGGTTGATGACAGCACAGAATATATGAAAAGAAATCTAGACATAGATCAATTATTTTGCTGCTGATGATCTCAAGCTCTATCCTAATAAGCAGTTGTGAAAATGAGAGATGACGTGCTATTAAGTACATACGTGCTTCATATGGATTTTGAGTGTACCTACATATTCGGTTTTGTCTGTTAAAATCACTTAAAAATTAGGTTGGCAAATTTCCCAATTTATTAATTTATCCATTTTTTTCAAGATAGAAAAAAGTAATGTTCAAGAGAGTATTATGAAAGGTTGAATGTAAAGGCCAGGAATTTATAATTACTAGCAGTCATGCTTTGCTAAATTAATGAGAAGATAATTGTCAATACTTTTTCAGTAGGAATAGTTTTGTTTAAGTCAAACATTGTGTTAAAATAATTATTTGGACTCTTTTTAGAATACAACTACGATTTCTCTGCTTTATTTTCAATGGTGAATAAAATGTATGTTTTCATTATTTTCCTATATTTAATTTTTCCTAGAACTCCATACTTTTACCATATAAGATTCTAACCTTTTGACCTTTGACTTCTGCAATTTTTTGGCATTACAGTTTTAATAAATTGTTAATAATAGTTCAATTTTATTGATCACTGAGTTTCAAATTTAATAATGATGCATATGGTAAGCCTTTTTCAGAAAATGTTTAAAAACTATTTGTGAAAGTCCAGGATAAATACTACAGAAATTAATAAAAATTTGTTATTGCTGAACAAGTATATTTCAGCTACATTTTTAATGAATCTGTCAAAAGAGTTATTGGGTAGGAAATTATATAAGTAGGATACCTTTTTTCCTAGGGTAGTTTTTGGAATCTGCATGATTACTGTTTCCTAATTGAACAGAAAGGAATTTGTATTTTTAAGCATCTGGCTTTTTTCATAATTAAACTTAGACCTAGGTAGAATTGTGGGGATATGTAGGGGTGTAGGTGGACGGGATTTATCAATGGCTGTTAATGACTGTCTCCCACTCCTAATACTTCTGAACTGTCCAGTGTTGCAACCCCTCCTTCTGTGGGCTTTGGTGGTGACTGACGTCTCATGTGTAAGAAAGGTGAGTCATTATCCTTTATACGACATAGCTTGTGTGGTTGAAAATTTATCATCTTCTCCAAAACTTTCTAATATATAGTCACCTCTAAAGTTAAGTAATTCACTTAAGCTAAGCTATTTTTTCCAGTTAGAAATCCTAAAAAGGGAGATTTAAAATTTCTCTTGGAAAAGGTTAAGGTAAGTTCAGACGGACTTTGGATATGACCTTGAATAAAGTTCACTTTATTTACGTTTAAAATCCACTTTTAATTTTCTGAGGACTTCTGCTTCTGGCAAGGATGATGTCGGTGGTTTTGAATCTACTCTTTTGAGGGTAATGGCTATACCACTGGATAAAATAGATGATGCAGTGGTTTTCAGGCACTGCACAACAAGTAATGTGGGACTATGATCTTGAGATGAATGAGACTTTACCTTTAAGGTGCTTTTCCAATGTAGAGCAAGGACCTGGAACCTAGCCAGAGTACAGCAGTCTTGCTTACATGACAAGGCAGGTATTGGAGATCAGCACAGAAACATGCAGAGCAAGTAAGAGAAAGCTACATAGAAAGGAACAAGGTGTTGATGTGGTACTGTCTCAAGACATTGCCTATGGCCTGGGCTGCCACACTTGCCTGGATTGAGACTCTGTGAAGCCTCTCCTAGAAAAGCTGCTGCAGGATGGAGAGCTGAAGAGACTCAGGTCATATAGAGTGAAGAGGCCTACTCGAGAAGCCCTAAGGCAATTAGTACCATAAGGGTCATGCCAAGGAGTAAATCATCATACCCTAGAGTAAGGGTCACATGCTAGAACTAAGGAATGAAGCAAAGTAGACCCACTGTATAAAGCATAAAGCCATGCATGATAGGACCCAGAGATTCTGCTGTTAGTTTAACTGGCTGCTGGAATAAATGCCAATGTCCTTGAAAGGAAAACAGCATAATCCAGACTCCACATCATCCATGATGTCTAGAATAAAATAAAAAATTGTTAGATATTCACAGAACCAAGCAAAAAAGTGATTAGTAATTTAGAGGAAATTTAGTCAATAGAAACAGACCTCAAGATGATCAAGCTTTTGGAATTAACAGAAAAAAACTGTCTTATAAATATGCTGAGAGGTTTAAAAGAAGACACAGAAATGATGAATGGAGATGGCAACTCAGTAGAGGAAATCAAATAAAAGAACTAGACAGAAATTCTTCCATTGAAATGTACAACGATAGAAATGAAAATGTCTTCTAATGGGCTGTAATAGGTATACCATGCCAATCACAAGCATCAGAAAGCTGGTGTGCTTTATGAATATGAGACAGAAAGGAAATCAAAAATGGTATTTTCACAAACGGGAAATATTTTAATAATGATAAAAGTTCAATTCATTAGAAATTCCCCAAAATCCTAACATGCATTTGACTAATAACAGAATTTCCAAGTATATTAAGCAAAACCAACAGGACTAGAGGGAAAATAGATTCACAATTACAGTTTTTAACAACTCCCAGATATCCATGGGAAAATTAGACAAAAAGCAAATCAGTAAGGATCCAAAAGATTTAAACCACACTGTGAATCAAATTGACATAACTGATATTTATAAAACATACTCAGAAACTGCAGATTATAGGTTCCACACAATCCTATCAAAAATCTTAAATTGTTTCTTTTGTTACAAGTTAAGAAACTGATTCTAAAATGTATATGGAACTTAAAGGGCCCAAAATATCCAAAGCAATTTTGGCAAAGAAAAGCAAAGTTGGGGGGAAGTCATAAGATCTGATTTCAAGATTTATTATAAACCTGCAGTAACCATGACAGTGTATTATGACCAAGGATAGACATATAGATTTAAGGTAACATTATAGAATGCAGCAGCAGACCCAAACACAGTTGATCCATTAATTTTTGACAGGGTATCAAGGCAATTCAGTGGAGTCAAGAGAGTCTTGATAGATGGTTCTGAAACTCTGGATAGACATAGAAAAATATGACTTTTGACCCTGATTTCACTTCACTTACAAAAACTAATTTGAAATAGATCACAGACATAAACATAGAAGCTAAAGTCATAAGTTTCTTTAAGAAAACATGGGGGAAATATTATTGCAACCTCGAAACAGGTAAGCACATCATGCCAAGGCATTTACCATTAAAAAAAGATAAATTATATTTCATCAAAATTAGAATCTTTTGTTCACCAAAAGACAAATTTTAAAAATGTAAAAGCAGGATGCAAACTACAGAAAATATTTGCATTACACCTTCCTGACAAGGGCCTTGTGTCTAGAATATTTTAGGAACTAATGTAAACCAATAGTTTAAAAACAAATGGCTCAATTAAAAATGAGCAAAGAACTGGAAGAGATACTCAAACAAGAACCTATACAAATGACAGTCAAGCATATGAAAAATATTTTCAACCATTATTATTTATCAGGGAAATGTAAATTAAAGTCACAATTAAATATTATTTCTTACTCTTTAGAATAACTAATGTTAAAGACTGATAATCAAAATGTTCAGATATTGTTGGGAAAAGATACAATGGTACAAACACTTTGAAGCAGTGTTCGGCAATTTCTCAGAAATGTAAACATATATTTACCCTATTACCCACTCCTAGGTATTTACACACACGCACACACACACAAATGTCAAAACAAAACTTGTGTTTGGATTTTATGGGAGCTTTATACTTAATACCCCCAAATGGAAAACAACCCAAATGTCCATCAATACAAGAATGATTAAGGAATTTGTAGTATTACTCACCAAAGAGAATGAATGAATTACTTATATGTGTGATAACATGGATGAATTTCAATATTATATTGAGAGAAAGAAAATAGATATGATCTTTTAAAAGAAAACAGGGATTCTTACTGTATAACAGATTTCAAGAACTTCTACTGTGATATAATCAGAATGGTGCGGGAGGAGAAGAGTTGACTGGAAAGTGGCAATTAGGAACCTTCTGAGGCGGTGGAAGTGTTAAGTAAGTTGCTGGTTAAATGGGTGTATAGATTTGCCCAAACTCATTGAATTGTATAACACAATCTTTTCATTTCACTGTGTGTAAATCTCTCCTCAATCAAAAGTATTTTAAAATATTCAGATGTAGAGTCCCTTTCAATGCTCTAAAAATCTGAATTCTTTTGATGTTTCACATTTAATGAAAATCATTTTTGTGTTGCAGAGTTAACTGCAAATTAGTATTCCTAGAGCCTTATTTTGATAACTATAGGCATTATATTGTCAGCAGTCTTAGTCAGTTCCACATTTTGTCTTTTTATTAAAAGGAATGTTAGTGCAGAGACCATTTCTTCCATCTTGTTAAGCATTATGTCTATTGTCTCCAATGACCAACTGATGGTTAATAAATTTCTCATGGACTCCTGAAAACCAGCTAATTAGACTAATTCTTTTCTTCTGCTCTGAGGATTTCTGACTATAGGGAACAAACACACTTAACCCCCATGACAGATTCAGCTACTTGGTTTACTAGGCCAGTTGTTTGACAGAATAGTCTTGGCCACAAACCTACTTAAGGAAGAGACCTGGGGTGTCTGAATGGCTCTGCAGACTGTAGGAGTTGGAGAGCTGATGGTGGAGCTCCAACCAGCACTGCTGAAGTCACAACACATGGAAACCTTTCTCATTAAACAGCTGTCTAAAACCAACACTCCAAAATGCTTTTGTTCACTGAAATTTAAAATAAACTAACAATATTTATGATTAACACTGTTCAACTTGGTTATAGATGGAAAGTACTTAATGTCAAGTCATGAATTATAATAGCGTCTATAGATGTAGCCAGTATTTACTCACTATGTACAAGATATTTGATAGATTCTATTAGGAATACCAAAATGAGTATGGTGCAGTTTTTGTGACCATCAGGGAGTTTACAATTTATGAGGAACATAGGAGGCTTCATGGGAAAAATTGTATTTGAACAAAGTCAGTAATTCTTAATTTTTAAATACTTTTCTCCTGATTATAATGTTAACTCAGACTGTGAAAATTTTTAACAATAAAGGCAAGTATAAAGACATATTAAAAACAGCTGCAATCTTATCTGCGTGCTTCTTCAGTTCAATATTTTAGATCATTTTCTTTTGATTTTATGTTGGTTGTTTAGATGTTAAGCATGTGTTTATATACATATATGTAAATGTAAGTGTGTGTGTCATCCAGATATAGTGTGAGTTCACATTTTATTTTATGCTGAGCACATATCCAAGTTGAATACAGGAAGCCCAGGCATTTTATGAGTTCTCATGACAAATATCACAGGAATGACAAAATTTTTTTTTTTAGAAAGCATACTTTTTCTACTCACATCTCATGTCCTGTCACTGTCATTCCACCTAAATTCTCTGTCCTCTCTCAAGTTATCTTTTGCTTTCTTGCCACCATCTGCTCTTATGTGACTATTTTTTTTTTTTTTTTTTTAGTCTTCTAAATACATTTGCATGAGTCCTGATCACAAACCCATTTTTCAGTCCCTTGAAGTGGTTGTGTGGATGGGACTGTTCCATAAAACAAAATGTTAGTCAAGGGTCATGTATAACAAGAAAATTACACAAAAAGAAAATTTAAATTGGGTCCCTGGTTTGGTCCACAAATCAAAGTTCTTTCACAGGATCCCTTACTGGAAAATTCTCCAGGACCTGGATTAACCCAAGGTTACTATTTTAAATCGTATATATGTCATCATATTTTCTAACTAATTATTGAAGTCATACAGCATGTCTTTTCTAATGATTGAAGTTAGATTTTAAAATATCTTATGTATTTCATCTTTGATTTAACTGTGTTTCAGGAGATTCCCTTACTTTAAAAAATAATATAATTTTATAAGCTGCAAATATTGACAACTTTTCTTCCATCTTCTTTGCACAGTATGTCACAGCATTTCTGTTTGTCCTATAATGGTCCCAAAAGCCATTTTAGGTGATGCATGGACAAATATTTTATTTTAGAAATTTTGTATTTTGTATGCTTTCAAAAAATATACAGTAAAAAACACTTGAAAGATTTTTTATTTCTTTGGGAATACTTTAAAAATTAATGTAGTGACATAAAGAGAAATCATATAACAGGCATCACAAAAGCATCAAAAATTATGAAAGTGACATGTAAATATTTTTGTGCATGAAAAACTGAAATGCCTCCATCCCTGCTCATTATGAACGCCTTCTTCCACTTTTCCTTTTTGAGACCTGTGACCACACGGCCTAGAATGTCATGTGGATATATTCTTCTCAGGGAAATGGAAGTTCCAGAAGGGGTATCAGAGAAAAGTTTGCCAGGGTGAGGTGGGCCAACAGGCATTGGTGTTGTCTGGCTCACAAAAGTATGTTTGTGAAACTCTGGGGAGCTGTCAATTTTCTGGATGTTGTAACCTCTGTGACTGGGACTTAGGGGAGACAGTGGTGGCTTTCTGTCTTTTTCCACTTTTTTTTGGTGCTGTCCTTGCTGTGCTAGTTAAAAGGATAGGCTGTGCCCAGGCATGGTGGCTCACGTCTGTAATCCCAGCACTTTGGGAGGCCAAGGTGGGCAGATCACCTGCGGTCGGGAGTTCGAGACCAGCCTGACTAACATGGAGAAACCCTGTCTCTACTAAAAATACAAAATTAGCAAGGCGTGGTGGCACATGCCTGTAATCCCAGCCACTCGGGAGGCTGAGGCAGGAGAATCACTTGAACCGTGGAGGTGGAGGTTGCAGTGAGCGAAGATCACACCATTGCCTTTCAGCCTAGGCAACGAGAGTGAAACTCCATCTCAAAAATTAAATAAATAAATAAATAAAGTAAATGTGGACTGTGTGGTGCTTAGTTTCAGGAAGTACAGCTCATTCAAGTCCAGCAGTAATCAAGGTAGAACAACAGGAAGAAAGGGATAAAACGTGTATGTGGTGTAAATAAGATGCAAAAATAAACTCTGAAAACTGGATAATCTCACCTATGTAATTACCTAAATGCAAGTGAACAATAATTCCTGGGTAACTGTGGTTCAGATTTCCTCAAGGGCATCTGAGTTCAGTGGTTCAAACATTCATCTTTGAGTAAGTTGGTGGGGGAAATTGATCTCTTAGTTTTTAAATTCTTTTTAGTGTTGATTCAGGGATATACTAGAATGGCTCTAGTTTCATCTCAAATATATTGCTATTTTTAGAAACTAAAGGAGTACTATCCTGGGATTCTTCAATACTCATCATAAAACCAATCCTTTAATCTTACTCCTGGTGTATCCCACGCTTCACAAACACTAATGTCCCCCAAATGTAGGTTTCACTAGAAAAGAAAATGTCACTGTAAAATGGAGAATGTATGTGTTCTAAACTATTGATCTGAAGTTGTCAGCTATAAAATCTTGGCAACATAATGCTTCTATTGGGCTGTATATTTCACGATGAAGAAAAGTTGAGAGAATACGTAAATGTATACCGTGCTCACCTACAGAAATAGCATCTGCTCTTTGGGGGAAATTCTAGCTTTGTTGTATCTCATTGTCAGGAGCTGTGGTCTTCTTTTAAGGTGTCCTTGGAATGATAGCTGCAGAGGCTGAACCAAAAGTCACCTGTGGCTAGAGCAGATTATGTGGAGCAGCTCATTAGAGAGTCCCCGAACCCTGCCCTGGGTTTCACTATGTGCTCCGATTTGTTTTCTCCTCCCAGTGGGGCTCCGAGTTAGACTTCAGGTTTTCCTCAGAGTGACTCTCAGAGCTGTCTGTGTGAGCATAGCTGTTATTGGTCCCACTGTCATTCGATGTCACCACGTGAATTTAGGATGAAGCCTGATGCCCAAGGGCCTTCAAACTCCACTCTGTCCAATCCCTTTTTCCTTGAACTTGGCAGATTAGGGTGACCCAGTCATATGAAAATATCTGAACCAGACAGCTTGAAAGCAATGGCAGTTTTTCTTCACTTAAGAATTTACATAATTTGTCAACTCAGTTTTCTATACTTGAATATTGGGGGGAAAAAGGAAATGCTGAATTTGAATGCAACTATTCTAGACAATTGAATCTGTGTATTATGTATGTGGGCATATTTATTTATGATGCACCTTCTTCCATTTACTGAACTTGCAGTGGCTTACATATTTTTATGTGCAAGATATTTATTTATATCTGCATCCTAAATGGTTAGTCAAGTACTTTGTATATTGTAGGTACTCAATAAATGTTTGTTAAATCAAAATGACTTTAAAATAGAGTAAAGATGGTTTAAAGGAAGGAAGTGATCATTCCAGATATCTGAATACAGCAGAATATTATCATTAGGCCATTCATTTGACTGTAAGCTTCTTAAATTCAGGACACTAACCCCTTTGTAATAAATTGTGCAGGATTTAGTTTCTCACAAAACAGTGCATAAAAATCTTACCTTGAAAGTAAAGGAACACAAAATTTATCTTAGCAGACTACACATAAAGAAGTGGTGAAATATAGTGGTAAGCATCCTTGACTATTTTGTATTTATATAAAAGAAGATACAGTAATTTTTTAAAATGAACAGTACTCATATGCCCACTCTCAAAGCTAAAAGGCACAATACTGAACCGTAATTTAATGAAGGAATTCTCTGTGGAAGAGAGATCATGTCTAGGAATCCTCTGTTTATAGTGTAATTTAATACAATAGGACTTGAATAATTTAAATGAATAGGTTCCTATTAAACCATCACTTTCAAATAGTATTCTTGGCCAGTTTCCAGAACCAATCAGTTTGTGATTCCTTAACAAATGTCTGTACCATGGCAAGTCACTGTTACTGATTAAATAAGGAATCTGTACTTTCAAGTACTGACATGAAGAGACAAAGGTGACCTTCAGTGGCGGGTGGCTTGGGAGCCTGACTTGTGTTCTTTGCCTGGACAGAAGCCAGTTCATTTCAGCATAAGATTGAGCTGCAGGGGAGTCTTTGGGGAGCAAATGGGAATGAGTTAATGGCATTTGTCTGTACTTTGAATATAGATACTTGGAAGTATGTTTGTCTTATTGTTTTGTTTCATTTTGGAAAATGTATTTTGGACTATTTCTATACTCTTTGCAGATCTTTGGGGAAAACATCTTATATGAAAGGCTGAAAGGGTAGCTTCAGTGTATTTCAACTGGCACATGGAAATCCCTGGATTATTCCCTCATACTATTATCTGCATAGCTCAGACAACGGGACATTCCTTTATACCCATGCCCTGATTTTTGCAGACCAAATCAGGGCATGGATATAAAGGAATACCCCCTTGTCTGAGCCACACAGATTACAGTAGGCCTTCGGCTCATACGAGGTTGTGATAACATGTTAGATTAGTCTCTGGTTCTGATTTTTAGAAGGTTTAAGTTATAGTGTCCAGCAAAAATGCATCAGTGAAGCTGACAGGTGCATAAGGCAAACAACCTTAGACTCATTAGACTCAATGTCATTTCATGCAATAATATGGAGTTTGGGTTACGCTGACCTCACATCCTGATTTGAATCCTGATTCACCGAGCAGCAGTGTGAACTAGGGCAACACAACAATCTCTGAGCTTCAGTTTTGTAGCTTTGTGGTCTATTAAAATGGAAATAAATATTAACACATATCTTTGAGGCTTATTTGTATACACATAGTATGTTAGTTTATATTTCACAGCTTTTTTGGGGGAATTCTTGAATTCTTGTGTATAAAATAAGATGGCTTTATTTAACAACAGAAAACCCTGGTTGTTGGATTCTATTAGCACCTCTCTTTGGTTAGAAAACGTACTAAATACAAAATAAAATTTATCTTAGGTGTTTTTTTATGTTCATTTATCAAAATTTAATCTATTAAAGTTTTAACCTATTCAAATCTTTTGGTGAGTCTCACAGCCTACAGATAAAGTATACATTCTTAGCATGGTCCTTCCACATTCTGATTCTAACCTGGCTATTCTTTGTGTCTTCTGGTCATCCCCCTCTACTGTGATCTCCCTGCAGACTCCTTTTGGGAAGCACAGGCGTCTCATGCCTTCTGGTTGTGCTGTAATCATATTGACTTGCTCAGCCTCTGCTTAACCTGTATATTCTAGCACTTCCTAATGTCCACATGTTTTCTCACCTAATGACCTCTTTCTCTTCTTTCTACCTTCACCGGGCAATAGCCTATGAAGGCTTTTATTCTCAGTTTATATAGCTCCTCTTCAATAAGACCTCCTAACCCTCCTAGTAAAATAAGCCTCTCCACTTGCCTTGTGCTTCTGCAGTGCCTTTGGTAGAATCACATTCTGCCTTTGGGTCTATATACCTGTCCTGCGTGCTCGACTGTGGGCTTCATGAGAACAGTATTTTCATCAGCGTTTATCTTACATAGCCTAGTTCCTTTCTGAGAGTAGGCACTCGAAAATACGTATTGAGATGAATCGATTTGAAAAACTTTGATGGAAAGTATCTTTCCCTCATATTCAGCATTTCTTATTTAACAACAAAAAAAGATTATAATAAATAAAATTATAATCATTGAACACCCTGCTCCGTAGAGGTTTGCTAACAGGTATGTTCTTTCTACTCTTAAATACTCCCATGTTTTGAGACAGAGCCTTACTCTATCACCCAGGCAGGTTTACAGTGACAAGATCATGGTTCACTTTCAGACTCAACCTCCTGGACTTCAGCTATTTTCCCACCTAAGCCTGGGGACCACAAGCACGTGCCATCATGCCTGGTAAATTTTTGTAACTTATTTTAATTTTTTTTTGGTAGAGATGGGGTCTCCCTATGTTTCCCAGGCTGGTCTCCAACTGGTAGGCTCTAGCAAATCTCCCACCTCAGCCTCCCAATGTACTGGGAATACAAGTGTGAGTCACTGCACCTGGCCTCCTGTCAAAATTGAGTCGAAGTAATTATCTACATAGTTCAAATTCTAGAGAGGACTCAACACTTCTATCCTTCCCAAAAACATACATATCAAAAGGATGCCTCTAAGGTCCTTTCGATATTCTGGGACATGTTCCAGTGTTTGTGTCATGTTTTTGGGGTAACCTTTTACGTGGATACTTGAATCATTTTTTCTTCTGGAAATCAATGTGGCACCTGTCCCTCAGACTTTGGAGGGTATAACAAATCAAGGAGTACTTTGAAAGGAGGCACAACCTTAAATAGAATAGTTTATTTCTTTGGATTTGTTTTGGTGTACCTCATCTCATTACCAAAGTGTAGGCCATTGCAGACCAAATCAGCATGTGGATATGAGGGAATATGCCCTTGTCTGAGACAGGCAGATTATAGTAGACCTCTGGTTCATAGGAGGTTATGCCAGTATAAGTGCTAGATTAGTTTCTGACTCTAATTTTTGTAAGATTTCAGCTCTAGTGTCCAGCAAAAATGCATCAGTGAAGCTGACAGGTGTGTCAGGCAAACATCCTAATGATATTAGACTCAGCGTGATTTCATGCAATAACATGGAGTTTGGATTACTCCGACCTCACATTGTGGTTTGAATCCTGATTCACCGAGCAGCAGCGTGAACTAGAGCAACACAACAATCTCTGAGCTTCAGTTTTGTAGTATATATTAAAAAAAATATTAACACATGTTTTTGAGGTTTTTTTATATATATGTTGTATAGTGGTTTCCATTTCACAACTTTTTGGGGGGAATTCTTGAATTCTTGCATATAAAATAAGATTGCTTTATCTGACAAAAAGAAAATCCTGTTTGTTGGATTCTGTTAGCTCCCCTCTTCGATTAGAAAATCTGCTAAACATAAAATACAATTTCTCATAAAGTGTTTTTTTTTGTGTTCATTTGTTAACATTTAATTAAGTAATTATATTTGTTTGTTTGTATATTCAACAATGTTTATTGAGAAGCTACTTTGGACCAGCAAATTCTATGTGCTGTGGATACAGCAATGAACAAGACAGACAAATCTGTGCCACCATAAAATTACATTTCTGGTAGCCTCACACTTTAGTGTAAATGTTCTGCTTTAGCCAAGACCAACTTTCGCATCAGCAAATAAAGCTAGTCCATATTTTTGTTTGACTTGTAAGACTGCGTTGAATTATTTCAAAAATCACTGCTGGCTTTGACTAGAGCAAATGCACCCTTAGTATTTGCTGTGATCTGTGTAATTCCACATGGACCTAAAACTTTTTGTTTGGAGAAGAGAAGAGTTGTTAGGGAGACACAAGGATACACCAGGACTCCTTCATAGAGAAATTAAAGAAGTGGATGCTAGAATGTTTGCTGCTATTTCCTGCTGGGATGTAGCTAAAGGTGAGGAAGGGTGAAAAGTAGGAGAAGGCTGAATAACTTTCTGAGGCAGTCATGAGAACCAGACTGCTGGAAAAAGCTTGACTTACTAAATTGAATGTGTCAGTGTGGACTCCCTGTGATCATTTCATCATGACCTACCACTAATTTGTGTGAGAGTTGAATGTGATAGGAACCTAAGATGCTATGCCAATAAACAGTTATAAGAAATTCTGTGTGCCTTAGGTTTGAAAATCTTTGAACATACCATCTTGTATTCAGGGTTGGTTGTAGCATATTAACTGTAATTTTTTAAAAAGAGATTTTACAGTTGCTGTAATTAGCATCTTCAACAGAGGAAGAAAAGACAGGATGTATTTCAAATGATTGAAACCTTGAATTTTCACAGTTTAGTGTGAAAGACACTATGTTAGAATTGTAAATTTAGCAGATCTGCATTGAGAGGAAAAAAATAAATATGCTTCTTTGGTGTTCATCTACATGGCAACAGCTCCAGGATTCCTATCTCTAGCCAGACTTTCTGCTGTGTTCCAGATCCCTGCAGCCAGTTTCTTCTGCTTCACTGGCCTCCCTAATGTAAGAATTCCAATATGTAGCCCTTGGTCTCTTCCCTCTCATGCTTCTCAGTAGCTTTTCCTGTTTTTCAACTTCTGGTACTTGTCTCCACCCATTTGCTCATTATAGAGACCCCAAACCCTCGCATTCTTTCTCATTGTTCTTTCCTGGGCTATGATCAAGTCGTTCAGGTTCTATCTCCAAATAGATCTGCAATACATTTGCTTTCCTCTGCCACCATGTTTTTCTAGATCACTGTAATCACCTGCTAAATAGACTGCTCGGCCTTCTTCTATTCTTCACATGGCAGCCATAGGGATCTTTCCAAGAATACCTCTGATCTGATTCTGGCATGCCCCAGTATCAACCCTACCAAAAAATTCCCACCACAATTAAGATGGTAAGCCCCAGTCCACAGCAGAGACTCTTCTGGTCTCCACCTCCTTCCCTGGCATGACCACCCTTTGTCCACTGCACTGCACTGCAGCCACACTGGCTTTTTTTTCTGTGCTCCTAAGTCCCATGTTCTTTCTATCCAGAGCTTTCCCAAGTGCTACTCATCCTCGGTAAGCCACGTGTGTATTACCTTTCTTGTCTTCTCTTCGGGATCAGTGTAAAGTAAGGGCACTTTTCAAAACGAATCTTTCCAACCTGAGTCTGTTCCTCCAGCTATAGATCTTGTTTTTGTTTTTGTGGCATTTATCACATGTTTTCCCCAAGACAATCCAAGATCCCTATCACTTGACAGTTTCCTATCACAATAAAGTAGGTACTTCACAAATGTTTGCTGCATGAATAAATGAATGAATGAAAAGTTTAGAGATGAGAAGATAAAGTTACCCCTATAAGTCTAAGACATAGCTTTTTCATGTTAAATAAACCCATGCTTCTCATAGAGCTAACCAACTTAATGTTAGTACAATGTTGTGAACTTGTAAATAGAAAAAAGATTGCTGTTCTATCATTTTTTGCACTTTTATAAAAATTGATTTAAAATTACGGCTAAACATTGTGCAAAGAAGAGAAAAACCTCCTCTCCCCCATGCCAATTTATTATCCTCCCTGTTTCAGTGGAGCAGTGGATTTGGTGTGATAGGTGCTCAGATGAAGGCACTGTCATGGGTCTGTTTCACAGTTAAGGAAGCCACAGTGGCTTGGTTGTGTGGCCCATGTCAGAAATTTGACTTTGATGATTGGATTGGAAATGCTACCTCCCTGTTCACACAGATTGAACTCCCAGGGCGACCAAGAGGTCTATAATCTTGCTATAATAAGTGCTCCTCGGATTGAGAACTCAGGATTGAAAGCACAATGGTTAGCTCAAATGAATTTTATTTTATCATTACCTTTTTTTTACAAAAAGTCAAGATTTATATTCAAACTAGTTTTAGAGAAATACACATTTGATTGTAAATTTAGGACTTGATGTTGACTCAAAAAAAAGGAATATCTCTCTGTGTATTACCCCAAATTTTTCTGCTTCCTACTTTTATGGCAATGTTCATATATAGTCTACTAAAAGAGGTATTTATTTTAGTTGCACTTAGAAATATAGGACAATTTTAACAATAGGTGAACACAGAAATGCGTTATTTTTATTGCTTTTGCTGCCTTTTCTTTTCTTAGAGAAAAAGAGCACAGTATTTTATTACCATTTTCCTGGCATAGTTTTAGTTTAAAAATTGTCTTTTAAAAATTGATATGCTGCCTTAAATTGTAGGGTGGATCAGTAAATTTTAAATGAGAAATTTGGAGAATAGTAGTGTTGTATTTACAATCACGATCAGAACAAGAATCGTTTCTGTTTCATTGGTAAAACTTGAGTGGCTGAAGGATTTTCACATCCTGTAGTAGCTGTAACGGATCGATACTGTTAACTGGATGCAACATTCCTATCCTTAGCTGCATACCGGTTTGTATGCATGGTGGTGGTGGTTGGTGTGCATGTGACTCAGTGGGGGTCGGGAACCCTTCTAAGAGGTGGCCACACGATAACAATGAAAGAATATGTTCACAATCATCTGAAACCTAATCATATTTTTTAATTCAAAGTAGAAAAGAACCTCTTTGGAACAGATGTATAAACAATATTAAATTAAACGAGAAGCAACAATGAGATTATAATCCTGCTATTATTTCCCTTAACTTTATCTGGGTAACATAATTAGATAAAGGTAGATCTAGATCATAATAAGTTTATCTACTCAAATGGAAAAACAGAGACTTCTGTGAAAAGTTTAATTTCTAATATAAAAAGTGGAAATCACAGTCAATTTTAACCTTTTATTGTCACCTTTAAAATATTTTTTTCCAACAATTAAAAAACAAGTCAAAGTCTATGAGATAAAAATATTTCAGAAAAGATAAGTAAAAAGAGCTTTAAAAGTATCTTATTTGGCCCAAATAATTCCTTATTATAATTGTTAGAGTTTATCTTACATTTTCCCATTTGATGTCAAGTGAAAAAATGGAAAAACATAATTTTCATATAAATTATTCAAAAGGTTTGGAGAAGTCACAGTCAGCTGCAGCAAACATTTTCTTTTGTGGAGCAGTGAGTGTGTGATGGGGTTGGGAGCACACTGAGTGTTGTAGCTCCACTGAGTTATTTACATGTTCTTAAATGTGTGCCTTTCTTTTCTCCTTAACCCAACTTCGAAGCTCCTTTAATGTAGATATCATTACGAAGTACAAATTAGAGTGAAAAACACAGTGCAGGATAAGAAAACAAAATATACATTATAATAGTAGTAAACTTGGCAGAAATTGTATAGAACTATAAACAGAAGACTATCAAATATTCTAAAGAATAAAGACTTTGGTATGTGAAGAGACTGGGCATTGCTCTATTTTGGATACATTAAATGTAGCAAAAGTATGAAATTCTTGCAATCGAATTCATAAGTTTAAGAAAATTAAATCAAATTCAAAGATGAAATTCTATAAATTCAAAGAAATCATTCTAATATTCACTTGAAGTAAATATTAATTTTTATCATAATATTAAAATGTTATTTAAGGGAAACTCTCTATAGCTAGTGTTAAAAGAAAAACCTTAGAAAAGTTAAATTGTCCAGGGTTTAATGGAGCAAAGAAATATTTGCCAATTGGACAGCCCCCAAAACAGAATAGTTCAGAGAGGCTCTAGCATTGCCTCATGATCGAAGATTTATGAATAGAAGAAGGAAAATGACCTATAGAAAATGGAAGTAAGATACAAAACAGCTTACTTGGCATTTGTCTCATTTGAACACTGTTTGAACAGTTGGGCACCTGTGATTGGCCCAAACCCGGTGATTGGCATAAGAATAGATTACAGCCCATTATATATTGTTAGGTTACAATTCACTATGTATGAAGAAACCTTCTGAACTTAAAATATGTAAGGAGGCAGCTTTAGACTAAACTTACTTTAACAGTAGCATTGATATTTTAAGAAACGAATTAATTTTCAAAACAGTGTTTGTAGGTTTGGTACACAAATAGGTTTCTAAAATAGAACTGGTTTCCCAGAAATATTTTCTTATATAGTTATAAATATAATTAGTTTTTCCAATTTGAATCAGCCTTTTAAGGAGGCATATACAAAAGCAGTAAATAGAAATATGGCTGTTATCGTGCTCCTAACCAAAGTTGAAAAAATCCAGGGATGCCAATAGAAACTTAAACTTTCTATTTCATCTCAGAAAGCCTTACTCCATGCTCTCTTACCACCTGTACCATTTGGAAATTCTTCGTTTTCGGCGATGGCCACCACAGACTTTCCTAAAAAAAGACTGAATGCCACTATTTCATTAATCTGAGTGTTCTCACTTCTCTAATTACTCTACAAGGCTTCCAAGATGAATAAAAACATGTTCATCCAGAACTGCCTCCTTCCATGCTCAGAATTCTCAAATGAAGCTATTCATGGAGGCATGACTTGGCAGTGTTTTCTATTTCAGGTCCGCCAAATGGGTAAACCAGGGCATTCATGTGGGTTACCTATTCATTAGGAAGAAAGCACTTCTGTATACTTCCTCATTAATCTCTTCTACTTCCCTAAACCACATGAATAAAAGACATTCTTTCTTCTTACCTCAGCTGGGTTCCACACTTCTTTTGCAGTCTTTTTCATCAAAGGGAGCTCTACAGGTCAATATTTCAAAGACTAGACATCATTTCTAGCTCCTGTAGAGAAAAATAATTAAAGTTTATTACACAGAGGCTCTTTTCCCCTTAGCTTCTTTTTGAAAGTTGTATCGATAACAAAGACAGTATAAACATTATTTTAAAATATCATTTTAGTTAAGCTTATACTTTGTTGTAGTCACAGACTAGCCCAAGTAAATGACCATGAGGGATGTCAATATACTTTTTGGACTCTTGATAGTGAATTCTGGCTTTTGTTGTAGTGCCAGGATGTAGAAGGTGCTCAATGGATATTCACTGCATATAGATAAAAATCCTTTGCCCTACATTGTTTCAGAGGTGAAAAAGCTGATAATGGATCTCCAGAGAAAATGTTACCGTTTATTTTCTTCTTAGTAAACAAATGCATAAGGGAAAAATAGAATGACAGGGTTTAATCTGATCATAACAAAGTCTTATTCAGGGCATCTTTGCTCAAAGATTCACAGTTTGTTTGCTCATGCTCCCTGGGATTTCTTTACAGTGGTAACATTATATAGAAGTTTGGGCTGTTAACTCCTCCTAGGTCATGTCGCCTAGGAAGGCAGTGGCCTCTTGATACATTCACATTGCAAATCACTTGAGCTGAATACCTGAGTTCTACTTCAGAGGGTGAATACACAAGGAGAAGAAAGTTTAGTTCCCTGGTCATTGTTGTGGACTCTGGGATAATGAAAAACAAGGTATAACATGCAAATCAGTAGGGACAATTGGGAAAATGTGTTCTCCAGTGGTTGATTTACTGTTTCGTTTTAAAACAGTTGTGCTCTTTGGTCACTGAATTGGTGACATTTAAAATGAAATGTGTGAAGTTGTTGAATGATCCCTAGATAAACCTAATAACCCTGGAGTGCTCCACAGTGTGAGCAAATTTCCGCATCCTAATTTCCTGAGATTGTCACATGGCTCTTGAAAAACAGCCAATGACTGAGGATCCAATTTCTAGTCCACTCATTTCCTATCTCATGTATTTTTAATAAATTCTTTCCCCCAAAAAGTTGTTTGCTAACAGTGAACTGCACTTCAGAGTACCCAAGTGAGGTTTATCTGAACCAGATAATGCTAATTGCAGAATAGATTGTCTTAAAATGAGGACTCCTTTTGGAATTGTAGGTTAATGTGGTGAAGGGATTCACACACATAATTTAGAAGCTATGAGATCTTATACTTGCGTTTTCAAAGAATAGCATTGACAGACACTCCACTTTATTGCTTTATCTCTCGAGTTGGATATGATACATCTTAGTTAGGAATCAGCTTATTTTTTGAGAGTTTTAATTTGAAAAAAAGTCAGATAACTTCAAATTCCAGGTCAAATTGTTGAGACTATAATTTAAAAAAAAATACATATTGAAACATTGCCTGATGCATAAAAGAAATACAGCCCCTAAAACTCATAACCTAATGTCTTATTTTAATACTGCAAGATTATTAATGCCTAGAATAAAAACAGCTATTTAAATTGTGAAGGTTGTTACAGTTCTAGAAGTTTAATTTCTAAGGACGTATTTGATAATCTACTTCTAATTTCGATTTTGAAAAACATGATTAGTACTGCCAGGAGCAGGGAAGTAGGAAAATGGAACAAGACTTCATTTTCTTCCTAATCAGCCACAAGATCCGGGGTAAACCTGTTTTTATATTTCAATTGAAATAGGATGGGCATAGCCATCAGCATATATACATCCTAAGGGAAGGTGTAAAAAACGAGTTGCTGAGAAGATGCGTATCTGTCTAAATCCATAGAGATTTGGCCCTACCTTTAAGCAGATTGTCCATCGGGAAGAGAACTGGTGCTCTCTCAGCCCCAATCTAAGCACACAGAAATGTAGTATAGCTTGGCGGAAGTGTTTTTTGTGTAGCTCCAATTCACTTTTTTTCTTATATGATCCACTAAGAAGCTGTTTTCTAATGCATAATTTAATCTTCTAAGCTGAGTTTCTTAGGACAAACCAGACATCTACATGCTCCCCCCCCCTTTTCCTATGATTTGTAACCAGCACATAATAATTATACGTATTTTGGGGGAACAGTGTGATATTTCAATACATGATACAATGTGTAAATGGTCAAATCAGGGTATTTAGCACATCTACCACATCAAACATTTATCATTTATTTGTATGTGTATTTGTTAAAATGTAAATATGCAAACATAATGGAGAAAGAGTGGGGAATTGAAAGCCAGCAGGTGTGAAGTACTAGTCTCAACCTGTTGCTAACTGAGGTTGTCTTCTTGAGTAATTACTTAAACACTCCTGACCTGATGTTCTATGATTTAATCATTTCCCACCACTGACTGGCTTAGGAAATCTTCTGCTGGAACTCGACAAGAGTGACAGCATCCTGCTGTGGTTGTGTCCTTGGTGTGTGGACATTCAGCATGATGTTCATAGGCCAGCAGAAGCTACTCCAAACTCAAGTGGAAATCCATTTGGGGTGGACCAAATCTTGCATTATAAAGGCTCAGTTGTCGTGGAAAGTGTCAGAGATGTGAGGCAAAAATGTAATGAAATCTCAGTTCTAAGCCTCTTTCTCTATGTGACCTTGGTCTGTCAGATACTGATGTGTAAAATGAGAATAATTATCGCTGGTTTAAAGACCAGAAGGAGGGTCTGTAAAGGAAATAGTACATTGCCTAGCCCAGAATAGCTTATCTTTAATCAATGGCTAGTCTTAATGTGTGGTTACATTTATCATAACATATTACTCACCATTCATTATATAAAACTTAAAGGATTTTTTTTGTCTTTCAACCCTCAGTAGCACATCCATTTTTATTGCTGCTTTGGTTGTTGATACCTATTATGAACACAGATATTTCTATGAAATATGACTTTAAATCTCTAATAGTTACAGATCATTCAGCAGAAATTGGGCTTTAAAGGGAGAAATAGAATTTGAGTTAGGGAATTCCATAATGCATACAGAAATAATTTTGACAAGGCCCTACTGCAAAAATTGCTATAACCTTAGCAACTCATCTTGATGCTGAACAATATGGTCATTAGTTAGGATACACATGGACCAATATACTTCATTAAGTGCCTGCTGACTATTGCTTCTCATTGACAAATGCACTCCTAGAAAGTTGATATTTTTAAAACTCAAGTTTCAACTTTCTTTTTAGAAATTATGGAAGTTATCTATACTATTTCCCTGAATGTCCTTTAAAATATCTGTCCAGGATGCTGTAAATCTCTTTGGAGGTCTAAACACCATGGTGTCTCCAGGCCCTCCCTCTCTGGGCCACAGGCACTAAAGTGTGATGATGGATGGAAAAGAATGGAAGGTTGGTCTCACTGGCCTTCTCCATCTGGGTCCTAAGCATTTATGGTCATTGGGTTGGTGTTGTTAGGACTGAGGACCTTGACTCATTCTTATTTGTCAAAAAAGCAAATGAAGAGTTTCGCCTGTGAGTCCTGAACTTGCTGCTTCTGCTGTCCAATGTTCCAGGCCATTTTCCTGCGTTCTAGGGGGTCCTATTGACCAGCACTCAGTGGGGCACAAAAGAACACAGTGGAGGCATGGGGATGCCTCCTGACCTCCTGCTTTGTTTGGGTGTATTCCACTTTCTTGAACTATTAATATCTCTCTAGGAATTTTTATCTATAATAAATTATTTTGATTGCACATCATTTTCAAGTATAGTTGTACACCATTTGTGTTAATAGAGTTAGTTCATACCTGCCATTAATTCAGTTCTGCTTGTACTTTATCTTAGGATTTACTTCCTTTTTAAGTGCAGACTTTTGTTTTCATATTTTTTTTGTATTAAATTTTACTATTTGGGGAGAGAACCAAATTTTATCATTACTTGTCAAGGAGGTCTTGAAAGGAGGATTCTCTTGCTTTTTACTGTACGTGGTGGGGGAAGGGGAGGTGGGCAGTAATTAGATATCTCCCAAGAATTCAGAAATAATGACAATAAAGCAGATCAGAAAGATAAACTATTAAAGCAGAATGCAATAATTATAAGGAGAGCTGTGAAAATCTTAATGAGATAGTTTTTCCCAACACAAGCACTACCTGACTGACTGTATTCATAAATTAAAGAAAGGATGTATCAATGCCTAGAAGGCTTTGTGTGTGTGTGTGTGTGTGTGTGTGTGTGCGCGCTTAGTTAATGTGTCGGGGAGGAGGGAGCAGAAGGTGGTATCAGTCAACAATAGAACATAAGAAAAGAAGAGTCGGAAGGTCAAATTTTGTCAGTGATCATTCAACATCTGATGGTTTTGGTGGAATCATAGGTTTGGCCAAAGAGCCAGGTAATAGGATTCCATGTTCAGGATGAATGACCAATGAGCAGGTATGTACGTCAAACCATCTTAGCCTAATGCCATTACCCTTTGAAATGATATAACAAACTTCCTGGTTCTGATCTCAGTGCTCACCAAGAAAAATTAACCATTAACCTTAATATTTGACACCCACTGCAGATGTGTCCGTAGGGGAAAGCATACTGGTGATGACCTTACAAGTTCTGTGACAGTTTTATTTCTCAGTATACACTGGAAGAATCAGGAAACATTCTCATTCTGCTACTTGGATTTTTATGAATTTGAATAATTTGAATCCCCTTCTGAGAAATGCTTCACTTGCTGGAGTGTGATCAAATTTCTGAGGCGTCAGAGCTGAGGAACCTGCCCTGGCGAATCTCCTGCACACCATGAGTCCTTGGGTAGCTAAGCAGCTGGTATCTCCGGGTGACACTGACCACTCCATATGTGACTCCATTTTAAATATCCTACTTAATTGTTTAACAAAACACAGCTTTTTGTCCCCTTACAGTTTAATTCATTCTCTTCTAGCCAAAAAGAAAAAAAAAAAAAAAATTCTTCTGAAAGTCAGTGGAAATCAACAAGCCAAAATTCTGTATAAACCCTGTTCCCCTTGTCTCTCCTTCTTTCCTCTCTCCCTTCTCTCTATCCCCTCCTCTGTCTCTATCTCTCTCCCCTTTTATTTATTTAATTTTCTTCTTTCCTTCCTTCCACTTGTCTTTTTTGGGTGCTGTGTGCGTCAGACGCTTTACTAAGTACTAGGAAAACAAAAACCCGTTTTTGTAGGAAGAAAGAGAGTCACAAATCTGCAGCAAGATGAATTATTTTTCATCTGTGGCATGAATTCAGTTTAACTCCACATGTATGTTTTGTGCCTCTCTGGTGCACGATGACTGTTTTGGGTTTTGCAAAGATTAAAATGCATAAGGCTTGGCCTCGAGTTGTTTGTATTGACAAAGTTATATTAAATGTTTAGAAACAGTAAAAAAATAAGGCTGTAAGCACAACGTGAGAAATATTATGTGAATTGCATGAACCTGTTTGAGACAAGAAGAGACAGCACTTCTAGCTGAAGTATTTTTGGTAAAGTGAGTGTTATCAGGTTCTATAGTATGACTGTTTTGACTATATTAAGGTTGGATAGAGAGTTAAGCCAGGGGACTGAAGCCAAAGTAGTCTTGTGGGAAAGATGGCATAAGGTAAACAGAGCTTGTCAGAAGTGATTGAGATGCTAAGGCTTAGAGATGCTGTTTCCTCAAACTCAGGACACTACAGTGAAATGGGTCAGGAGAACATAGCATTAAGTCAAGAGTTGTGAGTCTAGGATGAAAAGATAGAGCAGACTTGGGTGGATAATTAGGTTAAAACTAGAGCCAAAAGCACTTTCCTCAGACAGCTAATTACTCTGAAAATATTTAAATAAAATGATACCTTTTCTTTTTCCTGAAGATAACCCTGTGTTGTTTAGTCAGCTGTACCTCAAAGGCTTATTCATGTGACTGCATCCTCTGCCACTCCTCCCTCCTCACTTGTCATGGCTGAGGATGATTAGGTACCTTCTGCTCTTGGTGTTTTTGAGGAGTGATATGTATGTCATTCAAGATAGTGCATAAAGTAAGTGTAGTTGTTAACACAGCTGATGGGGGACTAGTAAGAGGCTTAATTCAATTTAAGGAATTGAAACTTAATTTATATGGCAATGTGAGGACTTTGAAATTTTATCAGCAAAGGCCATGACTAAGAGCTGTATTTTAGAAGATTATGTTACCAAAAGCAAGTCTGGATACAGGAGAAAATTTATGGGCGTATTGCATCATCTTGGGAAAAGATATAAGGATGGCCAACTAGAGTAGTTGCATTCTGCATGGAAGGTCACCTTCATGGGTCATGGTGGAGGTAAAATTAACAGAACTTGGTAATGAATTAACTGTGGGCAACAATGAGATGCAAGAGTCATGACATTCAAAGAGCTTGAATCTAGGTGACAAGCCAGCTACTGTAGAAAGGAAAGTGCCACTAGCAGAGGTAGAGAAGGGAGCAGGTGCAGGAAGAGATATTAAATTTAGAAATAGAAATTTCAGATCTGCAGAACAACCTTGCATTTTATAACTGAAGGTCTGCCTGTACAACTCATTGACCAATGGGAGGTCTTCCTTCGTAATAAAATATATGTTCTTTTGCCTCTCTCTTGGAAAAGTGAGTCATTTACTCAATCATGTGTTGATATTTAAAGGGCTTGTTATTTGCTAATGGTTGTTTTGAAAATCAGTGAGATTCAGACTAGATAGAAATGTCCTGCATTTTATTTAAAGAAAATAAAACCATAATGTTAAGACTGAAAATATCTATCCATTATGATGCCATGCACAAGCCATACACCAAAAGGTGTTTTGTTTTATAAAATGGTGCTCATTTGCATTTTGTCTGAATTTTTTAAAAAATAATAATATTTGCACACCTGTTGTATGTCCAAATTAAGACAAATGTGTTTAATTATGATTAAAGGAATTGCAAGTGTAACATTAAAAAAGGATTTAAATCACCAAAATAAAATTTTATTTGAATTTCTAAATCACATATGACTATAAAAAGCACCCTGTGTTTACTGAGAGGGAAGTGTCCTGCCTGAATACTTCCTATTTTGATCATGCACATACAAGTCACATTCAGAAAGATTAGAAAGCAAGGAGCTACAGATCTAGCTAAATTGTAATTTATTGCAGAAGATAAAATCATTACTCACCTTGGTCAGGGCATGCATCATGAAGCTGATAGTTAACAGGTTCTAAGTTATGTTTCAAAGGAAAAATAATAGATTTGGTTGCAATATGAATGCAAATTATGTCTCTGTACTCTCCCAAATCCTTGGCTTTGTTACCTCCAGAGAACTCAACTGTGGGATTTCAGACCCATCTAGAGTGTGTTTCTATGATTTTCAGTTGAATCTTGACAAGTATGATTATTCAGATTTTTTGTATTGTCTGAAATAGAAATATGTTCTGCACCATAATTTAGCAGGAAAGTAGGAAGGACTCTTAGATCTTTGAAACAGCCATGACAGCTTATAGTGAAACCTTTGACATATCAGTATATCTCCAAAGATTCTAGGCAAATGTGTAAGCAACATACCTTGAAATAAATGAGATGGAATATCCTTGAAACTCATCTATTTCTCACAATTCTGCTTGGAACTATATATCTCACATTCATCCTGAACTATAATTAATTCCATAAACCCTGATACATATAGAAAAATTCTAAAGTTATTATGTCATAAAATAGAATGGTTAATGATGCAATGTCATCCTAGTGACCCAGTAGTGGAACGTGTTTGTTGCTTTCATAAAATAAAATAGTCAATCATCTATTTTCAACTGCCTTCTTTATATTGAGTCTTATGAAATGCTTCAGTGTGACAGACAATAACATGCTAGAATGGGAGCAAAACTTTAAGTGAAACTTAAGCTGAAAAAAAAATTGGACTTGAAGGCTTAAAGAAGAGGATAAATGGCATTGAAGTTATTACTATAGAAGCAAAAGCCAAATTTTGCCTATTTTTTGAAAGTATTGAAACACTGGAAAGGATCTCTCAAAAGTGAGTTTGGTTAGGAAAATAAAGACAGGAAAGGCACCTGTGTTTAAAGTCTTACAAAGCATATTGCAAACATTAATTCTAATATTGTCAAAAAGAACCATTTTATATTAACTTAAGCATGATTAGAAAGTATTTAGAAACTAATATGTATGTTACTTTCCAAAATGTAAATGTTCCTACACTACAGTAGGTGCTAGGGTACATGGGACTTTCTCCTTAATTTCTTTTGAATATTATTCATTAGTTTGCAAACTGATTAGTCCAAAAGATTCCAAAGTGTAAATAAAGTAAAAGTGGGTGGTGTCCATTATTTGAAGTATCTGATCAGGTACTGAATACGTAGAGGAGTTGGTTCCATTTGTGCATCCTTGGGGGTTGTACAATCATATCTGCCCAGACCCAGAGTGTGTACTCATCTGAAATGGAAGTAGCTGGTTATATAAGACCCTGAATCAACCACAAAGGTGACTCCTCTGCTGCAGATTCTGCTGAGAGGCTGAGAGTACATGTGGGTGGACAAGAATGACACTAGGATCACTCCAAAGATTAAAAATATTCCTCTTCAGACTTGGAGAACCTCAGGTTTCAATCCAGGATTATAATCAAGGCCACCTGACAAGCAGACTGAGTCAGGAACAAACAGTGCAGTACAATTCCTCGACAACAGAAAGGTTATCTCTTCCCTCAAATTTATGTCAGTGCTGAGTTATAACTGAAATCTCATTCCTGGAAGAATCATTGTTTAGATGCAGGCTTTGAAAACTGATTTTAAAAAACAAACAAAGTCAAAAAATAAAACCAAAAAACAAAATTGGAAACGTGAAAAATCCAACATTTGATTGTTTTCTGACATTTTATATCTTCAATTTAATATAGATCTAATTAAATGTATATATATTTTGGTAAGGAAATACGACACAGCAGAGATGGGTACTGGGTAACTGTGGAGAGAGGGCAGGAAAGGGTCAAAGAAAGCAGCTTTGTGTGCATTGAGCTAGGTGCTTCGAAAAGACATGGCCTCAGTTAGTCTTCACAAAAGACAGGCGTTATTGGATCCATTTATATGGTCCAGAAACTGGGGCCTATGGATTTAAGTAGTTTGACTAAGTTCATTCTGGTAATCAGCGATAGATCTTAATATATCCAACTAATGTCTGTCTGACTCGAAACTCCACCGTCATTTCAGTGCCTGAGACTGTGTGCAACTGGGAGGTCAAGTAGGACAGAGCCCTAGACTATCTAAGCCCCTCTGGATGATTTAGGCTAATGGGGCATTTTTTTTTAACTGGATTAAGTCTGTGAGAGATTCTTGGTGCCAATGAGCTTTTAAGCTGAGTGGTTTTCAGCTCCACATGTGTGTGCCACCTGGGGCACATGAAGACTGCGTGGGGTGCGCCTGTGTGTGAAGACTTTGGGAGGATGAGTTTCAGATCTTCAATTTCCATAAAATCCATCTGCCTGAAATAGTTGAAGTGAGCTCCCTTTCCTACATCTGAACTCTAAATTCCATTCTCCCACTCTGCAAAGTAAAAGCCTAACTCTCACCCACCCCTCGTTTTACCGTGGGATGTTTGGAGGGGTAAAACCACTGCAGCAGCAAAGAAAGGAAACTTTCAAAATACTGATACTGGTATCGAGAGTGAATGATTTACAGTGACAGAAACTAACAATCTTAATTACAGGTAACTTGTTTCTAAGAAGTATGATCAAGTGAGAAAAAATTTTCAGAAAAAAAAATAAAGGAGAATGTTCTATGGGGGAAGTAAAATGCCAACATGACTTCAAAGAGAGAAAGGAACTACATAAGATTTCTGGTTTTGAAGACTTCCTTCATGTCTTTTTGAAATAGATGATATTGATTAACTCAATGGATACTTTTCAAAGAGTTATGTAGCAGTTTTATTTTAAAATGTAATTAATTAGAGGACAATGGAAATAACACCTTTTGTGACTGCTTATTATTTTGGATGTCAGTTGCATAACAATGAGGGTTTGAAAGAAAATATTAGGCTCATAAGCAAAAAATATTGATGAGCACTGTCAATTCTGGCTGCCCTGGGATAGAATGAGCCACTTCATTGGCATCTTTTCTATCACCAGGCTAGACAGGATCAACTTTGGGAAACGAGAGACAGGCAAATATGCAACCTCCTCAGCATTACTTTTACTTACACAATTTAAAAGATGTGGTAGAGGCCAGGTGTGATCGCTCATGCCTGTAATCCTAGCACTTTTGAAAACGGAGACAGGAAGATCTCTTGAGCCCAGGAGTTCAAGACCAGCCCGTGCAACATCGTGGAACCCTGTTGCTACAAAAAGTACAAAATTAGCTGGGCATGGTGGTGTGCACCTGTGGTCCCAGCTACCTGGGAGGTTGAGGTGGGAGGATCACTTGAGCCTGGGAAGATAGAGGCTGTAGTGAGCCATAATCATGCTACTGCGCTACAGCCTGAAGCCTGGGTGACACAGGGAGACCTTGTCTCAAAAACAACAACAACAACAAAAAAAAACAAGCTGTGATGGGGATGTGTGTGGGAGATGTTCCGAGTTTACAATTGAATTGCAAGGCTTATGATCCCCAACGACCCCCTAGAAAAAACAGAGAGCTTGAAGTTGAATATCCAAACTTCCTTCCTAATTAATTATGATATATGTTTCCACCTACAGGTTTCAGGAGAGAATAGTTGACAGTTGGCATAAGCAGGAATGTAAGAAAAAAAATCTCAGGTGAATAGTGAGACAACATGGAAACCTGTTAAGTTTAAACTATCAGTTGCTATCCCCTACTCTATTACCAACTATTTTTTTCCAGAAAAGAAAAAAGAACTACTTTTTTCTCTGTCTCTATTAAAAACTAATTGTGAATGTATTACCTTAATACATAAAATTGTTGTAAAGCACTAATTTATGTAAACTCTCTCACCCTGTTTTTGATCAAATAGATAATCAAGAATTTCCTTTAGGAAATCAGTTCTGCAGATTGAATGAAGTGAAGTTATTGCTCTAAGTCATTTAAACAATGAAAGTCGTGTCTTTGAAATACTAATACATTCATTCTTCTTTCAGAATCCTATTTAGAATTATGTTTTTTCTTCTTCCATTTTTTTTCTGAAAGCTGAAAAAAGAACAATAATGCAATTATGCATGTATTGATGTACAACTGGCACATAAACTTCACTAGCATGTAAGTTGGAATGTTTTCTTAGAAGAGCAAGTACTCAGGGCATAAATGTCAGCAATTTTGAAAAAGCTATTACTAATTATAAGAAGCTCAAGGGGAAATAGTTGATGTTCCGTATGGAAATAATAGACGCAAAGGGATGAATGCAGAACAGGTTTGATTCTATTTTGGGAAATTTAAAAAACATTTCACTTACAGTTCCAAAAGGCATAAAAGAGTCCTTTCAAAAACTGTGTCATAAGAATTTCAGCACTTTTTGTCAAAGAAGACAAACATTAGCACAACTGTTCACAAGGCACTAAGTTCACATTCAGGCCAAATATATTTATGACCTTGAATATTCCATACTCATTCATACATTTATTTATTCATTCACAAAACATGTACTGTAAACCTACTATGTACAAAACACTGGAGACATTGCTACATAGAACCCATTTAGGCACAGAGAGGAACACAAAAGTGTTCTCAATTAAAGAGAAATAAAATAAAATGTATAATGCATTTTTATCATTATTTCTCCTGATAATCATCTCTTTATCTTAGACTGATTATAAACATCCTACAGTGAGTGAATCTACCTTCTGAATAACTATCTCTCAAGTTTCTTCTCAGGCACTCAGAATAAGGTCATATGTTTAGGGAAAATTTTAAATATTCCATAATGTAACACAGTATTGAATTAAATGTATAACACAGAGCTGGATGAAAACTATTAAACAGTTAAGTTGCTAGGCAAATTTTAGCTCTTTTAACATTTAAAACCACCCCAGAAAATGCTCCTGGTGTATTAAACTGTATCTGCTGACATAATCTAGAGTCATATCTGGCTACAGTTACAGCCTGTGTAACCTGAGTGTGCCATTGTCCAAAACTCTGGTCAGGCCCTACGTTGCCCACCTGAACTGAACAAGTTAAAAGTCCTCCTTCTTGCTATGGCAATAGCCTGAGGTTTGCGATGAAACCGGACTTCCTTCTTTGACTCTAGTGTATTCCTTGTAGAGCAAGCTTGATTCTATTGACAGGAAGCCGATCTTTCCTTGGGAAAGGGACTCTGCTTTCAAATATTGGCTGGCTACAATTTGAGTGTTAGCCTGTACCACACACTTCTCCCAGCTTGGCAGAAGTAGATTCTAAGCATTAGGTCCCTTGCTTGTCAAGATAGGTTTTGGAACTTTCTTTGACAGTCTTTAGTTAAGGAGAATCCTGTGCATTTGGGATGCCCCTGTGGTGTTTATGTCTTTCTGAATAACATGTTTGCCTCCAATAATCAAAACACAGCTTACCTTGCAGCAGATTTTTAAAACATACACTTTATGATGTATTTAATACTAGCCAACTATTTTGTGATGAGTATCTATAATCATAAACACTGAACCTAATATTCTCCTGTGAAGAAAAACTGATTCAGGAATTTAAATCTTGAGAGTTCTGACTGTGGAAGTTGCAGGTGAGATGATTTGCCCAGTGTGCATATTTCCACCAGCTGTGCTCAGCTTATAGGAGTTTACTGGGGATATAATAGCCTGATGTTTGGTATAAATAGATTGCAAAAGAAGACTTAATAGATTTTTTAAGAAAGAGCCACCACACAGGACACATCTCTTGTTTTTCTGACAAGGATAGCAAATCCATTTTAGCACATTATCTAAGTTACAGCTATGAGTTAACTGTACATTATAGTTATTTGAAAAAGCAACTACAAAGGAAAATGTTGTCTAAAATGGAATTCATAGAAGGCTCTTATATAGCAACTTTCCAGAGTTCAACTACAAGCACAAATTGTAATGTAAACATAATGCCCTGTGAAATATTATTTTAGCCCATGCCATGGCCCATTGGTTTAGTGTCTTCATCTCAATTTCCAGGGTAGCCCCTGGGATTCATCAGGATTTATTGCAAATGAAAAAGAAGGATGATCTTTAATACTGCTGGGGTCCCCCAGTAATTCATAGTATTTCATAGGAGTTGATTTTGCAAGATAAATCTTTTTGAAAAGTTGACTATCTTGGAAGTTGAAATGAGAGGGTAACCCAACTTCCAATACCTAAAATGTAAATGTGTCTGAGAGAAGCAGGTATTATTAGCTTTGGCAAAAACATAAATCAGGGATGTGGCCATCTTGATTTAGTGCACCAATGTAGTGTACATCTTTCTGCCTGGGAGGCTGGTGTCCAGTTAAAAAAATGAGTCGTTTTACCTGAAATGCAGTAAATTTTGTGAAACAAGTAGCAGTTTTGAAAGCCAATCAATATGTTTTTATCAAATTTATCTTTGGTCCAAGTACTCAAGTTGTGTTGTGGAGGGAGAGTAGAAGCATGTTAACACTTATTCTCAATAACTTTGGCAACAATGTGCCTGCACAAAACAATTTTTTTCATGACTTGATATGGTTTGGCTGTGTCCCCACCCAAATCTCATCTTTAATTGTAGTTGCCATAATCCCACATCGTGGGAGAAACCTTGTGGGAGTGATTGAATCATGGGGGCAGTTACCCCCTTGTTGCCATTCTCATGAGAGTGAGTGAGTTCTCACAAGATCTGATGGTTTTATAAGGGACTTTACCCCCTTTTGCTGCACTTGTCCTTGCTGCCACCATGTGAAGAGAGACGCATTTGCTTCCTCATCCACCAGGATTGTAAGTTTCCTGAGGCCTCCCCAGCCCTAGAGAACTGTGAGTCAATTAAACCTCTGTCCTTTGTAAGTTACTGAGTCTCGGGTACGTCTTTATTGGCAGCATGAGAACAGACTAATACAGTAACGAAGGAAATACTCACTGTAGTATTTTGGATTTTGGATTTTTGGATTTGGGATGCTAAACTGGTAAGTATATAATGCAAATATTCCAAAATAAAATATAATTTAAAATCCAAAACACTTCTGGTTCCAAGCATTTCATATAAGGGATAATTAACGTGTAGTGGAAAGGCATATTAAATGGGCATCTTCACACAGTTGCTGAATAAATAATACATGAGGGACCTATATTCTAAGTGTGAAGATCTTGTAAAAGTGAAAAAGGAAGTTAGTTAAGCTATTTAAATAGGATTATGCTACAGATGGGGACAAAACATTTGCAGACAAACAAACAAAAACACCCCAAAACGTATTTGAAAGGGTTAGTATCCCACATACATGGTGACTTTGAAAACTCAACAATGGGCAAAAGATCTGAACAGGCTTCTCACCAAAAAAGATGCACAGATGGCCAATAAACATAGGAAAATATGCTCCACATCATATGTCATCCACATCATAACTCATCAGGATGATGCAAATTAAAACAAAGAGATATCACTATATGCTTATTAGAATGGCTAAATTCAAAACACTGACAGCACCCAATGTTGGAGAAAATATGGGACAGTAGGTACTCTCATCCATTGCTGGTGGGAATGCAAAATGGTACAGGCATTCTGGAAGACAGTTTTGCAGTTTCTTATACATCTAAACATGCTCTTGTCTTATGACTCAGTAATTATGTGCCTTGGTATTTACCCCAATGACATGAAAACTTATAGTCACACAATAACCTACAACCAAATGTCTACAACAGCTTTGCTCATAATTGCCAAAACATAAGCAACCAAGATGTCCTTTACAGGGATACTCTCTAAAAGCAAATGATATTTATTCAGGAGTAATATCATAATGGGATTATGCATGCCATGGTAAACTATGTGTATAGTCAAAGACATTGAGGCAAGGGAATGTTTTTAAAGCCAAAATGAGGAGGATTACATAAGTTATTTTGAATCAATTATCCTTGGAAACAAGAACAAACAACAAGAATGCTGTGAGTCCAAAGTTGGACAGGCAGTTGCTGAACAGGTGTCCTTGCAGAAGTATTTTCTGCGTAAAGCTGTAGTGGCCTTTGTGTAAAGTTCTGGGTTTTGCCAACTTTTTTGATAGTTCTTATTATCAGGGATATGTGCATGAGAACCCTTCCCTCGTGGCCTTCCCTCTCTCCGTTTGTCAATGCTTGACACAAGTGCCTCCATTTAGACTCTGAAAACTTTCACACCTTCAGTAGGTGAAGGAATAAACTGCGATACATCCAGACAATGAAATATTATTGACCAATACAAAGATATGAATTATCAAGCCATAAAAAGACATAGTGAAACCTTAAATGCATGTTGCTAAATTAAAGAAGGTAATCTGAAAAGGCTACAAACTGAATAATTCCAAATATATGACATTCTGGAAAAGACAAATTAGGGGCACAATAAAATGATTAGTGGTTTTAAGGGATTTTGGGGGACAGAGGGAGGGAGAGAGGGAAGGACGAATAGCTGAAGCACAAGGGATTTTTAGTGCAATGAAATGGTTCTGTATGATACTGTAATGATGGACACTTACATTTGTCAGAACCCATAGAATGCCCACCAAGAATGAACCCTAATCTAAACTATGGTCTTTAATTAACAATAACATATCAATATAGACTCAACAATTGTAATAATTGTGCCACAATAATGCTAAATCTTAATAAGAGTGTAATCTGAGGATTGGGGAGAGGTGAAGAGAGAGGATATGTAGGAACTCTGTACTTTCTGGTCATATTTCTGTAAATGTAAAACTTATAAAGAAAGCCTATTGAAAAAAGAAAGAACATAAATCTTTATTAAACAGACTCTGCAAGGTCCCTAAATAGAAACTTTTTAATAATGATTACAACCTAAAAATATAAGTAATAAAATTACATTAATAAAATCATCTTATTACATAGTCTGCTTCTCTCACCAATTTCAACTGACCTTTCTACCAATAATTCAAAACCAAGACTGATTTGATTTCATGGCACCAACAATGGATTGAATTAATAAGATGCATATGAGAAATGTTTTTGTTTTTATTTTTATCAATTCTTATGTAATGCACATTTTGTCAGGAAACATTCATTACAAGAGAGAGCTAAAACATGAGGCAGCAGTCTTTTGAAATTCTCTTACGTTAAACAAAAATTGCCAGGAAAAGGAGAAAGAACTATATTCCAGAAAAGTCAACAGAACAAGGTACATTTAAACCATTTTAACTGCTCACTAGTAAGAGCAATGGGATCTTTGAAGAATAACCAGTTATTAAGTCACAGTATCTCACCCATGAGAATGAAATATAACTTTCTATTTCGCTGATAGTGCAAAGTAGCAAATTGGTTATTCTCTGTCTTGGCTGCAAGCTTGAAAATCTTGGACATTTATATGTTTTACTGACCTAGAAAAAAAAAAATGCAATATAAAGAGAATGTCATCCTGCAGTATTTCTTCTTCCCAAAGCCAATAATTATTTTTAAATACATTTTTATTTCAATACTTTTTGGGGTACATGTGGTTTGGGGGTACATGGATAAGTTATTCAGTGGTGATTTCTGAGATTTTTGTGCACCTGTCACCCAAACCATGTACACTGTACCCAATATATAGTCTTTTATCCCTTATCCTGCTCCCAACCTTCACCCTGAGTCCCCAAAGTCCATTATATCATTCTTATGCCTTTGCATCCTCATAGCTTAACTTCCATGTAGAAGTAATAGCATACACTATTTGGTTTACCATTCCTGAATTACTTCACTTAGAATAATGTCCTCCAGCTCCATCCACATTGCTATGAGGACATTATTTCATTCCTTTTTATAGCTGAGTAGTATTCCATGGTGTACATGAATCACATTTTCTTTAATCATTCATTGGTTAGATGGGCACTTAGGTTGGTTCCGTATCTTTGCAGTTGTGAATTGTGCTGCTATAAACATGCATGTCCATATGTCCTTTACATGTAATGGCTTCTTTTCCTTTAGGTTGATACCTAGCAGTGGGATTGCTGGATTGAATGGTATTTCTACTCTTAGTTCTTTAAGGAATTTCCACACTGTTTTCCATAGTGGTTATACTAGTTTACATTCCTACATACAGTGTAAAAATATTCCCTTTTCTCCACATCCCTGCCAACATCTGTCATTTTTTTGGTTTTTTAATTATGGTCATTCTTACAGGAATAAGGTGGTATCTCATGATGGTTTCAATTTGCATTTAATTTGCATTTTGCATTTTTTGTTTGTTTGAAATTCAAGTAACTTTAATAATTTTTTCATGTTTGTTGGCTGTTTGTATATCTTTTTTTTCAGAATTGTCTATTCATCTCCTTTGTCTGTATTTTGAAGGGATTATTTGTTTGAGTTCCCTGTAGATTCTGGATATTGGTCCTTTCTTGGATGCATGGTTTGCAAAAATTTTTTCCCACTCTGTGGGTAGTCTGTTTACTCTATTCATTAGTTATTTTGCTGTGAAATAGCTTTTTAGTTTATTTAGTTTAATTAGCTATTTTATTAATTTTATTAATTTTGTTGCATTATTAACTTTGTTATATTTATTTTGTTACATTTATTGAAATAAAAATAAAAAATTTTTGTAAAAAATGATTATTGGCTTTGAGAAGAAGAAACACTGCAGGATGACATTCTTTTTATATTATATCTTTTTTTTCTAGGTCAGTGAAAGACACAAATGTCCAAAAGAATGGTAAGGCTATTCAATGTGGAAAGGTCAGTCCTCAAAAAATGGTGCTGGGGAACTGGATATCCACATGGTAATGAATGAATATGGACCCTTACTAACATTTGTTACTTATAATTTTGTTACATTTGCTTTTGGCTTAGGTAGTTTTTCCAGTGCTATCTTCTAGAATGTTTATGGTTTAAGGTCTTAGATTTAAGTCTTTGATCCATCTTGATTGAGTTTTGTATAAGGTGAGAGATGAGGATCCAGTTACACTCTTCTACATGAGCAAAGCTCACTATTAAATTATTATTAAATAATTATTAATTATTAAAGTATGTAGAATATAATGGTATTTTCAACTTCCCTGTGAAAATAAATTCAGATGAAGTTGATCCAAAGAACTAAATGTATGTACTTTTTATATCTTGAGAAATATCACTGGCACTTTATTCATTCTGTCAGTGGGCATTTCAGTTTCCACCTTTTGGCTACTGTGAATAAGGCTGCCATGAACATGAGTATACAAATATCTGTTTGAGTCACTGCTTTCAATTCTTTTGGGTATAAACTCAGAAGTGGAATTGCTGGGTCATATGGTAATTCTAGGTTTATTTACTTTTTGAGGAACTGCAATACTGATTTATACAGTGTCCTGCATCATTTGACATTGCCACCAACAGGGAACAAAGACTCTAATTTGTTCACATTGTTGCCAACACTTGCTATTTTCTGCTTTTGTTTTGTTTTGTTTTTGTTTTTTGATAGTAGCCAACCTAATGGTCTTATCTCATTATGGTTTTGATTTGCATTTTCCTAATGATTAGTGATGGCAAAAAAACTTTTCATTGCTTATGGCCATTTGTATGTCTTTTGTGGAGAAATGTCGTTTTAAGTCCTTTGCCAAATTTTGAATCAGGTTTTTTGTTGTGGCTGTTGAGTTTAGGTGTTCTCCACATATTTTGGGTATTAACCTCTCATCAGATATATGATTTGTAAATATTTTTTCCCATTTCATGGATTGCCTTTATACTCTGTTAATATAGTTCTTTGATGTACAAAAGCTTTAAGTTTTCATGAAGTGCATGCTGTTTTTTTGTTGTTGTTGTTGTTGTTGTCGTTGCATGTGTCTTTGGTGTCATATTCAAGAAATAATTGCCAAATCTGATGTTGTGAAGCTTTTGCTCTATGTTTTCTTCCAAACATTTCATAAGTTAGCTGTAACATGTAGGTCTTTGATCTGCTTTTAGCGAATTTTTGTATATGGTGTTAGGTAAGGGTCTAGATTCATTCATTACCATGTGGATCTCCAGTTCCCCAGCACCATTTTTTGAGGACTGACCTTTCCCCATTGAATAGCCTTACCACTCTTTTCAAAAATGTTTGACCATATATATGAGAAATTCCATTGATCTTTACATCTGCTTTTATGCCGACTGCCCTGTTTTGATTACCGTAGCTTTGTAGTAAGTTTTGAAATCAGGAAATGAAAATCCTCTAGCTTTGTTCTTTTTTTATCACGACTGTTTTGGCTACTTCATGACCCTGAGATTCCATATGAATTTTAATTTCTATTTATATAAAAAAGTCATTGGGATTTTGATAGGAATTTCATTGAATCTATAGATCATTTGGGGTTATTATTGACATTTTAATATTATTAAGTCCTCCAATTCATGAACAGGGGATGTCTTTCCATTTACTTATATCTTTTAAAATTATTTTTAGCCACGTTTTAGAGTTTTCATTGCACAGGAATCTTTTAAAAATGTAACTGTTTTAAAGCCATTCACGTAGTTTTTTTCTTACTGGTTTGATCCAACTTTGCATTGCATACTGATCCATATATTATGCCAGCTTATTCCATTTATAGACTGAAAAATGTATATCAATTGTACCTGTGGGCTAAAACTTCATTAGAACAGTTAAATGACATTTAATGTAGTACAGTTGGAAAACAATGCCAGTACACAAATCTATTACTCTAATAATGTGGTTTTTGAATTACATTTCACACAGCTCAGTATTATCTTCTACCAAATTTACAAGTCCAATGAAAGGTAAAATAGTTTAATATACATAAACAATTATGGTTCTCATTTTCTTACTTAATGGACCTGCTATTTCCGATATTGTTTTCATTTACCTTTTAATCAGCTTAAACATTTTAAAATACCCATAGTAAGAGGGGTCATATTACAAACAAAGGATGAGAATCTGTGAGTAGCAACATTTGTTTGGTTAGCTTTTTTTCTGGTTGTAAAGAAATGACGTTGGTATTATCTCATAGAGGTTTCCTGTTTTCTCAGTCTTCTGGGAAGGAGGAACCATATGCCACTAAACCAATCCTCATTGAACCAGATGTCTTATGCAAAGGAACACCTTAACATCTCAGAGATTATACATTTTTAGGAAAGAAATATGTTAAAACGATTAAAAAATATTTTATATCTCTACATTCTCCAGAGTAATTAGCCCAGAACTTTGCATAAATATGTTTGCTTTGTATTCATTTCTTTATTTATTAATTCATTCTCAAATATTTGTTTAGTACCTTATATGGACTAATTGCACTGCTGTGCATTGGTGGCTGTGGAATTCAGCCTCCAAGATACCCCCAATGATCTCTGGCTCCTGCTACACACCCTTGGGCTGCATTGCACCAGGGTTGGTCTGTGGAACCCATAGAATATTGCAGAAATGATGGTATGTTACTTCGAAGATAGGTAGTAAAAGATCGACTTCCGTCTTTTGCATTACCTCTTTTGGGTCACCCTCTCTGGGAAATCCACGTTGTCAGCAGCTTTGTGAATTGTCCCAGGAGGTGAGGAGCTAAAGCCTTCTGCCAACAGCCATGCAAGTGAGCTGAGAATTGCATCTTTGCAGTCCAGACAAGTTCCAAGTTACTGTAGACCCTCCTGACACTCTAATTGCAGCCTCATCAGAGGCCCTGAGCCAGCACCACCAAGAAAAGCTGCTCTAGAATTCCAAACTCTCAGAAACTGTGAGAAAATAAGTGTTTACTCTTTTATCCTGAAAAATTTGAAAGAATTTTCTATACAGCAATCACTAATACAGGGGTACATGCATGAACAAGTCTTTTCTTAATTTCCGTTTTTATCATGGGCTAAAGGGTACATGTGCAGGTTTGTTACATGGATAAAGTGTGTGATGCTGAGGCATGGGGTACCAATGATCGCATCACCCAGGCCAGAAGAATAGTACCCAACAGGAGGTTCTTCAGCTTACACTCCCCTCCTTTTCTCCTCCAGTGATCCCCAGTGTTTATCATTCCGATCTTTGCAATCATGTGTATTCAATGTTTAGTTTCCATTTATACGTGAGAACATGTGGTAGTTGGTTTTCTGTTCCTGTATTATGTCGCTTAGGATAATAGCCTCCAGCTCCATCAGTGGTGCCGCAAAGGGCATGATTTTGTTCTTTTTTATGGGTCCATGATATTCTATGGTGTTTTTGTACTATATTTTCTTTATCTAGTCCACTGTTGATGGACACTTAGGTTGATTTCACATCCTTACTATTGTTAATAGCACTGCAGTGAACATACAGGTGCCTGTGCCTTTATGAGAGAATGAATTATTTTCCTTTGGGTATATACCCAGTCATGGGATTGCTGGGTTGAATATTAGTACTATTTTAGTGGATGAACAATTCTTGTCCTGCCTTCAAGGAGCTTCTAGCTCAGTAAAACTGGTGAACTGTTGATTTATCACTAAACCAAGGGTAGGTACCACAATAGCACGTAGATGCAGCACCTATCTCAGTCTTGGAGACAAGAACAGCCAAATGAATGAATGATTCTTAATTTGTGGCTCTAAGAATGAGGACGAGGAAGTAGCAAGAGGAAAAGTGCGGACAATTCCAGATAGAAGGGAGAAAGTAAGCCACGGTTGAGGTTAGGGAGAGGTAAGTGCAGTAGTTTCCAGGCCCCCGTTTCATGTGGGCAACAGGGATGATGAATAGTGAGGATGGGATGGTGAGCTGGGAACAGATGAGGAAGGAAGCTATATAGCACAGGAAGGAGGGAGAGGAGAGCCACTGAAGACTTTTAAGCACAAACATGACTACCATTCAGAGTATAAGCCAGAGTAAGTAGGAGACAAGGAGGCACTGGCTGCAGAAACAGGAAATGGTACTGGGAGCCTGAGAGAGGGTAGTGGCAGTAGGAAAGCGGGGAGTTGAGTTTGAGGCATGTAAAGAGGTTAGAATCGATAGATTTGAGGCTGAAATACATAATTCAGCATTTTTATCTTTTAATTTCACTACTAAGACCCCTGGACTCTTAACCCATACCTGCACCTCCTCTAGTATGACCATCTTGGTGATTGATACCACAGATGACTCGGTTGCTCCAGATGGCAACCTGGACATGACTGGAAATACCTCCCTTTCCCTTGTAACTGTATCCAGTTAGTAACCTAATTTGACATGTCTAATGCCCAAGATCTTTCTAATTTCCCTTCTTTCCCCACCTGAGTAGTGTTAAGTAAACCCTTGCCACCTCTTCCCTTAATTTTTGTAATGGTTCCTAACAGTTCCACTCCTAGCCATACCTTCTTTGCGTGAATTCTCTGTACCCCTATCAGGCCCATTCAAAGCACTCATATGAGTGTTCACCCACCCTGCTTAGACATATTCACTGGTTCTTCTGCCACTGTGGGCACAGTCCACATGCTTTGGCTTGGACGCAAATCATTTTTCTCTATCTTTAGACTTTCTCTCTCTCTCTCTCTCTCTCTCTCTCTCTCTCTCTCTCTCTCTCTCTCTCTATATATATATATATATATATATATATATATATATATCTCGTTTCCTCCCTCCTCTTCTACCTCCTCCTTCTCTCTCTCTGTCCAGACATACATACACACACACACACACACACACACACACACATATATATATATCTATCTTCCTTCCTCCCTCCTCTTCCACCTCCTCCTACTCCCTGCAGAGCCTTATTGTACAGCCATATTAAACTACTGGGGCATTTATGTACCTTTAAACTTTTTCTTTTCTCTAAATGGATCTTCACTCCTTCCTGTCCTCAGCTAACTCCTACATGTTAGGAGTTAGAACTCATACATGTTAAGACCCAACTGTGTGTTGCCTCTTCTTGGATACATAAGCTGCCACATGATTCCTATCTTCCCTAGCTCTCACCTCACTATATTCAATCTGTGATTTGCATCCAGTCTCTCCCACAAGTTTCCAAACTCCTTGAAGGCAGGGACCACACCTCATATGCCTGGCACCATCAGCACAGTGTCTCGCATAAAATAGACACTCCACAAATGTGAAAGTCTAGAACTGAGCACTGCATTCAAACATTCTGCTTATTGTCCTGAAGAATACAGTCCAAAGAGGAAAGTACTGAACATTAAGAACCTTTTGATCTTCTTTAAGAGTTGGAAAAGCTTGAATAATTCTTTCTTATCAGGTATAGGAAAATTTTTGATTTTTTATATTAGATACACTGGAAAGTGAACTATCAAGCATGAAGAGACAAACATCTACCATTTGAACTTTTGACAACTAATTTATAGCTCGAGGACCAGTAGGTTATTATGTATATTGTCCTTGTTTGTGCAAGACCAATCAAATACCACTTTGTATTTATACTTTTAAAAATATTAAAATTCTGTTTTTTACATGTTTAACTCTGTCTTCAGATATGAGTCAGCTAATATCTTCTTTGAGAGGAGATTTCTTTGAAGTCTGGGGTACATCCCCAGCTAGAAGACCTGGGCAGAAACATGCTCTGGGTGATCATGATCTGAATTCAAAGGGAACAATTAAGGAGTTATTTCCATTTTGATTCTATTAGCAAGCTTTTCTACTTGTTGCCCTTCAACCTGTCTTCATGCCAGCTGAAACTTCAATAGAGCCTCATGACAGAGCTGTTAAAAGACTTTGAAAAGGGAACGTGTGGAATCATAAATGCGTCAGAAATAAGAGAATGTTTCTCAGTCCATTACATTCTTAACCCCTTGTTTCTACTTAACAGACTTTGTTAAAGGTCAGTGAGAATGTTTTCACAGCAAAAGCTTGAGATTTCCAAGAACATACTGTTTCCATTCTAGATACCCATTGCTAATAAAGAGCTGGTTTAGTATATTCTGTGCTTATATTTTCAGTAAAAATAAAAAGTAATCATCAGAAAGACTTGAACACAAATCTAAATTTCAAAACTTAGAGTTAGGATATATTTGAAAATTTGTAATTTGTTGTTACTTTTCCAATTAGGATGGTGAATAACATAACATCTGTATAATGCATTACAGTTTATGATGAAAATTTCTGCATGCTTTTCTCATTTTTCACTATAATGGTTGAATGACATGGATAATAATGTAATTTCATTTTAGATATGAGAAGACTGCAGTTCGAGAAGGTTTGGTCACTTAACTAACCCTGCTAACCTGTGAATGAGTTGTGATGAGATTCTAGATTTGCAATCACAAACTGACAAACTTCTGTTCTCTATTGAATGCTTCTGTTTTGTTGTTGTTGTTTATTTGTTTCTAAGAAGTTTTCAACCAGGCACTGTGACTCACACTTATAGTCTCAGCACTTCCATCAAGAAGCCAAGACAGGCAGATCACTTGAGCCCAGGAGTTCAAGACCAACCTGGTCACCATGCCGAAACCCCATCTCTACAAAAAATACTAAACTTAGCTAGGCATTTTGGCATGGCCTGTAGTCCCAGCTACTTGGGAGAATGAGGTTGCCGCAGCAGTGAGCTGTGTTTGTGCCACTGCACTCTAGCTTGGCAGACAGAATGAGACTGTGTCAAAAACAAAAACAACAAAAAACAGTTGTTTTTCCAACACAGTTCATGAGATTGTTTTTTAAAATGCACAAACTAGTACTTTTAAAGATATTTTTGATTTTCCATTACACAAGTACAGAAATATGTAATTTCTCTATCAACTTTTCCCTTAAGAAATTATTTTTTTTCATTGTCTGAAAGAGATAGAGTTACCTGTCTCTCAAGGATATTTTCCTCAAGTACTCATAGGCAATTTTGAATTTGTGGTTCATTTCACCTTTTTATGACTCCAGAAATTAAATGATTCTTGGCTGTACATCAAAAGATGATTATGTAGTTATTATTTATTTTTATAGCTCAGATGAATCTGGTACTAGCTTCATTATAGTGCATGTCCCATCGGCCAAATGAACACAATCTGGAAATATGACATGCATTTTTAATAGTAATAAGGCAATAATTCTGCATTTTGTGTAGGTGTTCCAGGGGCTGCTTTAGTTAGGTTTAATGTCAATTAAGAAACACTGCAGTGCCCTTATTGGAATCTTGTAATAGTCACATTTCTCTGGTTGTTTTATGAAGTCGGGTGTAAACAATCACTTCAGAGGAGGACTTACTAAGTATAGACCTGTGCATCATTTTTCTTAGCTATATATATTAAGGCATAGTAAAAATAAGCAGCACAAACTTTTCTTCTGTTTCCAGAGTGACAGGCATTCTGTAGTATTGATAGGGATATAAATAAACATCATTAAATGCTTTACCTATGGCTTTGGGCCCTAGTATCATTATCTGAAAGCATTTAGAATGAGTAACTAAAAGCCAAGAAAATTTACAAATCTCATTTTGGAGAATAATTACAGTTATCTATCACCAAACTGCTGGCAAGTAATGGCATTGCCTCATTGGATTTTATTCCTTTTTATGACTCTGGCTGCTCCTCAGGTGTAAGATCTATAAGCCATCAAGTGGATTGGAAGGGCCAGGAAGACCAGAGGCCCAGAATGACTTCAAGAAACAGCATATAAAAGAGCATTGGCACAATATGGAGAACCAGCTGAAAAATTTGGAATTTGTATGTACTGAGCCATGTGAAGATTGCTACCCAGTACTAATCGTTTCCAAAAGATGGGTTATAATTAGCATTTATAATAACATGTAAGTTCTACTCTGTGCTACCTGATGTAGGAGACTTTATTAGTTACTCAGGGCTGCAGGAAAAAGGTCCACAAATCAAGTGGCTTAAAACAACAGATATTTATTCACTTATAGTTCTTGGAGATAGAAGTCCAGAATCAAGATGCCAGCAGAGCCTTGCTCTAGGGAAAGATTCCTTCTCTGTTTCTGGTGGTTGTCAGTAATCCTCGGCATTCCTTGGCTTGTAGATGCATCACTCCAATCTCTGCCTCTATCTTCACATGGCCTTTACCTGTTAAGACTAGGTCCAAACTTCCCACACTATGTAAGAACACCAGTCATTGCATTAGAACCTCCCATAATCCAGTAAGACTTTACCTTAACTTAGTTGCATCTGCAAAGACTCTTTGTCCAATTCAAAAAAGACCATACGTTTCCTAACTCAATGGCTTTGAAAGTTAGTGATATTGAAAATACAAATGTGTATTTTTAGAACCAGTATGAAATTTGTGTTTATTGTCTATTGCTACATAACAAATCACCCCAAAACTTAGTGCCTTAAAACAACAGCCATTTTGTTATATATCAGGATTTTGTGGGTCAAAATTTGGATGGGATTTGGCTGGGCAGTTCTCCATGTGGCATCCATAGTGGTATCCAGCTAGTGGCTTGGCTGGAGAGTGAAAAATGGTTTTGTTCACAGCTAGAAGGCTGGGCTTGGCTTAATCTCTCTCATCCTGCCTGTGAGCTCAGGACCTTTCCACACACTCCCTCCTGTAGAGTAACTGTGTATCTTAAATAACAGTTCAAGATTTTAAGAGTGAGTAATTAAAGAGACAGGAACTAAAAACTGCTAGTCATTAATAAGGGACAGGTCCCCAAACTGGCACAGTATAGTTTCCATAATACTGTTTGTTGTTATAGTCAGAGTGTACCCTCAGATTTAAGGGGAGAGGTGTAACTCTCTGTGGAAAGACTAATTGTTTACCTTTTGGCTGGCCACAGATAGCTTACATTTCACCCATCTTTGAAAATCTCATGCCAGCAAGGCACAGTGGCTCACGCCTGTAAAAATTCCAGCACTTTGGGAGGCTGAGGCAGATGGATCGCTTGAGGTCAGGAGACCAGCCTGGCCAAAATGGTGAAACCCCGTCTTTATTAAAAATAAAAAAATAAGCTGGGTGTGGTGGCTGATGCCTGTTATTCCAGCTACTTGGGAGGCTGAGATAAGAGAATTGCTTGAACTTGGGAGGTGGAGGTTGCAGTTAGCCAAGATCATTGTGCCACTGCACTCCAGCCTGGGTGACAGAGTAAGTGAGACTCTGTCTCAAAAAAAAAAAAAGAAAAAGAAAAAAAAGAAAAAAAGTAATAAAGAAAGAAAAAAGAAAATCTCATTCCATCAGAGTCCTGCCTTGAATTTAAGAAGCCAATGATAAAATCAGGTCTGTGTAGAGATGAGACTCTGTGTGTATGTTTTCTCTCCATCTGAAGACCTGTAGACTATAGGAACAAATCTTGTGCCCTCCCCACAACATATAATGGTCAGAGAGGAGTAGATTCTCCTCTTTAAAAAAGAAAATGGGAAACATGTTCCTCAGTAATTCTAAAATCCAACCAGATACAAGTCACTAGATCCTTAACTAGGCTCTAGTCCTGTTTCCTGGAAACTATTTTCCTGGCTCTCCGTTTCTCTCTTGAATCCATCCTCCTTTTCCAAAAAAACTTGATGACACCCCTGTGTATCCAATGATGATCCAATAAATCAAAGAAAAGCCACATACACATTTGGTTCTGACATAGTCCTTTTTTGCTGGAACTTAGGGCATTCTGGGAAAATGAAAAGAAGCCTTCTTTCTAGTTGAAAGGATTCATCAGGCATCCTTAAAATTCACAGAGACATATCGTATGATTTCTAGAAGTCCAATGAGGCTTACCTTCAGATCTTTCTGAGAGGTCAACAAAGGAACATCCATGAGCTTTATTTTCCCAAAGCATGTTGTACAGGTAGCAGCAGCCTGGATTTAACCTTTGTCCTGAGGTCATTTGCAACTCTGCAAGTATATTGCTGGGAGAGCCTGGAAATTTTACCTTCATGCCCAGCATGTTCTGGTCCTTTTTTCCTCTGAATCTTGCTTAGAAACAGAAAGTTTCTCCTTTAGCTCATCCCTTTCCATGTTTTACCATAGGCAGCTAGGAACCAGTTGGCACTTTCTCCATTTTGCCTGTTCATCTTTCTTGCCAGACCTTTGTAAAAGTCCATTAAGTTTCTTATCATGTGCAACATTAATGCCAAACTTTCTGCCAGTACAGAAAAAGTATCACATATTTTCTGGCCTCCAATAACGTATTTTCATTGTCTCCAAAGCCTTCACCAACAGTCTTTTCAAGGCCCTTGGGGCTTTTGCTAACAGTCCCCTTGAAGTCCTCTTCTTTCCACTAACAGTCTCCATGAGGCCCTTCTAGCTTCTTGAAGGGGTGGCCTGCCCCTCCACACCTGTGGGCGTTTCTCATTAGTGGAACGAGAGGCTTGAGAAAAGAAATGAGACACAGAGACAAAGTATAGAGAAAAAAAATATATAGGGACCGGCGCTCAGCATACAGAGGACCCCTGCAGGCACCAGTCTCTGAGTTCCCTTAGTATTTATTGATCATTATCTTTACCATCTTAGAAAAAGGGAAGTGGCAGGATAATAGGATCATCCTAGGGAGAAGGTCAGCAGTAAGACATGTGAATAAAAATCTGTGTGACATGAATAAGTTTAAGGAAAAGTGCTGTGCCTTGATATGCATATGCAAACATCTCCATAAATCTTTTTAGTGCTTAAAGAGCAGCATTGCTGCTAGCACCTCCCACCTTCAGCCCTAAGGCGGTTTTCTCCTTGATCAGTAAACAGAACATACAATCAGGTTTTACACCTAGATGTTCCATTGCCCAGGGACGGGCAGGAGACAGATGCTTTTCTCTATCTCAACTGCCAAGAGGCCTTCTTTCCTCTCAGCATAGACCCTTCGTGGGTGTCAGGCTGGGGGACGATCAGGTCTTTCCCTTCCCACAATAGGCTGTCTGTAAGCTAAGGAGCAAAGAAAGCTAGTCTGAGTCCCAAAACTGAAGAACTTGGAGTCCAATATTCGAGGGCACGAAGGGTCCAGCAAGGGAGAAACATGTAGGCTTGGAGGCTAGGCCAGTCTAGTCTTTTAATGTCTTACTGCCTGCTTTATATTCTAGCTGGGCTGGCAGCTGACTAGATGGTGCTCAGCCAAATTAAGGGTGGATCTGCTTTCCCCAGCCCACTGACTCAAATGTTAATCTCCTTTGGCAACACCCTCACAGACACACCCAGGATCAATACTTTGCATCTTTCAATCCAATCAAGTTCACACTCAGTATTACCAACACAGCTCTTGACACAGGGTGGTCAGAGACAGGCTCTCTGCTCTGAGTAGCTGGCGTTAAGAAGAGTCTAAAGAATAAGAAGGAACTGCCTGTAATTAGACCGCTAGGAAGAACTTTCCAGATGGTGAGTAAAACATAATGCAAAAGTTCTGGGGTCAGGATGAGGTTGCTTCATTTGGGCAACTGAAACCCCAGAATGAGTGATGCCTAGTGAGTGAGTTAAGTGAGACATTGTCTGAGATGAGAGAGAAAGGTGGACAGGAACTGATGTAAAAGGGCCTACTAGGCCATAGTAAGGAGTTTAGAGTTTCTTTCTTTCCTTAGCCAGATAGGAAACTGTTCAAGTGTCTTTGCAGGAGAGGGCAAGGTCTAATTTATATTTTAAGAAGCTCAGTCTGACTGCTGCTTGGGGATTGAACCAGAGTGGAACAAAAGTGGAAGTGGGAAGTACACTGGGCTTATTCCTTTTGAACTTCCAGGGATAAAAGTTCAGCTTCTACATTGACTATTTCCTATGGAATTTTTGGTTCTCGTAAGTTAAATTGAACATAAAAATATGGAGATACCTTAAATTTAAATTAAAAAGGCAAGGGTTTCATTTAGTTTTGTCCAAACTATCTTGTAAATAGCAATTTGCAAAATGAGATTCATCTTTAAATTTAACTTTGATTTCCCCTCGAAAACGGTAATAATTCCTAAGAGGTGCCAGAAATCAACATGTGTTTATTTACATGCTCTGTACCCCAAGTGAAAAAAGAATGTGCATATTTTCCTTATATTATAAAATCCTTTCCTGAAGAAAAGATTTTATAACGTAAGAACCGTGGGCTGATTGTTAAAGAAAAAAAAAAAATCTAACATTTGCTGAAATGGTAAGGAAGACTTTATTCAGGACTATTGTGATAGGTGTCAAAACTATCAGAATTGAGGAGAGAAATGGGTATGAACTGAAAATACACGCAAGGACAAGTAGAGATTTATATCATTAGGACAAACAGGTTTAATACCTTTTCCTCACAAGGGTCTAGCTGACACTGATATGGCAAAAGACAGATTAATAAGAAAAGAGTATAACAAATTTATTTAACAAAGTTTCATGTTACATAGAAGCCTTCAGGAAAACTGTATTTTTATGTTTTTTAATGTATTCTTTATGTTTAGGTTTGATGAAGAATAGTCATGTAGAAATATAATTGGACAAAAAGCGTATGATGTAATGATTATAAACCTAAGGCAGAGGAAGCCAGCCAGGACTGTTTATTCCAATTCTTCTTGGCCTCTCTTTTTAGAATTTTTTCCTCCTGGGTATGGGGCAGGTCACCTATCAAATGAGGGTCTTCAAGGGAGAAAGGAGAAGGTCAGAGAGTGACATTTCTAGGTTTTATGGTTTGCTTTGGGGGAGAAGAGTTCTAGTTTCCTATTACCTGCTTTGGGGAAAAGGAATTCTCGTTTTTATGGCCTGCTTTGGGGCTGAAATAGGAGAAGGAGAAAGGAGGGCAGAAGAAGGTCACAGAGAACTTCCTGCTTTTCAGGCCCTGCCAATCCCTTTCAGAAGTTCAAAGTCCTCAGCATGCCAAAGCACTGTACTTTGGAGTATCATGCTCAAAGCTTCAGTAAGAGCCAAGAAGCAGATTTGGAGGTGATAGCGGATGGAAAATTCAGAAGCCAGGACATCAAGGGTAGGGGGAATCTTGCTAAACTGACATAATGGAATTCCTGCTGAGGGCAGGCTAGGGTGATCAGATATTAAGGATGAGAGAATTATCTGTAAACTAAGGAGGATTCTTGCTGAAACTGGGCTATGCGGACTTCCCAAGGATGGTGGTTTGTGGGGAGGCAAGGTTGAGGCATTGTCAAAAAGAGGGCTTAGGGGAACCTAATTAAAGTTTGGTCAAGGAAAGCATCTTATCATCTTTATTCATTCTTCAAAACAGACATGAGATACAGCTGCTACAAAACAAGAGAGATTGATGGTAATATTTTATGTGCTGCCCATTAAAGTACTTACATTTTTATTTATCCAGGAATTGTAACTACATACTTTGGTGTTATTAGATTACCCTTGGAAACACTCAGCTACAGCAAGTTTTCTGTGCTATTTATTATAGAATTCATGGGATATATAGACAGCTCACTTGCTAGCCATTAATTTGAGCTGTCAAAGACAAGTTACACAAGTGACAATTGGGAATTTGAGCTATTTGTGTATGTAATTATGAGTTCAACAGGCATTGTTTTTAGGTACTGTGATAGACCCTTTCTCTTACTTAAAGTATGTGATTTGGTTCCAAAGACATTTATGATGTTAATTTTATAAAAAATCAAGAAGGTGATGTGAGTCCCCATACTGCTGGCATCTCGGCTTGGATGACATGTTAACAATAACAGTTAGTCTAGATGAAATTCATTCTAGAAATAATACATCTTGTGAGTTAGAAGCAACCTTGAAGTGCATGTAATCAAAATCACCTATTTTACTGACTGAGAGGCAAGAGAGGTCACATTGCTGCTTGGTGACTCTTTCTGTCAAGTTAGAGCATCAAAAGCAATTTACTTGAACTACAGTGGATTAACTCTCCAAAGAAATTACCTTTGTTCAAATATGATTCAATAAAATGCCTTTAACCTTTATCCAGAGCTGCTGCATTTTTTCAGGATGAAGAGTCAAACCTGATGTCTTTTTGTATGAAGATCCACAAGAAAAAAATTCTTTTGAAATTTAATGCCAGAAAACAAAACAAAACAAGCAGAAACTACATCTCTGGTGAATAATTGGCCGACTTTCTTTCGACATCATGAGACCCATGAGGTTCACTGTGTTTCTCTTTTTCACTTTGTGTCCAGGGCCTGTGGAGTTAGATGACAAGGGCTAAGGAAATTTTCTCCCTTTTTACTCTATGCTGTTTCTTGTTTCCCATTTAACTTTTCTCTGCGATTTTGTATGTAAATTTTTATTGCAAGCCACCCCACAAATGCTTTTTGAAAGCTATTAAACTATAAATTATTCAGGAATAAATGTGAAGTGACAAAGTCAAGACTATAATCCATATTTCCTATCTCCCAGTGCAAATTTCAACCCATTCTATCATGATTGGAAAGGCATTAATATCTCTGACAATTCTTTTCCCAATAGAAAAAAAAAATTTCCAATGTTTGTGCAAAAGAGAGATATAAAAGAGGTGTCTTACTCCCTCTATAACTTTGGCTCAAATTTTAAAACTTAACAATTGCACCTCTCAACCACCGAGGCAAAAAAAAAAAAAAAAAAAGAGATAGAAAATAAAAGGAAGAGAAGAAAAAAAAAATACTTCTTTTTGTTTGGTTGCTTTGGAAATTTGGAAGTATTTTATTTTATTGGCACTCAGAGCTGTGCACAGTCCTGTTGGAAAAATCTATATATTCAAAGTGAAGCTTGGAACAGACTTGGGTATCCTTCTGAATACAGATGATATGTACTAAGACCAATGCAATAGAAACCTTTTAAATCAAGCTTTTCCTCTGTAACAAAAGTGTCTAGTCTCTTGATTACTGAATCCATTAATGCCCTTTGAGTGTCACCCAGTCACATACTGCTGGGCATCAGGTTGCCTTTCCAGTGTGGAAGCCTGAGACTCCTGCACAAAGGAACTCTTAGAGCTCTTGATGTTTCTCATCTGGTGACACTGAATTGCAGGGCTTCTCTTTTACTAAGTGCTGGCTGGAAGAAGGGTTATCACAGCAGCCCCAGCCAGCGTGCCACAGCTGCCCGCACTCTTTGTAATGTTCTTTGAAAAGAATATATTAATAACGTCCAAAGTTGGGTCAGGCTGTCAGTCACAGAAAGAATTACTCTTGAGAGGTTAAGATCCACATTCTTAAAATCAAGTGGGAGTCACGGTAGATATTAGAAGAATGGAGCGAGGCATACTTTAATATAACTATCAATGTGCCTATAATAGACACTTGGGGGAGAAACTGGGAATATCATACTTACAGGAAGCATGTCTGATGAGAACACAGAGAGTGGAGAATACAAGTATGGGATATTATTTTGGATTTATGGCTATTACATATCATCTTTCCTTTTTCATCATTATTATTGCAGACTACAACCAAATATTATTATTTATTAATCCTTCAGAAATCACTTTGGAGCCTGCATAAGAGTACATACTCCAGAGTCTGACCAAATCCTGGTTTTGTGACATAGCTCCTGGGCTACCCTGGGCAATCTACCTAAACTGGCTTTGCCCTATCTCTTATGAAAAATGGGGGTAATAATTGTGCCTACTATATAGGATTGTTGTGGGATTAATCGAGTTAATATTTGTAATATTTATAAGTTGCCTCGAATTCTGCCTGGCATAGAGTCAGCCTTATTTGAGTTGTCATTATTATTTTTACAAATTTATACTATCTACTCAGGTGACAACCTATTTTTATTTCAACATTATTCTCTCATTTATATACATAAAACTACTATAAAATTCACTATCTGTAGTCAATTGAACATCTCATTTAACAAACATTTAAACAAGTGTTTAAAAATGTATTATTTGCTGGACACAGTGGCACACACCTGGAATCTTAGCACTTTGGTAGGCTAAGGCAGGAGAATTGCTCTAGGCCAGGAGTTTGAGACGAGCCTGGGCAACATAGCAAGATCCCATGCCTTCAAAAAATGTTTTTAATTAACTGGGCATGGTGACACATGCCTGTAGTCCCAGCTACTCAGGAGCCTAAGGAGAACTTCGCGTCCAGGACTTTGAGGCTATAATAAGCTCTGATTGTGCCACTGCACTCCAGGCTGCATGACAGATCAAGTCTCTGTCTCTTAAAAAAAAAAAAAAAAAAAAGTATACTTAGTGTTCTGTTTACAGAAACTTTTGAATATGAAAGTGGGTATGAAGTTGCTGTACTATAGAGACCACATTTTGATCCTTTATGGATGGATGAATAAGGTTGTTATTATGGTCAATGTATAATTAGTATCCAAGTGATGCTTAACATTTTAAAAGTTAATGTTATTAACATTAGAGAATTATGCAAATAGAAGACAAGAAAGAAAACTGGAAAAGGCATTTCATCTTGACATGGAAGTTTGGATTGGTTGTTCAGATTCAGAAATCCATTTGACAGCCAGGCTTGGGTGTGGAGGGTTGTTGTGGCTTCTGGGACAACACAGTGCTGGAGCTGGACCTTGATGGACTCATCTGAAACACAAATAAAGAAATCACTTCTTTGAAATAAGTTTAAAAGAACATTAAATGTCAGGTAGCCCAATCTCTATGACTTCTATTTAGAACAGTTGATGTAAATGGGAAATACAATGTACATAAGTGCATTATGTATTTATGTACATATATTATACATAAGTGCATAGTGTATACTACATTTCCAGATGTCAACATTTTGAATTGTTGTTATTACAACAATATTCATGTTTGTGATATTTCAAAGCTCTACATACCGGGAGGAGAGTGATTAAAAACATTTTAAAATGAGAATATTAGATTACCCTTATTTAGCTAGATAGCTTCATATTTTTACATAGAAATAGAAAATGGTACATTATATTTTCTCTCCTCTATGCTATTGCTTTTCTTTGTAGTTGGCAGTGGGAAGGGTGAACTGTGTGATTTAGTAAGTACATTATACTTCTAATTGCTGTGTGTGTTATCCTGCAACCCAGTTGCCTATAGATGTTGACTGCTGTCAGTACTTCATCTAGTTTGCTACACACTAGTAAAACACTGTTAAAACTAAGAAATTTAGAGTCTTTGGTAGTTCCATATGAATTTTAAAATTTTTTCTGTTTCTGTGAAGAATGTCATTGCCATTTTGATAGGGATTGCATTAAATTGGTAGATAACTGAGTAGCATGGAAATTTTAACAATATTAATTTTTCCAGTACAATCCAATATATTTTTACTTATTTGTGTTCTTCTCATTTTCTTTCATCAGTGTTTTATGGTATGCATTGTAGAGATATTTTACTTCTTTGGTTAAATTTATTCCTAGTTATTTTATTTTATTTTTTGGTAGCTATTGGAAATGGGATTGCTTTCTTGATTTCATTTTCAGATACTTTGCTATTGGTGTATAGAAACTCTACTGATTATTATATGTTGACTTTGTATCCTGGAACTTTACCACATTTATTTATTAATTAAAACAGGTTTTTGGTGGTGGCCATGTCATATACATATACAAGCCATATACATACACACACACACACACACACACACACATGCACATCTATACACATATAAAAGCATATATACACATATGTGTATACATATATACATATGTATACTTGGAATATATATACCAGATTATATATAATCAGGTCATCTGCAAACAAGGACAGTTTGACTTCTTTCTTTCCCACTTGGATGCCCTACATTTTACTTCTTTTGCCTAATTTTTCAGCTAGAACTTCCATTACTATGTTGAAGAAAAACAAAACATAGTGTGTGTGTGTATGTTTTCCCTCATACATACACAATGGAATACTATTCAACCATAAAACAGAATGAAATCCTGTCATTTGAGGCAACATAGATGAAGCTAGAGAACATTATGTAAGTGAAGCAAGTCAGGCACAGAAAGACAAACATCATATAACCTCACTCTTGTGTGGAATATAAAGAGGTTGATCACATAGAAGTAGATAGTAGAATAGTTGTTACCAGAGGCAGGGGAGGAGAGAGTGGAGAGGAAGGTGGGGAGAGGTCAGTAAACACGTAAAAAGTTTTAGTTAGCAAGGAAGAATAAGTTCAGGTGTTCTATTACCCAGTTGGGTCAATGTAACTAAAGTAACATATATTTCAAGACAGCTGAAAAAGAGGATTTTGAATGTTATTGCCACAAAGAAATGATAAATATTTAAAGTGATCGATGTGTCAATTACCCTTATTTGAACACTTTACAGTGTATTCATGTATTGAAACATCACACTGTACCCTATAAATATGTACAATTATGATGTCAATTATAATTAAGACAAATTTTTTTTTAATCTAAGAAATTTGGAATTGTGAAGTGTACCATATTAGCCAATAAATTATAAGATTTCAATGATTTGTACACCTTATGCAGCTATTAAACCAGCAAATCCTATTTTTTGCATGAAAATGATCTTGGAAATAATTTATCACGTGTATATTTTAAGGGCTTTGAGATCATATACATGCAGAAGAAGTGAGCCCAGTGTGAAGAGGCTGACTAGCCCTCCTATATTTTGAAGGTCTGGAAATGGCACGACCTGGATATTACTGAGTCTACCAAAGCCTTTACTTTTAGACATCATGGGAGTTGTGTTCTAGGTGCCACTAGAAAGGTTAACCTGAGTCGGTTTATTCTACATTAGTAATTCACCACAGAACCATCAGGGTTACTGAAAACTGTGACTTAGATTGAATTTTCTGAGGTTTATAGAAAAGACAGAGTACAATAATTCAGCGACCATCACAAGGTATTTGGAATGGGTACAATAACTGCTCAGTAGCCTACTGTAGGAGCAAATGAATGACATAATATCCCCACTTTACCTTTCATTTATTATGGCCAGTCAGAAAATCCTAATGACAAGTGACAATTTAAACAAGAGAACTGAGGATATTTAGAGTAGTGAATAAAGGGTTGGTGTCATACGTGTCTGAAGAGCCAACACAAAGATCTTCCTGTGGACAGATAGTTACAAGTGATGCTTTCCCATACAAACTGTAAGTTGGTTCTGGACGGTGTAGTAGTAAGAGGATTTTAATGTGAAGGCGTCTACTGTAAGTTCAGTTTCCTAAAAGCAGAGAGTCCTTGGCTTATCTATGTGCTGCATAACTTAAAATTACATTTCTATGAATGAAGATAGGAGCTTTGGTTGAATTTATTCTAACCAAAGAGATCAATGTATTGGTGCTTGTGGGAACCTTGGGAGCTTGTCATGCTATCAACATAAAAGTTGCAGTAGAGAGAAAAAGGAGTTGTTGGGCATCTCCAGATATGAGTCTTGCCTTTAAAAAAAAAGATATCAGAAAATCTTAAAATAAAAAGATGTATTTCCATGTTCAAAGATTCTAAAGAGATTAAGAATTGATAGAAGAGTTTCAAAGGCATATCTTGACTATACAACTACAAATTACCTTAAGGAAGATCAAAAAGTAGGCATTTCTGTGGAAATATAAGTACATTTTTAATAAATCCAACTTTTAAAATGAAAACACATAAAAATATCAAAGGAAAATGCATAACTAAGCAAGGATTCAAAAAATATGAATAAACATGTAAGAATAATGCCAGACGAAGTGTAGGATGGGATGATTTTTTGAAAAATATTTTAAAATTTAAGAAGTATTTTTGCAAAGCTAGTTAGAGTGAAACTAACAAGGAAGATATGATAGGCTCATTCTGGGGTAGATAAGTATGAGGTTGCAAAATGACAATGGGAAAGCAAGAGCTACTCATTCTTCATTTCTTCCATTTTATCCTAGCCAAAGAATAGACTTTAAGTCAAAGGAAGAGACTCTTCATTAATCAGATAGGGGATCAGAGAGTGAGAAAACACATAGCGTTTAATTAAGTCAAGTCTCACAAGAATTGTCAGGCCTTAAATGAACTTGAAGATATGATTTTAGACTCCCAGTATTTTTTAATTTTTTAATTTTTTTATTGTTTTATTATCAGTATTTTATTGTTCATAAATACGGTAGGCTGCCATCGATAGGCAGCCTTGATCCTAATTTCCAACATTTAGGAAAAGGTGAATTTAAGCAGCTATCAATTATTATATGTATTAATCTCCAGCAAAGGACTAATAAATAGAAGACATAAGAAATACTTGGAAAAGAATGTAGTGATCACTAGAAAGCCTCATGAGTTCACTAAGAACAAGCCATTCAACTTAAACTATTTGGTCTGTTTTGAAGGAATACTAACTCAGGAAGCATGCTTATATTTGTAGATGACATAATCTTTTAGACATTGTAGATAAATATAAAAACATTACCAAATTTGAAAAGAAAATTCTGTTGGCTTGCATGATGGAAAAGACAGACAAGATGATATACTTTGTTAGAAATCAACCTCCAAAGCACGGAATAGGAAAATTACATGTGTAACAACATTAAGGTAAAAATAGGCAGAGGTTCGGTTGCTCATAGTTTGTATGAGACTCAGCTGTGTTTTCTGGATTCTAAAGTATCTAACACAAATCTTAGGCTTCTCTATGGGACTTTGTAGCTGAGATTAGCAGAAACTCTCCACTGAGCAGTTCTCATCTGGAGTATTTGGCTTACTCTGGATGTGAATTTTAAGATGAACTCTCATAAATAAGAATGTCCTCACCTGAGATGAGTGAAAACTATGTTGTATAAGAAACTGTTGAAACCATTGGAGATACTAGTTTGGAAGGAATTACACATGATGACTATTTTTAAATAAAGGAAAAATGATATCATTTACTCATTTCTCATCCAAAATGTTGAACTAAGAAATACGAGCCAAAGCCTGCCTGTCCTACTCAACAAAGGCAAGAAATGTCTTGCTCGTGCCTGGCTTTCAGAAAATTCCTCTGTGTTTTCAGATTTTCATTTTAGGTTAGCAGAAATGATGGTCCCTTCTGCTTAAGTGGCTATGTAACCCTTGAACAGGTCATTGCTGAAACACATCCTGATCTGGAATATGTAATTCTAGTATTAATAGTTGTCATTTAAAAAATAACTCCATATGGACAAAAGGAAAAGCCTGAGTATTTCCTGAGCCTCATTAATTCTCAGGACTATCGTACATCATCATGCATCTTCTGCCATACTTAATTGTGCAACGAAATTTGTGGCACAGTTGTTTGGAGGGTCCAGGTGTCTTCATGTGGAAGTGCAGCAATGGGATTCTTTAATATTTGATCCCTCTAGGGAAGGTCGGAGCAAGCTGCCTTACTTTAGAGGGACTGGGAGTCTGAACTGCTGAAATTAGAGGTGGGAATTTATTCAGGAAAGTTTAAGCCTGGGTTGAGGCAAAAACCTAACTATACAGGTAAAGGTTAGAACCAGATATAGGTGTTAGAGATGACAGATTGTGATTTGTTCAGTTGTTAGTAATTAGTATACATTTGGTGAATAAAACTGGCTTTAAATAGAAGGTTTAGGTAAAGCTGAAGAAAATATAAAACTTTAGGAAAAGTGTAATTGGAGAAGCAGATGTTGAAATTTGCTGTGGGTAAAGACAGTAAAGCATATGTGTGTGGTACAGACCTGGGTCCCAGCACACACGCAACACTAGTCGGGGTCCATCTGGAAATAATAAACAGGGCAGGCTCAGTAGCTAGGCTATTACAGTCCCTGAAATCCTTGTTAGGATAAGTTGAAGGGAAAGTAGCCTCTCAGGCTTGTGCCAACCAGAAGACAAACTTTGAATTCTTCCCAGTCTCAAAGGGTGAAGGTAGATACATCACACCTTCCCCAGGTGAAGGCTTGTTTCATCTCTTCCTCCTGCTCCTCCCAGGACCTGAAGAGACACATCCACAACTTTATTACTCCTTTCAGGTTTGGATTTGTGTTCTAGCAAGGGGTCTACCTGTCTTGACAAATTACTGTTTACGTTTAATTTCATGTGATCCAAGATATGTTGTCTTATGAAACTCTTGTGCATAGCTGATGGGAATGCAAAATGGTGCAACCACTGTGAAAAGCTTTATGGCAGTTCTTCAAAACATTCGACAGAATTACAATATGATCCAACAGTTCCATTTACAGGTTATATATGCAAAAGAGTTGGGACTCAAACAGATATTTGCACAACCAAGTGCATAGCAGCATTATTCACAATAGCCAAAATGTGGAAATCATCCAAAAGTCCATTGAAAGATGAATGGACCAACAAAATATGGTATACAGTTTACAATGGTTATTATCCACCGTTAAAATGGAATGAAATTTCAAAACATGCAACAACATGCATGAACCTTGAAAACATTATACTAAATGAAATAAGCCAGACACAAAAAAACAGACAGCATATGATTCGAGTTATATGAGGTATCTAGAGTAATCAAATTGGTAGAGACAAAAAGTAGAGTGGTGGTTACTGGGGACTGGGGACAGGAGCAAATGGGAAGTTATTGTTAATGGACAGAGTTTCAGCATGGGATGATGATGACAAGTTCTGAGGACAAATGGTAATGATGGCTGCACAACAATGTGAATGTGCTTAAGGGCACTGAAGTGTGCTCTAATAAAGAGTTAAAGTAGTAAATTTCATGTTATGTATATTTTAATCATCAAAAAATCAAAATATATTGCCTTAGAGAGTAATAAGCTTTTAAATTTTTATTTATTTATTTATTTATTTGAGACGGAGTCTCCCTCTGTTGCCTAGGATGGAGGGCAGTGATGCAATCTTGGCTCACAGCAACCTCTGCCTCCCGAGTTCAAGCGATTCTCATGCCTCAGCCTCCAGAGTAGCTGTGATTACAAGCACTGCCACCATGCCCAGCTAATTTTTATATTTTTAATAGAAAAAGAGCTTCACCATGTTGGCCAGGCTGGTCTCGATCTCCTGACTTCAAGTGATCCACCCACCTTGGCCTCCCAAAGTACTGGGATTACAGGCATGAGCCACTGCACCCCGCTGAGTAATGAGCTTTTCACCACTGACAGTGATCAAGCAGAGCAATCAAACAGAAGTACGTAAAAACACATATAAAATAAAAATGTAAATAGCATATATAATATATGTGTAAATATATATTAACATATATACTATAAAAAGTTATGTAAATGTTAGAATACATAATATAGTTATCCCTCAGTGTTCCCTGGGGATTGATTCCGGGATGTCTACAGATACCAAAATCCAAGGGTGCTAAGCTTCTTGTATAAAATGGAAGAGTATTTAAATAACCTCCTCACATTCTCTCATATACTGTTTAATCATCTCTAGATTATTTATAATACTTAACACAATATAAATACTATGAAAAGTTGTTACATATATTTTTATTTGTATTATTTTTATTGCTGTATTATAATTTTTTACTCTTACTTTTCCTCTGAATATTTTTGATCTTCATTTGGTTGAATTCACAGATGTGGAACCTGTAGATACAGAGGCCTGACTGCTTATATTATAATATATAAAATAAATATACATATAAATATATAAATATATTTAAATATATAACATATATCATATATAATAAGAATAGATATGTATATTTGTGGTTATTTGTCTTTAAAGCATCTTGTAGTTTGTGTAAATTGGACAAATTATAACTTCGCTACTCCTCAGGTATTTTATTTATAAAATATAAATCAGTTTCTAAATTGAAAAGATGTTATAACAACCAAATAGCATCATAATATGAAATTGACCAGTTTTTGTGGTTTATCAAATGTCCATTAAATGTTAATTTCTATTGGACTGAACATACTGAAAATGACCTTTCAGTTTTCTGGAATTTATGATTGTAAGAGGAGGTAGCATCACCAAAAAGTAATGATAGATTGATTTTGAGATGCTATGCAGGCATCCTGGGCAACCGTGGAAGAAGCAGGTTTACAGAAGTTATGTTCCAGGATGGAGACAGAGGTGTTCCTCCTGGGCAGGGTCCCCGTGTGTATGGATGAACCCTAGTGATGAAGCTCATGGATTGGTCAAAGACCAAGTATGAACTGGCAACACTAACCAGGCAGGGAAATGGGTTGAAAATAAAGAATCAGCTACAAATTGGAGAAAGGACATATTAGGAAGAGACAGTTATCTTATTAGCCCAAATTAGACTTCTTGTGAGAGCAGGAAGCCATGTTTAGGGAAATCAGGCAAGGAAGAGGACAGAGGTGCTGAGACACTTCTGTCGACCCGACTCCTTCCCACTGCTGAGCTTCAGCTCAGAGTTGGTCCTCCTTGCCTGTTACTCCTCATCCCTCAGCACTCTGATCAAGATCTCCTTGTGGAAGCTCCTGAGAGAAGTGACAACTCTCTTCTGCATCTGACACACATTTCTCTCTTAGCACATGGACCATTTTATTCACTCATGCTGATTCCAATATTAGACTTGAAGTGCTTTGAAAAAAGAAGCAACATTTTCTTTGCCTCTTCGGGAGTTATGGAGCAAATGAATCAAATAAAAACATGCACAGACAAGAAGGCTCTGGAATGCTTGAGCCAGTCAGAGGCTCTGGAGAATTCTTTGAGGGAAAGGAAGCTGAGCATCGTCTTCTGAAATAGCCTTTTCCCCCCAACATTAAAGATAACTGGCATTTGATCTACATCTTGGAGAGTCAGAAAAGGTTGCTTTTTATCTCTTGAAATTATTTTATCTCACATTGTTTGAACCTTAACTGAACTGCTAACCACCATGAGGACACTGTACATCATGTTATAATTACAGGTGAGCATCCCTGTCTCCCATCTCCACGGCAAATTCTTCAGGTCTGCAGAGAGACCATTCATCTTTGTGGAATGCCCACTACTTTTTTACCTAGGAAGTGATTGGAAGAAATATTATACGTACCACATTAGTATTTTGGAGTGAATGAATTAATGATATAAAGCTCAAGGATTTAGCCCCTTACGAACTGCATAACACCAACTCCATTTTAGCTTCAGGGAATCAAGCTTCCCACTCTCAGGACATTCAGGCAGACTGATGACTTCGGGGGTCTGTATTTATAGGAAGAACAAGAATCCATCTGCCTTCTTATTACTTGATCGATAATAAAATCAAACCAACAGTCCGCATCCCCAGATGTTGTGTAGGCTGTGTCTTTAAGTTAAAAAACTACAAAGCCTCAGTGTGCCGCCCAGTGCCCAGTAGGCCTGTGCCATCAGTGTAGAAGACTGTGCTATAGAGATCTGTGACAGGGGTTAGTCATGCCTTGGTATATATACCCAGGTGAACCTTGGCCTGTTTTACAAAAAAAGAAAAAAATAAGTCAATCCTAAGACAGGGTTAGTTTAAGTGTAGTTTAATAGTTTTGATGTACATTCTTAGTAAGAAATATTAGCCCAGGGATTTTAATGCAATTAGAACTTAAATTCTATTTCTGCAAAGAAATGAGTTTTTATTAACATGACTGATCTGAAATGATTTCAGAAATCCCCAGGCTGCCAACACTTAAATTTGATCCATACCCTCGATTCTTCTCAGTTTGCATACTTGTATTTATTCATTCATTATTCATCTATTCATTCATTAAGCTATTAGCCACAAATTTTTGTTAATGTATGAGTGGTATATTATCTGTTTTTTAAGGAAATGATAACTATGAGATATATCACTAGATTATAGCCTCCCCAATTTCATTGGGCATTTTAGGAAGGCAGTAATTGATAATGTGGCATTAATTTTTATGTGATAACATCTATTGCAGTTCCTGGCACATAGTAGGAACTCCATAAATACTTATTAATAAATAAATAATTTTCCTACCCTTACAGAGAATTTTTTTGTCAAATGTGAGTAACTAAGTTTTCTTCTCCCATAGGGGGAATAACTTTTTTTGTGACTAATATTATTGGGATTGAAACAGACACAAAGACAAAATGTATAATATAAAATAGATAACTTGGTTTAGGATTTCACAGGCATGATGTTAATGAACATTTCAGATGCTGGGAGAAATTTCAAAACTAAAGCTACATTTAATGACTCCTTAAAAGAAGCAAGTGTACATGAGGGATTTATGAGGAGAGGGGTTGATTATAGCTCAATCTGAGATGTTTAAGAGTGGATCTTTAACTGAATAGAAGAGATTGTGTTTTGAAAATGGAAAGCATACAGGTTATTTTTGTTTTAGGAAGGAGAGGCCATGAATATCTCAAAACTTTAGAGAAGTGAAATTCTTTTAGAGAAGCAACGTTGTGATTAAATAATAAAAACAAAATATAAGCACCATTCTTGCCATGGTTATTGTTATTTCTAATACAAATTATATGTAATCATTAAGCTGGAAAGGACACTAAAGATCTTTTAGCCTACCTTCTTTTTTTAGATGACTGAATTGGAGAATATAGAGATTTTTCAAGAACTGGGAAGGGTCTGAGATTTTAGGCTATTTGCAAACTAGCAAGTTAGCTTGTCACAGTTTCATGAATTCAGGTAGAAGACGCAAGGCTCTTGGATAAGAGGTGAAAGACAGTTTGTTTTTTCCTTCTTTCTTTTTTCTTTTTTGAGACGGAGTCTCTGTCACGCAGGCTGGAGAGGCTGGAGGGCAATGGTGTGATCTCGGCTCACTGCAACCTCTGGTTCCCAGGTTCAAGAAATTCTCCTGCCTCAGCCTCCTGAGTAGCTGGGACTACAGGCATGTGCCACCGTGCCCGGCTAATTCTTGTATTTTTAGTAGAGAAGGGTTTCACCATGTGGGCCAGGCTGGTCTCATACTCCTGACCTCAGGTGATCCACCTGCCTCGGCCTCCCAAAGTGCTGGGATTACACACGTGAGCCACCACGCCGGGCTGACAGTTTCTTATACACAGGAATAACAATAACCAATGTATCAGCATCTGTGCATCCAATCCTTAAGCCCCATTCCCACAGGGAACATAAAGAAGGCTCGCTGATACATGTACAGGCAGAGCTGCATGACAGGAGGAGAGCCCTGCACTTAGGACCCAGGACGTTTTCCACTGGGTAGAAGGCAAGTCGGCCCTTTCTCCTGGAGGGAGATTTATCTTTATTATGCTAGAGAGTAATCTAGCTATCCCTTTTCTCTGGAGGGTGATACTGCCTCTATCTTCTCAGGCTGTTTGCTTTCCAAACACCTTCAAAAACTTTATCCAGAACATAGGGCAGTCAGCACTTCACTGTCAAGATGCACAGAAATGTGAGAGGTTCATGGAGAATTATTTTTCAATAGGGATGAGTCACTTGTAGAAGACCACACAGTTGTCTTCAAGCTGAGGGTTCTTTTGACATCATCATGCTGTTTCCCCATAAATACCTGAAGCCACATCAGCATTTTCATGATGTGCAAATTCCTATTTTCTGGAAACTTGTTTCTTCCATTGGAAAGGCAAACTTTAAAATCTTCATAATAAGATTCACGAAGTCAGGAGAGTTTATGCTGTTCCTAAATATCCAGGTTGTTCTATTGCCTCCTTTGCTTCTGGGATCAGCATCAGCATCCCAGTTTTACCTTGGATAGAACGTGGCTTAGGCTGATGGAAGCAGTGGAAGTAGTTAAGAAGGAGATGGAACCAAATGTCCAGTTAGTCTGAATACAAGGTAACTCAGCATCACAGATGATTTTCCTATTTTCTCAATTTTTCTAATATTTGTGGCTAGTCTAAATGTATAAAGTCTTAGGGATGTAGATGAAATTCTGTGGCTTACTTACAACACTTAATTTATGATTTTAATTACCCATACATACTTCAATCACATATGCAATTATATGGTATGTTAGTGAAATTGCTTTCTCCCATCTCCTGAAAAAGTGTTACTCAAATTCTACACATGCATTTTCGATATTTAGAGCCATTTTGGGGCCATCTAACATGGTTTTCCAGGACCATCATTTCTACATTCTTATTGTTTATTTTTAATATAGCAGTTGTTGTTTCTGTGCACAAAGTTTATCTTAAATATAAATACATTAGAAAGCTTTGTTTTTACATCTGAGTGTGAATATGTCATGATCTCTAAAAATTAACAATGTAGTTTGTGACTTTTCAAGACAATATTTAAAAACTTTGTGAATAGTAACTTCCAGCGGTGGCAGGTATAAGGGCATAACCCTAGCGAGTAATCCTAAATCCAGGTCACATTTCTTTGCCCCACTTTCTGTCAACTTATTTAACTGAGTACCAGAGCATCTCAACTAGAATTAGCTGAGGACATTTCAAGATAATGCAGCTTCTTCAAAAGAAAGGGTCCTGGACCATAAGTAACTTCCTAAGAACTTGAATATAGAAAAATTTCCTCTTTGTTAAGAGATGATCCTCACCTCATTATGCATGTGATATTAGCTTACCTTAACTAAGTAATTTACAATTCTAATCCCATTTTTTCTCACTAAAATAAGAAAAATGTATATACTGCTGGTGTCTGAGAGTAGTTATGAGTGTTAGATAAAACAATGAGTATGAAATCTACAAAGCATAACTTACATGTGTTTATGTGTTTGTTTATGATGTTCCTCCCCTGTCATTCTCTATCTTGATTGTTGGCATCCATATCCACCCAGGCACCTAAATTTCACACCCGGAAGCAGTCTTTGATTTACTCCCCCTACAAACCATTATCAAGTCCTGCCAAATTTTTACCTTAGTATATTCTCATCTTTATGGTCCTCTTATCCTAACTACTGCCTTGTTCTGGCCTTAATTCATTGTGTCTTGGCAAGCTCCATGATCACCTGAGAGCCTCTTTTTCACAGAGCTTTCAGAGTAATCGACATAAAGGTGAATCAAATTGTGTCACCCATAAAATTAAAATCTTCAAGTGGTTGTCATTTGCCTAAACACATCCAAAGTGCATTCTGTAATTCCAAGTTCTATAAAGAAACCTCCTCTTAATAAGTAATTCCAGGCCAGGCACGGTGGCTCATGCCTGTAATCCCAGCATTTTGGGAAGCTGAGGCAGATGGATTGCTTGAGCCCAGGAATTTAAGACCAGCCTGGGTAACATGGCAAAACCTAGTCTCTACCAAAATTAGCTGGGCATGATGGCTCTCACCTGTAGTCCCAGCTACTTAGGAGGCTGAGGTGGAAGAATTGCTTGAGACTGGCAGGTTGAGGCTGCAGTAAACTGAAATCATGCCACTATACTCCAGCCTGGGCAACAGAGTGAGACCCTGTCTCAAAAAAAAAAAAAAAAAGAAAAAGAAAAAGGAAAAAAAAAAGCATTCCAGGACCAGGTGGTATGGCTCACACCTATAATCCCAATGATTTGGGAAACTGAGACCAGGAGTTTGAGAACAGCCTGGGCAACATATTGGGACCCTGTCCCCTGTCTCTACAAAAAGTAAACTAAAAAGATTAGCCAGATGTGGTGGTATATACCTGTAATCCTAGCTACTTGGCAGGCTGAGGCAGGAGGACTGCTTGAGCCCAAGAGTTTGAGGCTACAGAGAGATGGTGCCAGCGCACTCCAGCCTGGGCAACAGAACACGATCCTGTCTCCATAAGGAAGGAAAACATTCCATAATAGAAATAATTAGAAATTCTGTGTAGTCAAAATTTTTGTTGCTGAAAAAACTCTTACTTGCATAGTAAGGCCTTAGAGGCGTTCTAGAATAAAGGCATCTCTTTGTTTCCCAAATAATGTGATATTCCTAAATAAATTTTTTTTTTGTTTGGCAAAACATCTGTTATTGCTCCAAGAAAGGCACACATCAAAACACAAGCCTATAAAATAAAGCCCAAACTCCTAAACATGGTCCAGAGTCTTCCTTTCATGACCTCGATCTGCCTGGTTCTCTCTCTGCCTTTCACCTCTCCTGAGCCACTGACTCCAAACTCTCGTAACTGTTAGCAGAGTTTGCAAGAAAAAGAGAGATAAGTTTGATGTCCTCCAAAACTGAGGTGTAGTCTACACTGTTAAAATTGTAGTAAGTTGTAATATTTGTTAATTATAATTTATATTTAAAATTGTTTTTAGATGATGACATATCACCTTATCTTTCTCTTTGACACATGTAGATATCATCAGGCTGTTTGTTCTTTGGAGGTAGCACATAAATTTTAAAGGACTAAATTAAACACCAAGATTGAAATTTTGGTTGATATTTTAAGAGCCTATATATTGGCATACCAAACAGATTCATACCATGGAGATAACAGATGGGAAAGCAGCATAAGGTATGCCTAATTTATCAAACCTAGGTAGTGTTCATATCTCAGGCATGCATATGGAGGAAAGGCCTGAATTATGTCACTGATAGTTTTACCAAGAAGTACTTACATTTATAAGATTGAGAGTTGAAGCTAATTAATGATCTTATACATTTTCTTTTAGTACTCAAAAGATCCAAACTTAGTAGTTTGATAATTAGACTGTACTTCATTTTCGGACAGAAATTAGACATGATTAGGAATGCCGAAGCACCGGGCAGGTCAGTTGCTCATCACTATTAAAGCTATTTAATGCATTTTAATGGTGGTTGATAAGGTACAAAATGCTACGTAAGCCAAATGAAAAAGTTTTATTCCATTATATGTTAAGCGTAGATATAAATGAGTTCCCATTTGCATTTTTATGCATTAGTTCAAAAAATTAAACATTTTTTTCTTAGATATGAGTAATAGAAAGTGTAATTTGTAAGAGATGGGCACTGCTGAAGCCAGCACCGCTTCACACTGTGCACCTCAGGATCCTCAGACACAAACTATCATGTAATAGAAAATTAAGGAAAAGATATATTCAGCATTTGTGTGGCTAAAGAATCATGCTTTCAGCTCTAAGATCAATTGCTTGTGTAAGTGGCTTACATTTATTAATAATACAAAATGATAACCTATGCGTACTGTCTTATTTATGCTAGGCTTAGAGACTTTGTTAATTTATGGAGGTAAACAAACAACAAAAGTGATAGTGCATAATATAGTTTCTGGTGAATATTCTATTTTCTTAGCCATGTTTTAAAGATATTTTACTAGTTCCCATCTACTTTAGATCAATTCTTATATTTTAAAATTATTTTTCTTGAATAACTTAGTGTTGGAATTGGAGGATACCAATAAATACCATCCTTTTTACTTACCTGGTTTAGAAACCATTGAGACACAGTTACAGACAGATGGAGATCAAAATTTTCCTTTTTTCAATTGATAAGAAGCTATTGGAGCTTGTAGTTTATATGTGAGGTCAGGTCAAGTGGATCTACTAACACATTCTGATACACAGGCTAACCTGAGGATCAGTACTTGGGAGGGAGGTTTGAACCTGCAGAGCAGAGAGACTTCCTCAGGATCGCTGCCTCCCTTCGGTCCAAGGGAGGAGGACAGATAGAGACCATGACTCCCATGCTCCACTCACATGAGAGGACCAATGACTGTCATCCACCAATGGATAGTTCATTCCACTACTATGAAGAGTACTAAGAATTAGACAAGAGTCAGAACAGGTCTTCTGTTCTGCCAGAGAAATGGCAGCAAGCATCTTTCACGCTTCGTAAACCTCCTGATGTGGACAATACATGTAGTTTATGGTAGGGCTACACACACTGCATACTAATTGATGATGCCACTGCCTTGTATTGTCTTAAGGGAGGCAATGGGAAACACAGTATATCTTTATTATATTTATTGTGTAAAAAGTAGATGGAAATGGATGGGAACATCCTTGGTTGAGGGGACAGAGGTTGATTTCAAGGCTCTTATGACATAATGGTAAAAGACGAGAGGTCCTGGTGTTGAGCTCATCAGTGTCCAGCAACCTCAACCACAATGTGTGTCTCGGACCTACTCAGAGCTGTCCACATCAGAAAACTGGAGCGTAAGACAATCTCTCTCCAAATGCTCTTGTCTTGGAGGTATTCCCAGGCTTCACTCTCTGCAGCCACCCAAAGGGAAAGCCTGCCAGGAAGGCAGGGAGGAGGCATCTGTCCTGATTATTGAGTCACTGGGTAGCTATCAGTGGGCATCCCTGGTTCTTCCTGTGACTGTCTGCACATTGCATGGGATCTCCACGTGGATGGGCTGGTTAGTGATCAAGACTCCCAAGAAGATTGTGTCTAAATCCCTGATTATTTCGTATCAAAGCAAATGGTATCAAGACATAACCAGGAAGATTTCTTAAAGGCGAAATCACTGTTTCATAACAGCTGTTGAAGGCATAAGAAAGCCAAAATAGTTGATAAATCTCATGGTGATTCTGGACAAGCAAGGATCTTTACTGTCCTCTTAATGAAGTGTAATGCAAGTAGCTAACATGTTTAGAATGTGCCATTGTTCTGATAGCCTAACATGAGTTAATGAATTTAAAGTAAATGAATTCATTTTAAGTCTCAGTAAAGCCCAAGTTTGGGACGATTATTAATATTATTCTGTTGTTTTGAGGTGGAGAGTTCTGTAGATATCTCAGGTCTGCTTGATTCAGAGTTGAGTTCAGGTCCTGAATATCTTTGTTAATTTTCTATCTCGATGATCGACTGATATTGTCAGTGGGGTGTTAAAGTCTCCCACTACTATTGTGTGGGAGTCTAAGTTTCTTTGACGATCTCTAAGAACTTGCTTTATCAATCTGGGTGCCCCTGTATTGGGTGCATATATATATATCTAGGGTAATTAGCTCTTGGTGAATTGAACCCTTTACCATTAGGTAATGCTCTTCTTTGTCTTTTTTGATCTTTGTTGGTTTAAAGTCTGTTTTGTCAGAAACTAGGTTTTGTTTTATCTTCCTATTATGAAAAAAGGAATGAAGTTCTTCCAGGGCTAAATAGCCTACTGACATTCCCCAGTTTAAAAAAATATGGCAGAAGAAGGACAAGAGCCCATCTCTACAGCTAGAGCACCAAACCCCCATATCACACGCTTATCACCAGTGTAGTAGAATCACTGGTTATTCCTATTAAACTGAGTCCAATTCTAGAAAAGAAATCTGTTACTTGTAATTGTTTATTTAGTTTTAAAGGAAATATAACTAATGTCATTTATTAAAAGCATTTTTAGTGTTGAATTTAATTTCAGCAGCATTTTAGCAAATGCTCATTTTTATATGACCTGATCTTATGTTTATGGATCATTTGCTTTGCTTTGCCTTTGATGTTTATATTTGAAGTGCTATTAAATTTATTTAATTGTTTACTTGTTTGTGTGTTGGTATTTCCTTCCTTCCGCTAACAGCGTAAGCCCTGTGAAAGAAGTGCCCAGCAATAGTAGGAATTTTAAAAATATTTGTAGAATGATTAAATGGATGAATGAATGAAGTTAAAAAGTTAATTGTTTATTTAGCTTATAGTGGCCTGGTATCTTTATAAACATCATCTTAAATAGAGAACTACTGTTAATAACTCAATTGTTTTAGAAAGATGAGACAAATGAATTATTTAAAATCCTTGCAGATCTATGATTTTGTAAAATGAAATGTACTTAATGACTCATATTCTTAATATAAGTGTGTGGTTAATGATTCATATTTTTAAGACAAGTATGTACTTATTTATTTTTAATTGATATAAAGTGAAATGATCACTGAAGGGTTGTGTTTAAAAATAAAGTTTTCCCTACAATTCCCAACAGCTTTAATAAGCAGCCTCATGCTTGTTTGTTTTTCCTCCAGACTTTGTATATATGATTTCCTCTCCCTATAATGCTCAATGCGTTCCCCTTCACCGTATTAGCTCCTTTTTATCCGTTAGATACCAGCTTCCACAACTTTTCCTCCAGGAAACATTTCTAGGTGCTTCAAGTTGGGCCAAGTGTGCATTCTCTGCTACCTCTCTGGCTGCCTTCACAATGCACTGTAGCTTATTGGTCTTACTGCATGGTTTCCCCAAACTCATATTGTTCTTGATGTTAAGACTCTCTTTAGCACTTAGTACAGGAGCTGACAGAGAAAAACACAAATATTGAGTGAGTTGAGTGAATAAATGAATGAGCATCAATGGCTAAGAAAGTGGGCATGCTGTAAGAATTATTCTCAAGCAACAGTAAATGACTTTGTAAAACAGAATAGGAGCCCCAGGCAGGAATCAGAGGGACACATTTAGACTGCCCTGCATAACTCAAATTGTCATAATGGTTTCTGGCTTTTCAAAAGCTGGGCATTTATCTATCAGCTCATGCCAGGTGATTTCCAGCCTTCTATGCCAATTCCAGAAGCAAGGAGAATGAACATAAAACCAGGGAAAATGAATAAGAAACACTTGGTGAGGAAACAGCAGCTGCAGGAAGAGCACAGTGAGCCAAATGCAAGGACAGTTTCCCATGTGGGTGGAGAAACCCATGAGACATTGGAAACTGTAAGAGCAGCAGGCAAGAGAAACTGCGGAACCCAAGAGAAACTGCACAGTACACCAACAGCAACTAAAGTGAAGAACACCACAAGGTAGTGACACCATAAGGATAAAGGAATAGTGGAGGAGGGCAAGAAAGTATTGTTAAAAGAAAAACTTCAGCTGAATTAAATTCAAAGGACTTTAATTGAACAATGAAGCATTCAAAAATCAGGCAGCCCCCAGAATCACAGCAGATTCAGAGAGACTCCAAGAGTGCCTCATGGTCAGAGCAAATTTATAGACAAAGAAAGTAAAGTGAGGTACAGAAATCGGAAATGAGGTACAGAAATCGGAAGTGAGGTACAGAAACAGCTGGATTGGTTATAGCTCGGGTTTGCCTTATTTGAACGCAGTTTGAACACTCAGCAGTGTATGACTGGTTGAAATATGGCTGCTGGGACTGACCAAGACTCCAAGATTAAAGGAATGTTACAGGCGTATACTCGTAAGTTAGGTTTTCAGTCTTGTCTACCTATTAAGTTAGGTTGCAGTTCATCCACAAGGACTCAAATGTAGAAGTACGGGTTCTTCTCAGTCCATACTTAGTTTGCTGTAACAGTATGACTAGTATTATGTACAGAGGGCAATACAGCTCTAAGAGAAACAGTTATAATTGAGCTTCGTTCTGCTGCAGACAATAGAAGTTTCCTCTGACACATACTTGGTAACGCTGTCGCCCTTCACTTGCTTTTGTGCATACCTAAGACATCTTCCAGGACTTTTGATTCTCTTGATAATGAGTCAGCATGATGATAGGCCAGGGTCTTGTAAGGAGAGCTCACTTTTTGGAATGGATCTTCCTCTAACTTTGTTATTCTCAGCTCCGATTTCATCCTGCCTGAGCCCTTATGGTAGGAACAGTAGGCGGCTACCCAACAATGTCTGAGACCCTGAACATTCTGCCTTTCTCCTCAACACACAGTTCTTCAATGTTACCCTAATAGCTGTTTTCTTTAAGGACTTAGGTGAAGCTGCAGGCTGTCTCATCAAATGAATGTGTCATCAGCTCTGACAGCATATTGTAGAGTACTTCTCAAATGGTAATGATCATTATTGGGGTAGATAAAATACATTATTTAAAAATTACAATACAAAAAATGTATGTTACAAGTGCCTTGAATTGTCAGAGAAAGGAAAAATAATTTATACTTGGAGTGATTAAACAAAAACTCCAAGGGGATTAAATGAAAATTATTTTGTTTCTGTCCAAGAAGCTACCCCTTGAGCAATCTAACATTTATCATAAATTCTGTTGGTGAATCTGCTATCTCAGTGACTAGCTCTATTTGAAAGAAAAAGATAGTTTCTATTTTTAAGCAGAAAAATAGGAATTACTCATCTAAATATTAATAGAAAGATGTTTAATCAGTTCATAGTCTCTTTCTACTGTGCAATACGGATTAGAAATAATTTCAAAAATGATATGGAAGGATGTAGTGTGCCATGCTAAGGTGAAATGGTTGCCCAGAAGACATCTCTTATTTGGGTTTCCTTCTCTGTATCGAGGCTTATGTGAGCTTAAATTTTTTCATGTATATTTCTTTAAAGCCCATCAGAGTATAAGAAAAAGTGAATGTCTATTAGCCATAATAATGAGTGAATGAATGGTTTCCTGTATGTGTTCTGTTGTAGGTCCATTAAACGAAAGCACTGTAATAAATTAGGGCTTTACTTAATGTGTATATTAATTGGCTCAAGCCTATTAACATACAAAAAGTTAATTAGCAAGTCAGGACTTGTAGTAATGTCTTAAAGGTGGTTGTAAAACTTTTGTAAAAGACTTTTTCCCCAAACCATTCTACTCCTCTAACTTGGAAAGTTTATGTAATTATGAAATCTGATCCTAAAGGATTTAGCAAAACCAGTGGTCTTTCTTCCTCAATTTGTTGGCCCTGCACCTAGCCTCCAACATTTTTATAATGGTGTTTCTCCTTCATGGAGCTTTAAAAGTCATTATAAGAAATTCTACTCCTTTGTTCTTCCCTTTTTAATAATTAAAAAAATCATCTGGCTGGGTTTGGTGGCTCAAGCCTGTAATCCCAGCATTTTGGGAGGCTGTGGAGGGCGGATCACAAGGTCAGGAGATCGAAACCATTCTGGTTAACACCATGACACCCCGTCTCTACTAAAAACACAAAAAATTAGCCAGGTGTGGTGGCGGGTGCCTGTAGTCCCAGCTACTTGGGAGGCTGAAGCAGAAGAATCACTTGAACCTGGGAGGCAGAGCTTGCAGTGAGCCGAGATTGCACCACTGCACTCCAGCCTGGGTGACAGAGCGAGACGCCATCTCAAAAAAAAAAAATAAATAAAATCATCTATGGGATATTTTACTTCCATAATCAGTTACTTGTTAGATTTATTAAAGGTGATTTGTTACAAGACTAAATCTAACAAGCAACTGATTTGTAATTTTCTAAAGATATTACGGGGTGAAGAATCAAAATGGACAGCATCTAGAAATCTGTCAAAATCTAGATGCCTTCTTATTAAACTACTTCCTTCGTGTTAATATTGAGAAGTTAGCTTAACTTCAAAAGATTTTGTCTTATGATACTCTATTGTTATTAGTTTGATAAATTTCAAGTATACAGAAAAGTATAGAGCAAATATCCCAAATACCTGTGTGTCTTTTGCCAATTTCATTCTTTCCTGTCTTCTACATTGCAGCCTTTGGTGTTTATTTTTTCCAATAATTTCTTAGTGTTTCACTCTATAGTTATAGACTCATAAAGAATATGGTATTGTTTTGCATATTTAAGCTTTATTTAAACATTAGTACATAAAATTTAAATATGTGCAGTGTAACACCATTATTGCTTTTTCTGCTGAACGTAATGTTTTTGATATTTATCCATATCGATGTATGTAGTGCTAGTTCATTTACTTTAACTTCTATGTTGTATTCTATATAGAAGAATGAACATTTATGTTGTTTCTAATTTTTATTCTTATAAACTCTTGCCATTTTATGCATATCATCTTGCACACATGCTACAAGAATTTCTGTAAGCTTATCGGCATGAAATTGCTAAATCATAGCATTTGTGCAGATCTTCAACTTCACTAAGTCTGGAGCTTTCAGTTTGCACTTATCCCTGCAGGACATAGACTGTGTATTGCACTAATATCAATTTGTACTTTCTCACTATAATTTTTTTTTTAATCTTTTGAGTGTGAAGTGATATCCAGTTGTTGGCTTAATTTGCATTTGAATGATTAGTGTGAGCTTGAGCATTTTTGCTTATTTGCTTTATGTCTTTTTAAAAAAATATTAAGGGTAATACTGCCTCCTAAAGTAAATTTGGAAGTATTCCCCCCGCTCAAATTTTTCAAAGTTTGAGAAGAATTGATATTCGTTCATATTTAAATGTTTCGTAGAATTCAGCCCTGATGCCATCTGGTGCTGTGCTTTTCTTTGATGTAAAGTTCTAAATTACTTATTCAATCCCCTTATTCACTATTGGTCTTTTCAGGCTTTCTATCTCTTCCTAATTTAGTCTCAGTAGGTTGTATGTTTCTAGGAATTTATTGTTTTAGTTTAAGTCATCCAGTTTGTTGGAGTATAATTCTTTATAGCAGTCTCTTGTGATTCTGTTTCTTTCTTTTATTTATTTATGTATTTATTTATTTATGTATTAATTTATTTATTTATTAGGTATCTCACTCTGTCGCCCAGGCTGGAGCACAGTGGTGTGATTTCGGCTTACCACAACCTCTGCCTCCAGGGTTCAAGCAATTCTCATGCCTCAACCTCCTGAGTAGCTGGGATTACAGGCACACACCACCATAGTTGACTAATTTTTGTATTTCCAGTAGAGATGGGGTTTCCCCATGTTGGCCGGGCTGGCCTCAAACTCCTGACCTCAAGTGATCAGCTGCTTCCGCCTCCCAAAGTGCTGGGCTTAAAGGCCTGAGCCACCACACCCAGGCACTTCTTTCTATTTCTGTGGTATGATTTAATGTCTCCTTTTTCATGTCTGAGCCTTCTTTTTTTTTCTAGTTAACCTCACTAAAGTATTGTCAATCGTCAATTTCATTTTTATTTTCAAAGAACAACTGCAGTTCATTGATCTTTTCTATTTTTCTCTAGTTTTTCTTTTTCTCTGCTGTGATCTTTATTTTTTCTTTCCTCATACCAACTTTGGATTGAATTTCTTCTTTTTCTCGTTCCTTGAGGTATAATACTTGGTTGTTTGAGATCTTTCTTCTTTTTTAATGTAGGCATTTATAGCTACAAACTGCCCTCTTTGAACTGCTTCTGTTGTAGCCTGTAAGTTTTGGTGTGTAATATTTCCGCTTTTGTTTGACTCAAGATATTTTTTGATTTTCCTTTCGATTTATTTTTTGACTATTGGGTTATTTAGGAGCATGTTGTTTCATTTCCACATATTTGTGAATTTTTCAGATTTCTTCCTGTTATTGATTCTCATTTGGATAGCATTGTGGTCAGAAAAGATATTTGATATTTTTTCAGTCTTCTTAAATTTGTTAAGACAAGTTTTATATCCTAACATATGATTTATCCTGGAGAATATTTCAAGTGTGCCTCAGAACAATGTGTATTCTGCTGCTATTGAATGGAATGTTCTGTGTGTATCCGTTAGCACTGCCATAATAACAAATAATGCTAGCTTACCACCCTCATACCAAAGCCAAAGAAAGTATAAGAAAAAAAAAAAAAAATAGACTGATGTCCCTGATGAACATAGATGCAAAAGTTCTCAACAAAATACTAGCAAACCAAATTCAAAAGCACATTAAAAACACCATACACCATAATCAAATGTGATTTATTTTGGGGAAGCAAGGATGGTTCAATATGTGCAAATCAACAAACAGTATTCATTACATTAATAGAACAAAGGACAAAACCCAAATAAACATATCAATAGATGCAGAAAAATGTTATAACAAAATTCAATATTCATTTATCATAAAAACTCTTAACAAATTAGATATGATTTAATATGTAAGGACTGCACCTGAACAAAATAAAGGTGCAATCTTGTATGTGATAAGCCTACAGCTAATATTTATGCTCAATGATGAAAAACAGAAAGTTTTCTTTTTAAGATTATGCATGAAGCAAGGATACCTCCTCTCAACACTACTATTTGGTATAATAACTGGAAGTCCTAATCAGAGCAATTAGGCAAGAGAAAGAAATAAAACAGCTCCAAATTGGAAAGAAAGAAGTTAAATTGTCCCTGTTTGCAAATGGCACAATCTTATATATTGAAAATCCTACAGACTCCGTAAAAAAATACCAACTTTGAGAACTAGTAAATGAATTCAGTAAAGTTATAGGATATGAAGTCAGCATACAAAAGTCAGTAGTGTCTCTATATACTAATGAGGAACTATCAGAAGAAGAAATTAAGAAAACAATACCATTAAAAATAACTATAAAAAATAAAATACTTAAGAATAAATTTAACCAAGGAGGTAAAAGACCTGTACGCTGAAAGCTCAGTAACACTATGAAAGAACTTGATGACATAAATAAATGGAAAGATATCTTATATCCATACATTGGAAGAACTAATATTTTTAAAATGTTCATACTCCCCAAGGATATCTACAAATTCACTATAATTATTGTCAAAATCCCAATGATATTCTGTACATAAATAGAAAGAGCACTCCTAAAATTCATATGGAGCCACAAAATACCCAAAAGACAAAAAGAACAAAGTTTGAAATATCACCGTACTTGATCTCAAAATCTACTATGAAGCTGTAGTAATCCAAAAAGATTGGTACTTCACAATAACATACACAAGAGTAGACAGAATAGAGGGCCAAGAAATAAATTCATGCATTTACAGTCAACTGATTTTTGACAAATGTGTTAAGAACACACACAGAAAGGACTGTATTTTTAATAAATGGTGTTGGAACATCTCGATATCCACATGCATGTGAAAGTTGTCAGAGGCAAAATGAAGGCACTGGTGTTAAAAAACACCACAAATACAGCTGGGGAAGGGCATGAAGTGGGGCTTCTCAGGAACAAATGCCTGATAACAAGAACTGTCATAAAAGATTCTGCAAAAAATACCTTGTGCAAAAGCCATCGCAACCTTACACACACACACACACACAAGTCTTGTGGACATCTGCCTGTCATCTAGTTGTCCAAACTGAGACTGGTGTCATATTTGTTATTAATCCTTGTAGTCAAGGACAATTATCTCAAAACTATTATTTAATTATTCTCATTTTTTCTTTAAAAACTTTTTCTTGTTTTTTTTTTTGACTTCCCTGAATACGCATGTGGTTTACTGTGGCATATGTATTCCCATTGCAATGGCTATTCTAGGAAGAATGTTGTTTTCTTTTAAAGAGTCTCCTTTGCAGTTTGTTATTTATTGACAAAATGATGTCAGAAGTTAAACCAAAGTGAGCTCACCTAGGTTGAATAGGTGGCTCCTGGAATCATGTAAGGTAGCAATTGAGCCCTTTGCACTCTTCATTTCCATGAGTCACTTTTTCTGTGCTGGTAAATCTCCTCTCAGATTCTTGGACTCTCTCCTTTGGTGAGTTCTTTTTAACTTTATTCAAGATCTGATTTGGCTATAAATAAGACTGCCCTAAATAAAGGACCTTCTATCCCTCTTAGGACTACAAAAGTTTTGTCTGTTGTTATTTTTGTGGCAAGCCCTTTCTGGTATAAAGACAAATGTCCTTCTGGTTGAGTACTCTAGTTTAACAGAATTTACATGCTGTCTATGAGGTATGTCCTAGGTGAATTCACTTTTGATTCTGCATAACTGGTTTAAATTTTTTTTTTTTTTTTTTTTTTTTTGGTCTGCATACCTGGTTAAAATGTTTGTGAGTATTCTGATTTTGTTTTCATTTTGGTTATGCATGTCTGTAAATGATTTGACTCCTTTTTCCTCTGCTTGTTTCTGAACATTTCCAAGAGCAAAAATAAACATTCTAAATGGTGGATATTGAATGGCCAACAGAGCAGTCACGCTACCATCTATGATACCCGTTGAAACTACTGACATTCCCTGAGAGGATTTATAGGAATGTCTTTGCTCTTGAGAGAATAATAAGAAATGGAATGGGATTCTTAAATATTAAGGCATGCTGAAACTTTCTGTGACTCCTGATGGCTACATAGATTTTCCTCATGCGTGTTTTCAAATCCATAACCATCAGGGGGATTATTTGAACTCCCCAAGTCTGGTTGTTGCTGTTGTTGTTGTTGTTGTTTTCAGAGATAATTTAGAAAATTGTAACTATACAGTTAACAGAGCCTTCCAGGTTCTGTCTATCTCACTATTTCTTTGCCTGCCTACTTTGAATCTGCTGACGTTTCTGCAGGTGTTGAGATAAACTTACTGCTTACGGCATTCCAGCCAAGATAGAAAAAAAAAAAGTCTTAAAGAACTTTCAAATTAATGCTTTACAAATTACAGTAGTTCCATAGCAACCAACACCTAGATTTCTTTTTGAGATGTTAATTTTGATTTGCCTAACAATTTCTTAGTGTGATGAAGCAGTTAGTTGAAGAGCTGATATTTTAAAATACAAGAGCTACATAAATGTTTATAACAGTTACCTAATCAACTGTGTCAAAATCTTGAACTCAGAGAAATAGTATAAGGTATCTCTGTCAACATTAAAATTGCTGTATCTGTGACACAAGGTCCAGAAATTGCTGAAGAAAAAATAATAACTTAAAAAAATGTATAATATCTTCATGGCCACATTGACTGCAAACCAGACCAACAAACAAAAGAATAATCTGTTAGTAGTTCAAGGATGCTTGGACAGTTTGTTTCTCTTATATGATTCAGCCAATCCTACCTGAAATATAAACATTTAAAAATGTAACCCCTTAAACTTGTTTGAAGCTAAAAAAAAAGAAAAAAAAAGGGAGGGGGTACAAAAGATGAAAAGCATTAAAAAATCAAACTACTGTGGAAATTGCACACACACATATATATATATATATACACATCTATGCACACACACACATACACACACACACGATCATATATGTATTCCTCAAGTAATTTCTACTGAAGTAACTTGACCATGTTTATTTTCATAACTTGGCTTTTATAAAAGGAAAAATATCTTTTTACTAGTAATTGGCCTAGTATCTGTTCAATATTGTTAAGGATTTTTTACCAAGAATGAAACAGCTAGCACTAACTATTGTATTACAATTGTAAAACATTTTTATTAAATTTTTAAAATTGTAAAACATTATGTACATCTGAACTATGGGCAAGAATGTGGTGTTAGAATATCATTTTCTATGACTGGACTTGGAGCAGACCCAGAAGAAAAGGGGCAGGAATTCTACAAAGTCCAGCCACCTTAGACGCGGAATTGCTTCTTTTGAAATTTAAAACCAATGAGAGTAGATGCACCAATCAAGTCTATTGGGCCTTCAGTTGTAAATGTGTTTCATTTTAAGACTGTCTGTAGTAAATCTTAGAGAACATTTGTAAACATAAGCAGATAAACGTGGTATATAGTGAATCATAGCGTAACTTAACTTACCCTTCTGTTGCTTTATTTTATTAATGATTACTGGGTTGATGTCTTGCCGTGTCATCTTATCCTCAAAGCCTGTAAAAATTATGCTCCTGTTTTCTGCTTAATACCCCTGCAAAGCCAAATTCAGACAACATATTTTGTTGTTGTTTTAAAGGCAGCCTGTTTTCTTATCTCTCTCTCTCCATCTTTTCACTTTCCTTAGTCTATCTTTTTGTACACAAATTTTTTTTTCTTAATCCTTTCAAGAACCATCTACATAGATTATGTTTAGGCATTTTTGGAATACAATGAAGTTAGTTTTTACATGCATAGTATGAACTTTTTAAACCTTCTTGATTAAAAGACTTAGTTCCATTATAAAAATTGTGATTCTACTTCAGTTACTGTTTCTTTCTCTGAGACAATCCACTGGTTACCTGTTTTCTACCCTCCAGACTTATGGTCCCCTTGTTTCACTGTCTTTAGCTTTTCTACGGAATTCTGGGAGAACTTTCCCCGAATCAAGTTCCTTGATTTTATGTTCTGCAATATAAATTCTGCAATGTAAATTTTTGCCTTTCAATAGGGATTTTAATTCTGAATTTCTGTTTTGTAATAATTTCATTTAATAAACTTGAATTCATTCTTTATTTCACATATCTCTATTTATTTACACTTTAACATAATTATTTAATACACTAATAAATAATTTATACTTAATACACCTTAATTCATTCTTTATTTCACATACCTGCATTTTATTGTATATTGCTGTTTTTAGTTTCAGACTATTCTGCTTTCTGTGAACAGCAAGAATGCTAAGGAAGTTTCTAAAACTTTCTTTCAATTCCCATGGTAAATTATTTTCAGTGTTCAGCCCCGCCTTTCTTTCTTTTTTTTTTTTGTATTATTTATTAATTATTATTATACTTTAAGTTCTAGGGTATATGTGTACAACGTGCAGGTTTGTTACATATGTATACATGTGCCATGTGGTGTGCTCCACCCGTTAACTCATCATTTACATTAGGTATATCTCCTAATGCTATCCCTCCCATCTCCCCCAACCCTACGACAGGCCCTGGTGTGTGATGTTCCCCTTCCTGTGTCCAAGTGTTCTAATTGTTCAATTCCCACCTATGAGTGAGAACATGCGGTGTTTAGTTTTTAGAGACAAGGCTTCATTTACCTTCTTTGCCAAAGGATTATCAAAATGCCATTCCTTTTCTGTTTTGCTTTTTTTCTATTTTCTATATTTGATGATAGAAAACTGTATCAGAGATATATCTTAGTCCTGGTTTAAACAATCAAAACATAGTGGTTTTAATTCTGATTAGATATTGTGAGATGGAGAAAGCCAAACAGATTAACTTGGAGATCTGTCAGATTTTAACAAGATATTTATAAAGACTGCAGATAAACATGAATCTTTTGCCTTTATGTATAGCGCATTTACTTAAAAAAAGAACAAAAATTGTTTTAGGTCACACACACATATTCTTTAAGTAATATTTAGTGTTTAGGTATATAATGAAGATTATTAATCTTCAGTCTTATTTCTCTAAAAAGACTTAAAATTTCATAAATAGATGCAACTTGTTTTCTCTTAATTTTGTAAGATGAGTAAAAAGTTAAGTCATTATTTTCTCTGAATTTTGGTACTGATATATTTCCTTTTCATGTTTCTAAGAAAATATATGGTATTCTTGAATGAGGAGAAAACTGTCAGCTAAGTGAATACCTTTAGACATTTATTCATTTATCTGGTTGTGGAAATTCACATCACGTATTTTGTGTCATAATTAAGTAATTGAAACAATAGATGTTATTTAACTACAGGTATACTTCCTTATAGTTTTGATAGCTGTAATTTAAATTTTATATACTTGTTTATATGCCAAATTCATTCTAAAATTGTATTTCAATTCATTTTTATTTTATGTTTCCTTGTTGTTTTATGAAGATAGCAACCAATTAGAATCTCATAAAATCAAAACTTTATGAAGTATTTACAAAAGAAAACACACATAGAGGCACAGATAGACCACTTTTTATAATAGTCTCTATCAAGTATAAGCTATAGTTCATATTTTATTAAATTCAAGTTACATAAAGACATTTTTAAAGCAGTAGCTAGGGTTACTTTGATCATGGCACAATGACAAAATTTTCAATAGCAAGGGGACTTTGAAAGGAAATCTACTTCCATCTCTTCCCTGTGAAAGGAGCAAGTCCCACATGCTTGCCTAGACATAAAGGCAAAAACAAACATCTTTTCATTTAACAGGGCCTGATTTTCTTAAAATTGTGTAATAACAGGTTCAAACATGTTCCATTATTAGAAACATGTGCACTTATTTGAAGAAATACAACTTTTAAATGTGGAAGTCATGGTAACATTTGAAAGAAGTGTGTACCTTCAAGTTTACAATAACAGGAGAATGCCATAAAAACAATTACCAGAAGGTCTTTTTTTTAAATCCAGAGTAAAGATAAATGTAATCCACATGCCAGAAGCTCTAAAAGGAAACATAGGTTAACTGTGATCTACAAATGGAAAGTTTGAACACATAATTGTAAATGAAGGAAAACAGGACACATAAAAATGTGGTTTCGTAACTCAAATGTTCTTCAATTTTGGAATGGATAGAGAATGATACGTCTACACAATGAAATACTATTCATCAAAATACAGGAATGAACTTCTGATATTGAGAGCAAAATTGATGCATCCCAAAGGCATGTGCTAAGTAACAGAAGCTAGACCCAAAAGACTACATAGTGTATGATTCCTTTTATATGCTACTCTGGAAAGTCAAAACTATAGGAAAAGTGCTTGTCAGGAATTAATGAGGAGGGACTGACTGCAAAGGAGCACAGAGGAATTTGGGAAATTAATGGAAATATTCCTTATCTTGATTGTGGTAGAGGTAATTGGACTGTATGCATTTATTACAACTTGCAAAACTATCCACTAAAATGAGTGAATTTTACTGTTATGTTAATTATGTCTTAATTTTTTAATGGAAAATATATGTCTTTAAAGGGAATTCAAAATAACAAAAGGGCAGTACAAAAATGAAAAGAGTATATTAATACGTTATATTTGTAATCTGGGTGTAAAAACAAATATTGAGTTAAGAGTGTTTATGTGTGTGCCTGTGAGTAATCATATCAACAATTGTTCCTAATAAATTAGATTGAGAATATTGAGTAAATGCTGGGACTTCAATTTCCTTCCAATTTTAGTTCATCTAAACCCTAGAAAGATAAATTTATGAGACCTAAAATATGGTTGTATGAAAAATATGAGAAACTGGGAGTAGACTGCTCACATGAGGCTTCCATGAGGGAAAGCTGATAGAGTATTGATAGGATTTGGTTTTGATATGAACCAGTCAGGACATTCTGGTGGAATTTCTGAAAAGTGAAAATATAGGCTCTACCTCTTGGAACTGCTAAACTAAAGTTGAATTCTCATCTATTCTGTAGTGCCGCCAGTGTTTGCCTCCAAAGTGTTTGCCTTCCCATAGTGGTTTAGCTGCAATTTAATTTGAGTACAAATGAAAATTTTTAGATGAATATGTACAACTCATGGTGCTATATACTGCTCTTTATTTATCCCTAAGGAACTGTTGGAACCTATTATACTTAAGGAATTACTGCTATAGTTTTCGGCACCAGAAAAAATACTGTGTCTTCTAAAATTGAAAGGGAGAATTTATGTGTTTTCTTTCTTCGACTCCCATTTTTGTGCATGTATTATTTTTTCTCACAAATCTTTCAATAAACAGGCAAAAATATGTACCTTTATGTAAGTTTCAAGTGACTACTGGGATTCTAAGTACTTAAATATTTTGTTAGTGATGTGTGATTTAAAAGTCCCCTTGAAAGTAAGTCCACCGAATAATTCCGGAGATTGGCTAAACTGTAGTAGAGTATTTCATATAATTTTTATCTTTCCTTAGATTATTTACCTTCACTTTATTTACAATTAAGAAAATCAAAATAGCAGAAAAGCTGATACAGAATACAAAGCTAACCATGACCTCTTGCTTTATCTCTGCCTTTATTTCTTTCACATTTTGTTTTTAAAATAAACCGCTTAATAGTCCCTCCTCTCTCTTTTTGCAAGCATTTTAAAAAATTATATTTTCTATTGTTGGTTTTCCTTTAGAAAAGAAAGAACATTCTTACACCTACCAGTAGGACGAACAAATTCTGCAAAACAACTTTGCAAAACATTTTTAACAATTGCTGAATTTGTATATTTCCTTTGACTCAGGATATCTACTTCTAGAAAATTAACTTGAGAAAATAGTCTCGGGTTATTCAAAAATATCACCAGAAAGAGAGGCATTATGAAGCTATTCAAGGTAGTTAAGTGCCAGGATCTGTGTAAAGTGCTACATTTCATCCCAAATATTATCCCTTTTTGGTTCGGATAAATAGAGGTTACTCTAAAGGACTGCCAAATTTTAGACACATTTCTTAAAATAAAAAATATTTTATGTTGATAGCTCTACCATCAAATGAATAAAATAAGTGTTTTAAAGTCTTCCTGGCCAGGTTTTCTTTGAAGATTTCTAGACTGAAATTCCACTAACTTTATTCGAAATAGCTGCATGATTTCATAATTGTTAAGACAGTTCTTAGAGAAAATATGAGAAATCTTGACTGTCTACCAATATTTTCGGATACCTTTATTCTCACTGAGTGAGAAGAGATTATACTGATCTGTTTTGCTCTTATGCCTTATTTATACTCTGCCAGTTTGGAAATTTAGAACACTTCCAAACCAAGGTTTTTTGGAGACGTTATTTCAGATTTACAGTTTAGGTCCCATGAAAGACCTTTATAGTTGAAATAATGGATCATTTGATGTAAGGTTGCAAGGCAAGCAAAGCAAGTCAAACACTTAAAGGAAGATTAAAGTTACACATCTATTGCACTGAAGAAAATGAGTTGCCATTAATTGCAGCAGTCCATCAACAAATGTACTTTCTTATCACAAAGGTGTGCACTGTCACTTCAATAAGTTGTAGACTGAATCCCAATACCCTCTGTAGAAATGATACTTCTTGGCCAGGCGTGGTGGCCCATGTCTGTAATCCTAGCACTTTGGGTGGCTGAGGCAGGCTGAGCTCAGGAGTTTGAGACCAACCTAGGCAACATGGTGAAACCCCATCTCTACTAAAATACAAAAAATCAGCCTGGCGTGGTGGTGGTGGGCGCCTGTAGTCCTAGCAACTTGGGAGGCTGAGGCAGAAGAATCACTTGAACCTGGGAGGCAGAGTTTGCAGTAAGCCAAGATTGCACCACTGCACTCCAGCCTGGGTGACAGAGCAAGACTCCATCTCCAAAAAAAAAAGAAAAAGAAAAAAAAAGAGAAAAGAAAAAGAAAGAAATTATATTTCTTGACCTCAGAAAGACAATTAAAATACAGTTCTTAAAATGAGAAGGGTTTGTGGCCATCTCGGGAGTTAAGTCATGTTTAGCTAGTGCTATTCACTCAAAATTCCATTTAAAGTATTTTCATTACTAGACTGTAGTAGAACTTCTGCAAAGACTAAGAATATTCATAACTACTGGCAATTGCAGCCTAACTCTAGTTAGCATAAATTGGCAAATGAAGTTCAAATTATGTGTTGGCTTCTGCAGGAGTGATGCAGTACATCAGTTTCCTGAGAATTCAGGAGTCCAGGCTAAGGAAGATGTTTGTCAGCTTTAATCAAAATAAGAAGCATTTTCCCTCCTAAGAAGGTTGCTTCTAGGTTTCAACTGTGAGTGCGAACCATGAAATGAGAGCTTCTTGGTGGCAAGTTGCACATTGATACAGTCGATTTTCATGGTTTACTTAATAGCTTCACATTGTTTAACTATTAAAGGAAATCTTGGCAAATTAAACAATTCTAGCAGGGTTAGGGGAGGACTGAAGGATTGAAGTAAATCTGGCAAAGCCCAAATCAATAGAAATTCAAACAAATGTGTGTTAAAATTGGCTATGTTAACTAAACATTAGTCTGTAATGTTATAGCATATTATCTACCTAGTCCATTTATTTGGAACAAAGTGGATCTTTTGAACATATGATATTGAATTTGGGAAAAGATAACCACAACTAAATCCCATATGCACATAAAAAGAGCTGTACAATTTTGTGGCAACATTTGCACAATTTTTGCTTCTTTCTTTGTGTGTTGTTAATCTTTAATTATTTTATTTTCAGGACTTCTTATGTGTGTCAATGCTCTGTTCCCCTACACCAAATTAAATAATCCACACTACTTTAATGAAGATGCATTATTTGAAACAAATTGATTATTCTCAATATTGAATTCAAAGTCAACCTTATACATTTTGAATTAACCAGATCAGCTTTTTTACTCACCAGCTGCTGGATCATACGCATGCCATTTAAACTCAGATATTTGAATCGATCACCTATTAATGGGACCGATGTCATCAGGCCTATGTTCTTCACATAGTGTGAAGATCAATTGTATAAGGTCCATGAACACTATGAAGTACAATTCAAATGCTGTATATCAATATTGATAAGCACTGCAGGTTTTTCCTTTGAAAACATGTCTGAAACCCACTGATAGCACACCCTGGAAATGAATAAATCTGAACCACAGGCCATGACAATCATTCAAGGTCGTGTGCTGGAGGGAGAACTCAGACCTGAGAGTCAGACAGATCTGATTTAGACATAGTTTGGGCTACTTAGTATCCATGAGCCCACATTTTATATATTTAGCCATTCTGAACTTCAACTGATTTTTTGATTCATAAGAGTAAATACTAGTATTATATTTAGGAGTGTCAAATGTTAATTCTACTATCTAAATTACCAATCAGAGAGACAGAAGATGACATTTCATAAGGTGCATTCATATGCTCAGAACACACCCTACTGCCTGGACAGATTATATGGGATATAAGAAAACCAGTTACAGAAAGAGTCTTTAATGATATTAAAATGCTTAATTTACATGTACTCCTAAAATTCTAATTGAATATATGTTTAACAAGAAATTCTCAGGATTCGTTTTTGACAAAACTTCAGTCCACAGACCTTGATGCTGCTGTTCTGAGTCATTTGTTTGCAGCAGTTTCAACCTGTTCTTTCCTTTATATTCTACTTGCTTTTGTTCACTTAAGGAGTTCTTACTTGGAGTTCTTAACTTTCTGTCAGGCACTATGTTAGGTGCTGGGAAGACAAAGAGAAGAAGAGACACAGTCTCTCTCCTAATGATGCTCATTTGCAGTCACTAATGAAAATTGTTCCAATAAAATGTAAAATGTTGAACTGCAATTGGTATTAGGAGTCAGGAGCACTATGCTGGGCTATGAGAACTTTCCTACCCCAGAGAGTTCCCCCAGACACAGGGAGCTTCTCTGACTTATTCCTGAATGTATGTGCTTTATGTTTGCAGATCCTTCATGCATGGGAAACACTGTGGTGTATGAATGGAATTTTAATGACTAACACCTAACATGAAATTTAAAAAATGTTACTCTCTGCAGAAAGACTTTCCCTGATGACCTAAATGCTCTAGCTTCTTTCCTTGCCTTAATCCTGAACTTAATTCTTTTCATGAAATGGGCCCAGGCCTTACTTGTACATCTCCATCTATTCTGACACCAGCTTATCATCTAAATGCTGTCTCTAGTCTGCTAGTGTTTTCAAGAACTAAAATTCTCACCTTTGAAAAACAGATTTTCTGTGATAGGGACTCCCAAGTGAGTCCTTCTTAGTCCACAGGTGCTTGCACCTGTCTAGGACCACTCTGTATCTTGGCCTGTCTACTTTGCTCTCTGTGACATAGTACCATTTTCTCTAGGTACTTATCTCAGTTGCAACTCAAGTTTCCTAATATAAAGCTGTAATAACTGTCTCTCAATCTTCTATATCCAAATGTCCAGCCAGAGGATCATATCATGGGGATTAAAAATACAAATATGTTTATATTCTATTGTTTAGGTAAATCGGAGTTGTTTAGGCCATTGTAGGATAATTTAGTAAATATAAAAAAAACTTGTCTCTAGATATTGGTAAATTTACATATAATCATATTCTCTTATCTAGAATCAGTCCTCTGTGGAAGATAATTAAGTCACAATAGATACTTTTATACTGACTTTATATATATTTTGATTTTTCTATAGAAAACAAAAAATAACCCCTGTAGGAAGACTTACATTGTATGCAGATAAAGCATTCTAAACTTTTTTTCATGAAGTTCAAGAAGTTCAATGAAAAACTTGAGTACATAAACATTAAGTTTTGATGAGAAGGTTAACGTAATGGAAAATTAACAATAGACTAAAAGCACATTTTACTGCCTAATTCGCATTTAATTAGAACTGGGTTTTCATTTCTGCTATGAAAAAAATGTTGATTGCTGAAAAATATGCCTCTTCTTTTAAACAAATTCTTCCCTCTTTGTTTCTTTGTATTTCCTATACACACAGAGAGATGCATAATTTCATATACATAAACACAGCTTTTTCCTCTACTCTTTATTCTTTCTTCAAATAAAACCTCCAAAATTCTCTTATTTATTAAGAGCTTATTTAGGCTCTTAAAATGATTAAAGTCTTATTCTTCTTTTAAATGGTTTGACTCTCAGAACCATTTTGAGTGTAAGAGTAAAGGTGAGGTTTCAGTTGTTTTCAAGTATATGAATAGCATTAATGCACTAACACATTGTTATTGCCTTCATGGAGTAGAAAATACAAAATAATGGGCTTTAAGTGTAGCATGATGATATGGTTTAGATTTCTGTCCCCAACCAAATTTCGTCTTTAATTATAATCCCGTAATTCCCACAAGTTGTGGGAAGGACCTGGTGAGAGGTTATTAAAACCTGGGGGTGATTCCCCCCATGCTGTTCTCATGATACTGAGTGAGTTCTCATGAGATCTGACGGTTTTGTGAGTCTGGCATTTCCCTGCTTGCACTCATTCTCTCTCCTGCCACCCTGTGGAGAGGTGCTTTCCACCATGATTATAAGTTTCTTGAGGCCTTCCCAGCTATGTAGAAATATGAGTCAATTAAACCTCTTTTCTTTATAAATTACCCTGTTCTGGGTATTGCTTCATAGCAATGTGAGAATGGACTAATACAACAAATTGATACCAGAGATGGGGTGTTGCTATAAAGATACTCAAAATGTGAAAGTGACTTTGGAACTGAGTAACAGGCAGAGGTTGAAACAGTCTAGAGGGCTCAGAAGAAGACAAGAAAATGTGGAAAAGTTGGGAACATTTTAGAGACTTGTTGAATTTCTTTGACCAAAATGCTGATAGTGATATGAAAAATGAAATCCAGGCTGAGGTGGTCTCAGACGGAGATGAGGAACTTGTTGGGAACTGGAGTAAAGGTCACTCTTGCTATGCAAAGAGACTGGCAGCATTTTGCCTCTTCCCTAGAGCTCTGTGGAACTTTGAACTCGAGAGAGATGATTTAGCACATCTGACAGAAGAAATTTCTAAGCAGCAAAGCATTCAAGAGGTGACAGATCATAAAAGTTTGAAAAATTTTCAGCCTAACAATGCAGTAGAAAAGACAAATTCAATTCAAGCCAGCTGCAGAAATTTGCATAAGTAATAAGGAGCCAAATGCTAATACCAAAAAAGGGGAAAATGTTTCCAGAGCATGTCAGAGAGCTTTGCGGCATCACTTCCCATCACAGGCCTGGAGGCCTAGGAGGGAAAAGTTATTTCCTGGGCCAGATTCAGGGCACCCCTGCTGTGTGCAGTCCTGGGACTTAGTGCCCTGTGTCCCAGCATAGGCTAAAAGGGGCCAAGGTACAGCTCAGTCTATTGCTTCAGGGAGTACAAGCCCCAATCCTTGACAGCTTTCATGTGGTGTTGGTCCTGTGGTGCACACAAGACAAGAATTGAGGTTGGGGAACCTCCACCTAGATTTCAGAGGATGTATGGAAATGTGTGAATATCCAGGCAGAAGTCTGCTGCAGGGATGGAGTCCTCATGGAAAACCTCTGCTAGTGCAGTACAGATGGGAAATGTGGGTTCAGAGCCCCCACACAAAGTTCCCACTAGGGCACTACACAGTGGAACTCTGAGAAGAGGGCCATCGTCCTCCAGAGCCCAGAATGGTAGATCTACCAACAGTTTTCACCTTGTGCCTGGAAAATCCCCAGACACTCAATGCCAGCCTGTGAAAGCAGCCTGGAGGGGGGCTGTACCACACAAAGCCACAGGGGTGGAGCTGCCCAAGGCTGTGGGAACCTATCTCTTGCATCAGTGTGACATGGATGTGAGACATGGAGTCAAAGGAGATAAATTTGGAAATTTAAGGTTTAATGACTGCCCTGTTGGATTTTGGACTTACTTGGGGCCTGTAGCCCCTTTGTTTTATCCAATATCTCCCATTTGTAGTGGGTGTATTTATCCAATACCTGTACCCCCATTGTATCTAGGAAGTAACTAACTTGCTTTTGATTTTACAGGCTCATAGGCAGAAGAGACTTGCCTTGTCTCAGATGAGACTTTGGACTTGGACTTTTGAGTTAATACTGGAATGAGTTAAGACTTTTGGGGACTGTGGAAAGGACATGATTTTGTTTTGAAATGTGAGGACATGAGATTTGGGAGGGGCCAGGGGTGGAATTATATGGTTTGGCTTAGTGTGTCCCCACTCAAATCTCATCTTGAATTGTAATTCCATAGTCCCCATGTGTTGTGGGAAGGACCCCATGAGAGGTAATTGAACCATGGGTGCATTTTCCACCATGCTGTTCTCATAAGAGTGAGTGAGTTCTCATGAGATCTGATGGTTTTACAAGAGTCTGGCATTTTCCCTGCTTGTACTCATTCTCTCTTCTGCCATCCTGTAAAGAAGTGTCTTCTGCTATGATTGTAAGTTTCCTGAGGCCTCCCAAGTTATGCAGAACTGTAAGTCAATTCAACCTATTTTCTTTGTAAATTACCCAGTCTCTGGTATTTCTTCACAGCAGCATGAGAACAGACTAATACACATAGGAAAAAGGAGCCTTCTTTTTTTTCAGGACAGACTTTCCACTAGGGACCCCTACATAGTTTACCTCCTCAAACTGACTATAAATAATAGGCATTCTTCACATTTTCATATTACAGGTGAGGATAAAGAGGCTCAGGCAGGGCTCAGCAGGTGACAGAGCTGGAAACTGAATCAAAATAAATGTCCCTGTCATTATATCTCATGTCTGAGGCAATTCAGTGTATTTAAGGAAAAGTGCCTTGCAATTCAGGTTGTTAAATAGTAAAATAGATTGATAAAGGGGTTGGTAACTAGTATTTTAACGTGTATTGTATGTTAACATTGTTAATATGTATTTGTTTGAAATAGCTTAGGCAGACTTCTGCCTAAATAATGAAATATAGACAATGTAGCGTTTACTACAAGCTAGGATGTTATGAGAAGATTTTTAAATTAATAAATAGTTTGCATTTTCAAAGGATAAATGAACTCATTCTTATGTCTCAATAGGATAACTTAGACAACCACTTGGACCTCTAGAATCTTTTGCTATAAGTCTAGCTCTCTCTGTCCCTCGTGGAATACCACTCTTGTATACATAATGGGCTTTTTCATCTCTTTCTCCTATCAGGTGCCAATGGGAAGAAAGACTGAAACATTTCAGTTTTTTTCTGGCTCATTAGATAATCCAACAGGTGCATGCCCCAATTTCCAGTACTAGTCTTAAGCACTCAAGGCCCTAACCACCCCAGGTACTGAGCATATGCCTGTGTCAGAGCTTTGCCAGAAATGACAGTAAACAGGACTGAATGTCTCCTCTGCTGGTCCTAGGAATGCCTTGTTGCAGGAAAGTGGTAGAAAAGGTCGTCTAAAGTTTGTTAGATAAGCAAGCTCCCTGCAAACTCGAAGATAAGTCAACCTTCGAGTTTCCAAATTTGAGTAATTACTGTTTAATATTCAAGTGCGAATAAAACAAAGGAAAAGCTCTTGAATTATTTTAAAATGTTATAAAAGCTTTGGCTTGGCAATCTACAGCTCATATTGAAAATGTGGGCACTTAAAGCAGATCACAACAGGTGAATTCAATCAAACATTCATGTGTGAAATATAAGCTCGGTTGTAAGCCATTCTGAAGAACTATTATGCCAGTAAAGAGAAAATGGTAATGGATTTTTTTTCCCTGTGAAGCACAAATGGGGACTTTATAATTTACTTCTTATGGAGTCTATTGAGAAAACCCATTGTGATGTACTTTAGGGTATCCCTGCTTTAAAAAATATAAATTACTTGGTTTTCCAATTAAAAACATAAATTAACTATGCTTTATTTCATATTACATTTTCCAGAATCATAAAAGTGAATAAAGTATTATTTCCATACTTTCCAAGACTCTTTATTGTTTCTGAATGCATGGATCATTAATCAGTTTGCTTTTTCCTTCCCTTGTCATTGATAAGTTCTCCAGTAATTAAAATTTTTACCTATTTTTCTTTGTATGAAGACTTTTTAAAATACTGAGAATCAGTTTTCTTCTCCATTCACCAAGACATTTTTATCCTGTCTATCAAATTCAAGCCAAAATTTTACTCTTAGCCTAAATCATTGATTACGCATTTAAATCTTTTTTATAAAGGGATGCCCTTTACTATTTTCTTCTCTACCCTTGAAAGTCAAGCTTATCCTTTAGGTTTAGAATGTACTGTTTGACTAGATGGTACTTTTGATATAGATACATACACACACATATACATATGTATATTAGAACAAGGAAATTAGGTGGTGTTTAGCCACATAAAGGCACATCTTTTCCCAAAGCCTGCCCCATAGTAGGTAAAATGGCTGGTTTTCTAAATAGTTTCATTGAATAAACTCACTCCAGTCTAGGACTCTGATAGATGGAGTGGAGAGACTTTGATCTGCAGACAAGACTAGAACTCAGTTCTCCTAACTACTAGCTTAATGTTCTTTCCAATACATAATTGGTTAATATCAGTGACTGTATAACACTCAATGAGTTCTTCCCTAGGCATGAATATCTTCTTAATATTTTTACCAATCTGCATGTATAGGCTACTTTTTCCTTTTTCTAACTTCTGGTTAAATTCCATCAATTCTAAGTTTAAAAGTTCTTTGGTTGGAGGAGTCAGAGTGCTGGAGACTCCTCCTTGCTCCTTCTACTAAAGTAATGCCCTCTGTCTTTTGGGACTGCACAGCATTCAGATGTGGGCTAGCACTTTGTTTTAGTACAGCCAATCCTTGAGCAACCCAGGAATTAGGGAAACTGGGGCCCTGCACAGTTGAAAATCCACAGATAAATTTTGACTCTTCAAAATCTTAACTACTCATATCCTACTGTTGACTGGAAGGCTTATGGTTAACATAAACAGCCAATTAACACATTTGCATCTTGTATAGTACGACTGTATAGTGTATACAGTTATTTTGCATACAATAAAGTAAGTTAGAGAAAATAAAATGTTATTAAGAAAATCATAAAGAAGAGAAAATATGTTTACTATTCATTAAGTGGGTCCTAATAAAGGTCTTCATCCTTCTCACCTTCACATTGAGTGAGCTGAAGAAAAGGAGGCAAAGTAAGGGTTGATCTTGCTGTCTCAGAGGTGGCAGAGGTGGAAAAGGTGGAGGAAGTGGAGCTAGAGGCAGGCATAATTTTACAGAAATTGGTACAATTTTACAGAAATACATAATAATTTCTGTCTTTTTGCTTTTCATTTCTCTAAATATGTTTCTATATTATACCAAACTTTCTTCCACCACTTTCTTTAGTCTCATTAGCCATACCAAAGAAGGGTTCAAGTCATAAATGAAGTAAAAGCAACCTTTAATTATTGGAACCCTTCTTCCAATTTGTCTAATGTCAATTCGTTTTCTGGCACTGCGTCTTCTGTGTCTCCTTCCTCATTGTCTGGCACTGGTTTGGAAGCTCTTATCTTCAAGTTGTCTTCTCTGGTGTGGTGGCTGTTAGCTCTTTAATTTCTCCAATATCTATATTTTGAAACCCTTCGCCCTCCACCTTTTTGCCATATCCAAAATTTCTTTCACAATTTCCTTGATTGGCTCTGTCGCAAATCCTGTGAAGTCATGTGCAACATCTGAACACAGCTTTTTCTATAATAATGATGGCCACTTTGATGGTGTAATCTTCATGGACTTTCATGATGTTCTGTCAGGGTTCTCTTCCATAGTGATGACAATCCTTTCCATAGTGTACCATGTTTAATGAACCTCAAAGGTCCTTATAATCCTCTGATCCAGAGGCTGAATTGGAGACATTGTGTTTGGGGGGAAGTAGACCACTTCTATGACTTTGTTGTTGAACTCAAAGGGTTTTGGGTGACTGGGGACATTATTCAATACCAAAAGAACTTTAAAAGACAGTCCCCTACTGGCAAAGTACTTCCTCACTTGAGGGACAAAGCATTGATGGAACCAATCCAGAAAAATGATTCTCATTGTTTAGGCCTTTTTGTATGACCAAAAGACTGAAAGCTGGTGTTTATCTTTTCCCTTGAATGCTTGGAGTTATAGATAAGGGGACTCCTGGTCATCAACCCAACCACATTTGCCAAAAAAGTGGAATTAGCCTCTTCCTTCCTGCATTAGATCCTGGTGCTCACTTTTATTTCATACTAATAAATGTTCTTTGTAGCTTTTGTTTCTAGAATAGGGCACTTTTGTCCACATTAAAAACCTGTTCAGGCAGATCTTTCTCCTCAATGATTATCTTAATGGCACCTTGAAACTCTGCTGCTGCCTTTTGGTTGGAAGAACATGCTTCTTCTGTTATCTTGACAGTTTTTTAAGCCAAGTGCTATTCTAAAATTATCAAACCATCCTTTTCTGGCATTAAATTCTCCAACTTTTGGTCCTTCACCTTCCTTTTGCTTTAAGTTGTCATCTAATGACTGTTCTGTTTCTCAAATCATTTAGAGTCTACAGGCATGACTTTCTTATAGCAATCCTGCACCTACATAAAAGCTAAATTTTCAATACCAGAGAGTATGTATTTTGCAAAAAGCACCAGGTTTTTTCACCTGCTGGTTTAGCTACAGTGACAATTTCATGAATTTTCTTTTTTTTTCCACAGTGGTCCTTGGACTGGATTTATTTATCTTGAAATGTTGGGCAACCATATCTGCAATCCTCAATCTATGGTACATATCAAGCAATTCAACTTTTTCTTGTAATTTCATAACTTTTCTCTGCTTCTTGGAAGGACTTTCAGCATCACTAGTGGCACTTTGTATGGATTACATGGTGTTACTCAAGGTTTACTGTGTTGCAGTAAATATGATGAAAAATACGCAAAACTATGGGAGATTGCTTTTTACTGTGATACACTATTTCCTGAGGAGATAAACTTCTCATGTGAAGATGATTAGCGTCACATGGCATTTTGAGCAGATACTCAGAACAATTGATAGCAATAAGAGGTGGCTATGAGTTTATTGTAGTAGTGCAGTAGTTAATATAGTTAACGTTACGCAGTTATGATTTAACATTGCATGTTTACATTTGTGTACATTTCTCTTGACTTTGAATGATGCCATCTATGGTCCATAAATGTTTGTTTGCTTAAGTTTCAATAAATATCAAATTTTTATAAAAGATTCATACATATTTAATAATAGTAATAGATAAATATCTAAATATATGCATTCACAGCATAACTATTTTTTTCTTAATTTTTTCAATATTTCTAGGCTACAATTTTCTTCTGTGAATTTTTTCAAATTATTACAAATCTCAAAAATAATTTTAAATAAATTTATTGGAAAAAGTATGCATATAGGGGGACCCAGGCAGATCAAGCCCATATTGTTCAAGAGTCGATTGTATTTTGAGCATGATCCAAAGATTGTGTCTTCAGACACTTTTCTTGATTCTAAGAATTTGCTATAGGCACGGAAACTGACATAATATAAGCAGTGTACACTTAAAATTTATGCAAAGACTCTAGAATGCCATAAAGCTTTAGAGTTCAGGGACTGCAGTTCCCAAAGGATGACCTCAGAAGTAATGAGTATGATTACAGTGGGACCTCCTAAATCAAGTATAAATCAAAGATGTATAAGATATCTTTGTAGTTTGTTGTAAAAAAAATTCTTAGATATTATCATTGTAATTACTACATAGAACTGTTTGATAGTGTTTTGTATGTAATAAGTGTCTAGTAGATATCTGCTGAATTTATTTATTTTGGGACCCTCCATTTGTTGAAAGTCTCATCACCTACAGGACATGAGGATCTTTTAGATAAACAGATGACACAATGTAAATTTAGAATCAGGAGTGCGAGTCCCCCCAGTTTCCCAGAGGAATAAATACTCTCCAAAGAGTGCTTCCCTAATGGAGATCATCATTGTCATTATCATAATCCTCTGCAACATCATCATTTCCCTTTATTGAGTACTTACTTATGCCAGGCCCTCTGCAAACATTATCCCATTTAACTCACATCATAACCCTGGAGGGTACGACTCAACTCCATCACAGATGAGTATGTGGAAGCCTAAGGTGGGTATTGTTTTCTCCATTTTTCATATTATAAACTGAAACTCAGAGAAATGATGATTACTTAAATAACTCAAATAGTAAAATGCAGATCCAATATTTAAATAATCCAGATCATTCCACTTTGAAATCCACCCACTCACACAGTTTCGCAGTTAACATGGGGAAGGTGGGGAAAGGGAAGTATTTTAAAATTTCGTTTTCATTTATATTCAAGAAAAGTTACTCATTTTAGTTACAGTTCTATAAATTTTGGCAAATGCATAACATTATATAGCATGACCACAATCAACATACGGAATAGTTCTATGATGGGCACCCTGAAGTTTCCTCATATTGTCCATCTGTAGTCTAACAGTTTCACATCTCTAACTCCTTGGAACTACTGATGTGTTCTTTGTTCCTGTACTTTTGCCGTTTCCATAATGGTGTATAAATGGCATCTACAGTATGCAGTGTTTTGGTCTGGCTTCTTTCACTTATCAGAAAAAAATCTGAGATTCATAGGTTACTGTGTGCATCAGTATGTGTGAAATGCATCTGTACATGCACCATAGTTTGTTCATCCATTCAACACTTTAGGATGGTTTTGCTCCTAGAACTAGTGGTCAGCAGGCTATCAGCCAGGGAGCCTCAGTTTTGCTCTACGTTGCCTCTCCAACAGCAGCATGGGCTCCTCCACATGATAGTTTTAGTGTTCCCAAAGCACTGGGTACAAAAGTGCTCGTGTACGGAGACTTCTCCTCTCTTGCTTGTGGGTACGTTTACTTACATCTAATTTGTTGCTGTGTATGGGCCACAGACAGTCACTTGGACAACCCCCAGAGTTATGACTCCACTTTTTGAAAACACATGTGAGAAAGTCACATTGCAAGTTGTGTGAAATCAGGTAAATGGCTTATTACTCTCTTCAAATCTCAGTTGGCTGCTCTGTGAAGTAGTTATAACAATACTCACCTCTTAGGATTGTTTTCAAAACTAAAAATGTTTAAAAATGAAAAGCTCCTAATAAAATGCAGTCATTTCATAAATAGTAACTATGATTATCCTTAGAGTATCTGGAAAGAACAGTGTTAGGCAAAAAACACTAAAGTACAAAGAACATGAAGAACATGACTCTCTCCTATAGGAATACTAGTTCCTTATTGTTCCATGACCTCAATGTATGATTGCAAGTTAATTATTTGATTTATTTCTAATTTTTAAAATAAATTATAAAATGAGCAATAAAAATAATGAATACATGAAGGAATTTTAATGCGACAAATCTTGCTTTGCAATCTAATATTGTTATTAAGGATAAAGTTAAAAGCATTATTGAAATACACATTATTATTAGAATGGGTGACATGGTAAGGCAGCAGGATACAGTTAAATGCCCGTTGGTCTTAGAAAACCAGACTTTGAGCACCAGCTTTGCCATGTAATTTATGTCCATGAGCAAGTTATCTTACCTTTCTAAGTCTCCGTTCTCTCATCTGTAAAATGTGGCTTATACAACTGATACAACTGACCCCCATGTTATTGTGAGGACCCAGTGAAATAGTACACTTGGTGTTTCCAAATTGATGTATGAGAGAGAGACAGAGAGAGAGAGAGAGAGAGAGAAAGTCATGAGTCCCCTGCACTTTATAATAGATTATACTTCTTAATGAATTGGGATAAACATCAAAGGTCATACTGACTATAGTACAGTGTTTTATTACTTTATAGGATCATCTTTTCAGATAGTCACAAATACTACCCAGGCCAAGCCAGGCAGTTGACATAATTGAATGAGTGTCATACAACAAGAAATGGTATATCCTGTAGTAAATAAGGGAGTTTTTGTCCCATTAAAATCAGGGAATCATCAACCACTGCTTAGTTTAATGAAATGAATCTTGCCACATGGGAGCGTGGGCCACATGGTAAAAGGGCCCATGTGGTTTTGCAGTAAAGCTGGAATATTAGAGTTTCTGATGGAGTTGTTATCTCAAACACAGACCTGATAAAATAAAAATGTTGCCAAAAAAAACTGTGGTAGATTCAGCATGCAGGCTGCCGTTTTTGACCTCTGATTAAGTCACTGTCAGCTGCCTCCTGCATGTAAACACCCATCCACATTGAACGGCCATGTGAAGCAAGCTCAGCAGTTCATCTTACCTTCAGCATTGATGCTTACATTCAGAAAGGACCCATTATATTATGCAAGACACATAAGACGTATGAAAGAATAGATCATGTGTGTTCTTCATCACCTTAGTTTCTTTTAAGTAGGATCCTAACCCCAATTTGGAGGAGAAAGATGCAGTAACTTTTACATTGTGGTAACATTCACACAGGTTGGTACATATTTTGGTGATGTTCTAGTGCTTTCAGAAAGTCACTTAACCATGTTCCTTATCTTTAAAATGAAGGCAGTAGATTAGATTAAATCTACAGTGATTTTCACCTGTAATATTCCATGAATCTACAGTGAGATTGGTAGTAAATGTAATTTCAAACATGCCTTTCAATGTGCTTTTCTGTCTTATCTTAAAAAAGGAAAAGCAAAAAACTCTGCTGATGGCTTCTTGTTATCTTAGTAAATATCCTGCAACAAAAATGTTTTCCTTTTATATGAACTTTTAAGAATTCATTTTCAAAAATCTTCCCATAGGCCATGGTCGTTTTAGCCATGGGTAAATTTCACTCATATGCCTTACTATGTAATGACATTGTGGAGTGTAACTGGCTTTTTAATACAGTTAAATAATTTTCCAAAATGTTTTATTTTAAATAGTTATAGAACACCATTTACTAACTTGCCGCTAAAAAATGTTAAAATATCTGTTTCATGTGAATCAACATTTACCTTCCAAATATCGGTGTGAAAATCCACCTGTTATATGAAAGGCCTTAGATTTTAGAAATGTATTTGGGACCCCAAAATTGTTCTTATTTTTCAGATTATGTTTATATCTGATTATTCCTAACATATAAAACCTGTTAGATTGCCTTGCCTTTGTTCATTTAAAATTCAGCTACCTCCAATTTAATAGTTGAAGATTATATTTGAAGCATGGATTTATTTCATGATTTGAAAAACAAAACTAAGGAAAAAATTGTTTGAAATTCTTGGTCATTGCTTACTCAGGCCCTAGCAAACGTAATACGTGGTAGCAAACGGGGATGGGCAGGATTGCCAAGCATATGTGGATTAACTAAAGTTCACATTTAATTGGCTACTTTTATCAAACCCTGGCCATGATACTGATAACGCCAAGTGCTACTTTAGACACTTGACAATCATGATGATCTAAAACAACCACGTTTAAATAGTTTTTTAAAACATCCATCAAAGTTGCATTATCCTAATTTTAAAATTAAGACACCAGACTGAGATTACATACCTTTCTAATTACCATGTCTCCAAATTGGGATTTCAGCCAGCTCTGACTGCTGTCGGGTCTCTGGGCTTTCCATTCTGCCATGTGTGCTGGTGAATGTAAGGTGCACTGTTGGCCTCCAGGGTTTTAGTGTTTCCAGTTGTAATAAAATCTCTAGTTGACCAAAAACTCTGGTCAAATAAGCAATTGGGTCATCAGCTTTATTAATGGGTCAGACCAGTGCCTCACAGACCCAAATACAGGCTTCTGTGGTAAAAATGTAAAGAAGACCAGAGCAAGGCCTCCAGGGAGCCGCCCATCTTGAGCTCACCTGCTTTTCTGTGGGTAGAGAAACTGAAGGGCAGCCAGCCTGTCTGCATGGAGGTCCTGGAGAGGGAAGGGAGAGCTGCTGCATGGAAACTAGAAAGCCAGCCTGAACATAACTTCATCTACAGGAAAATAAGAGCTGCAATGTCATAACATATACTTTATCTAATTTTATTTTTATTAGATAAATAATATTTTTGTGTATCTATGGGGTAAAATTTGGTGTTTCCATATATGTATACATGGTAGAATGATCAAATCAAGTTAATTAGTATATTCATCACCTCAAATATCTATCATTTATTTGTGATGAGAACATTTAAAACCTAGTCTTTTCGCTGTTTTGAAATGGAAAGGATTGGAAGAGCAAAGGAGGTGCTGGAAGACATGACTTTTATATTAAGGCCAAGGTAGGAAATGAAAAGAGAGAAAGGTCTCTGTGTCTGACCATCTCAGGGCAGCCGCTGTCACATCAAACTGAGGGAATTCTTCTCTGGGCTCCCTGCTTTTTAGGGTACAGAAAAGGTTTAATATCACTGAATAATTATCCCATTGCTCTTTCTGACATCTAACAATAAATATATTTTCAGAAAGGGAAAACTGAGTAAGTTTGTGGATCTATGTTGCCTACCTGGGTACAGGAAGACATACAGGTGGGCATGAAGGGTGGATGATTCAGTGTTTCTGCACTCCAAAAAATGCAGAGTAACTGTTTATTATGTGACTTCCTGATACAGTTTGGTAGAGAATGCAATTAAGTGTCCAGGCATCCTGGGTGTCATTTAGGGCTCAGTGGCAGCAGTGCCTTATCTTAGATAATTAATGTTTTTTTATCTAGTTTTTGTTGTTGTTGATGTTTTTTGCTCTTTGTGTTTGAGAATAATGGGCATTCAGTCCAAACTGAACTGAACGGACAGCATACTTTGCCTTTATTGCCTCTTTGGGGATAGGCAGTCTTGAGAACAAGTCACCTGTGTAGATATATGTACCTTTTTCTTTCTTTTTTTAAAATTTAACTTTTGTTTTAAGTTCAGGGGTACATGTGCTGGTATCGCTGTTATATTGGTAATTTGCGATATAGGTAAACTTGTGTCATGGGGTTTTTTGTACAATTATTTTGTCGCCCAGGTTTTAGGTCTAGTACCCATTAGTTATTCTTCCTGATACTTTCCTTTATCCCACTCCCCACCCTCCAATAGGCCCCAGTGGGTGTTGTTCCACTCTATGTGTCCATTTCTTCTCATCATTTAGCTCGCACTTACAAGTGAGAATATGTGCTCTTTGGCTTTTTGTTCCTGCATTAATTTGCTAAGGATAATGTCTGTCAGCTCCATCCATGTTCCTGCAAAGGACATGAGCTTGTTCTTTTTATAGGGCTGCGTAGTATTCCATGGTGCATATGTACAACATTTTCTTTATCCAGTATATCACTGAAGGGCATTTAGCTTGATTTCATGTTTGGCTATTGTGAATAGTGCTGCAATGAATATAAACATGCATGTGTCTTCATAATGTAATGATTTATATTCCTTTGGATAATACCCACCAATGGGATTGCTGGGTTGAATGGTGTTTCTGCCTCTAGGTCTTTGAGGCATCACTACACTGTGTTCCACAATGGTTGAACTAATTTACACTCTCACAAACAGAGTAAAAGCATTCCTTTTCCTCCACAACCGCATCAGCATCTATTGTTTTGTGACTTTTAAATAATAGCTATTCTGACTGGTGTGAGATGGTATCTCATTGTGGTTTGGATTTGCATTTCTCTAATGATCGGTTATGTTGAGCTTTTTTTCATATGATTGTTGTCCGCATGTATGTTTTCTTTTGAAAAGCGTCTGTTCACGTCCATTTACCCACTTTTCAACAGGGCTGTTTGCTTTTCTTCTTGTAAATTTGTTGTTTCTTACAGATGCTGGATATTAGAACTTTGTCAGATGCATAGTGTGCATAATTTTTCTCCCATTCTGTAGCTTGTCTGTTTACTCTGTTGATAGTTCTCTTTGCTGTGCAGAAGCTCTTTAGTTTAAGTATATCCCATTTGTCAATTTTTATTTTTGTTGCAATTGCTTGTATCTTCCTCATGAAATCTTTTCACGTTCCTATGTCCAGAATGTTGTCTTCCAGAAATTGAAACTAGACTTCTTCCTTATACCATATACAAAAAATAACTTAAGAAATTTAAATGTAAAACCCAAAACTATATGTACTTTATCTTTTGGTATCCTAGGAATTTTCCTGAATTGTTTTCTACAACCAAGTCTCCCTTGTAGCCTTAGTGGTCAAAGGACTGCTTTTATTTGAAACAGTCCTTTAGAAGACATATAAATGAAATGGTACTAATTTAGCTGAGGAAAACAAAGATCCAATTCCAGCTGTGAAATAAGGTCAAAGTCATAAGACAACATTAAATAAGAAAGATGAGCATTTAATATTATATTGCGAGATAGAAAAATAGATAAAAGATGAGAACTAGATAAAAAGGCAGCATTTAAATAGGGACAAGTAATATGGGCACAATGAAGGAAGAAGAGAAAAGATACATAGAAATGGAATAAAACAGGAAAGTTATGAGATTCTCTGGATAAGAAATGAAAAACATATGTAATATTATTTTAAAATAGATTTTATGAAAATAAAGGAAATGATGTAAGTAAGGGCAAATGGCAGTTTTTGAAATACAATTTGCAGATCACAATGGATAATAAGAAACGTTATCTAAGTTTTTGAAATCTCTCATTGTTTAATGCATTATGAAGATGAATGTGTGTGTGTGCGCGCGCACGTGTGTGTTTGTGAAAAATATTAGACTCATTTAGGAAATATACATAGTATCAAAAATGTCACACACATCTTGTCATGTTTCACTAAATAATATTCGTACTTGGCTCATTCTGTCTCAACTGGAATAATTTATCTTTGGTGTGTTAATCTCTGACCTTCTCTCAATGACAACAACAACAACAACAATAAAACATTCACTAGACAACATAAGAAAGTTCTAATTAAAGCCCTAAAAAGTATTTAGTAGAAGAAAAAAATTGATAAAATATCAGAGCTGCCAAATATCTCAACATTTTAATAGAATAAGACTATGAAAAAATGTAGGAAAACTCCATGCTTTTGAAATTGTTATTACTGGTCATTTTACTCTGAGTATAAGTTAAGTTTATTGGCAATCACTTGGCTTCACAATAATTTAAAACCACATAAACATGTAACAAAGAGAAATACATTTAGTATATCATCATAAAGAGCATTTTGCTAACTATAAACTTTCAAAAATGTGCATGATTTGAAGGAGATTTCTGTAGTGGAGTGAAGCTCACTTTTATTGCCAATTTGTAAGTTTATGAACATAATTTAGATAAGTTTTATTACTAGTAGTAATGGGAAGTTGAAATATTGAAATTTTTTGCTGTATTTTATATATTTTTTTATTTTGTATTTTATTTTGGCTATATTTATATTTTGGCTGTATTAACTTCGAAAAGTTATCTCGCTTACCTGGCCACTTCATTATGCAAAGAAAAGCATAAATGTATTACATTCATTGAACCATTAAATGGGAGCCTAGCAAAGCAATTAAAATTAATAGGTCATTCTGGAACAGGATAGATATAGTATGAAAAAAAGAAAACCTGTGTTGATTAGCTGTCAAAGTGTTGCATCTATTTGTCAAGATGAACAGAGAAGCAAATATTTTTGGTAACTGTCTTTCCATTTTTATCATTATAATTCATATGGTCTCGTCATCTTTTAAAACTGCAGATTAGAATTTTTAAAATATTTTAACCACCCTCTTCAAAAATACTACAAATAAACTATATGACTTAGAGATAAGGAAAATTAATTTTATATTCAGCATTCTCAGTCTCCTGGACTGTAACAGCAGCACAAATCTTCATGTTGACAATGTGCAGCAGTGTTGGTTTATTGGCATGAAAGTTGAAGTGAAAGGTTAAGAAAGATTAACACAGTGCAGGAATCTACTTTAAATATCAGTAGAATCCCTGGTCATAGATAGTGGAAAATGTAAATGAAACATTGTTAGTTTATGAAGAGACACCAGAGTATTGAATACCCATGATTTTTCTTAAAGAACTAAAGTGTTTTCATTTGTAATGTAATATTCCATGGTTGGTATTGAGGAAATTCATAAAGATTTCTCCCAGATTTTCTTCTAAAAGCTTTATAGTTTTAGCTCTTATATTTAAGTTGATAATCAGGTTTGTGTACTTTTTGTGTATAGTATGAGGAAAGGGTCAGCGTTTTTTTCTACAGAGATATTCATTTATTCAGAATCCATTTATTGAAAACACAATCTTCATTTCATTGAATTTCCTTGGTATCTTTGTTGAAAACCCATCTACAACATAATAATTGTGGGTACATTTCTGGACTCAAAATTCCTTTTAATTGATCCATATGTCAATCTTTATGCCAATCTCATACTCCTTAGAGTGCTTTTATTGTAAATCTTAAATATCAGCTAATTTTATTCATCTGATTTTGTTTTTTATTAAAAAAAAGTAAACTATTCTAGATTATTTGCCTTTCCGTACAAATATGAACATTGGCTTGTCAAATTCTTATATAGACACTGCTAGGATTTTGATTCTGATTATATTCAACTTATAGTCAATTCTAGAAGAACTGACCTCTTAAAAATGGTGAATTTTCAAATTAATAAAAAAGTATATATCTCCATTTAGATAAGCCTTCTTTAACTTTTTAAAGCAAAGCTTTAGAGTTTTCAGCTCACAGGCATTGCACATCTTTTTGTTGAATTTATTTCTAAGTGTTTTTCTTTTTATGGTACGTGGTGTAGTTAATTAACATTTGATTTTATTGTCAGGTTGTTTATTTCCAGTGTATAAAAAGTTGATTTTTGCATGTTAGTTTTATATCTTGAGAATTTGTTAAACTCATTAGCTTTAGGAAGCTTTATATTAGGTTCTTTAAGATTTTCTACATACACCATGTCATATGCAAATAAATGCACTATTGTTACTTCCATTCTAACATGTGCCTTTCATGTATTTTTTTTTTTTTTTTTTTTTTTTTTTTTTTTTTTTTTTTTTTTTTGTCTTGCTATACTTGCAGCGGTGAGTGTGGACATTCTTTGCCTTTTTCCCAATTTCAGGAGAAAACATTCTGTTTTTCATCATTAAATATGAAGTTAGTTTTACATTTTTCATAGATACCTTTTATCAGGTTAAAGACGTTTTCCTCCATTTCTCATTGCATTTTTTAAAAATCATGAATGGTGCTGAATCTTGTTAAATGGTTTTTCTTCCTTTACTAAGACAATCTTACAGTTTTTCTCTTTGTTACATTTAGGTAATATGTTTAGATATGTTACATTTAGATAATACTACATTTATTAACCTTTGGATGTTAAACCAGCTGTGCACACATGGGAAAAATTACATTTGTTCTTGGTGAGTTACTATTTTTTTTTTTCTTGCTGTATTTGGTAATTTTTTTTTTTTTAATTTAAAAGTAAACTTTAATGTCAAAAATGCAAACCTGGGGAGGGCATAAAGATCACACACAAGGCTACCACTTCACACTTGGAGGGTTGCACAGCGGCCAGGCAAAGGCGCTCCTCACTTCCCAGACAGAGAGGTGGTCAAGCAGTGGCACTCCTCACTTCCCAGACGGTGGGGCCAGGCGGCTGAGCCGAGGCACTCGTCACTGCTTAGGCAGTGCGGCCGCCAGGCAGACATGCGCCTCACTTCCCAGATGGGATGGCAGCCTGGCAGAGGCTCCTCACTTTCCAGAGGGTGCAGCGCCTGGGTAGTGGCACTCCTCACTTCCCAGACGGCTGGGCAGCCCAGCAGAGGCGTTCCTCACTTCCCAGGCCGTGCCGGAGCAGGGCAGAGGCGTTCCTCACTTCCCAGACAGTTGGGCGGCCTGGCAGACGGGCTCCTCACTTCCCAGACGGGGCGGAGGCCAGGCAGAGGCGCTGTGTATTTGGTAATATTTTTAAGAATTCATGAAAAAAAGTATATGAAACAGACAAATTGAGAATGGTCCCATTGTAGAGATTTAAAATTATTGAAGCAAGAGAATTTATTTATATCTAAATATCTAAATATCAGAGGGTTTTTTTTTTTTTTTTTGTAGATGCTTATGTAAATTCTGGAACATTGTTTTCAATTTTAATAAAGATATTTATCCAAAGTTCTACACACATCCACATATCCACACACATACATATATATCCTGATATCTATCTTCATTAGATACATATCTTAATTACACATATATCTTAATTCGATAGATATCTTAAGAAGCTTCTCTGAAGTGGTAAGTAGATATACAGCTCAATTAGATGTACATATTAGCAGATAGAAATACCTGAGCAATTGATCAATAGAGGTTCTGTTTATTAAATTAAAAAAGTAGTTGCATACCTATTTTTACATGTTAATTATTCTTTCAAAGACACTGATGAATTTTCATGTTAAAAAAAAAAATTCTAAAATGTGTATTTAAATCACCCATATAGTGAGTCTTAAGGCTCCAGATTTATTACTTTATGAGCTACCAGAATTACAGAAATGTGGCAATTTCTTTTGAAGGAAAAGGAGGATTTTAAAAATGTACTACCATGTGATTTTAATAGCACACTATACAGACATCAGTACTTACAGGGAAAACCTTAATAATCCTTTAGTGTAATGGCTAGTGTTAATTATCTCTCACACACACACATGCACACACACACTCTCTTAGAGCTACTTTATTTTTATCCTCAGAAGACCCTTATGCACAAAGGCGATTGTTTCCGTTATAGAAGCTTCCCTTGTGTGATTATTTCCCTTTTAGAATCTTAGGCATCACAGTTTAGAGAAGTCCCCTCAAAAGCCCCGTTCTTGTATGGCTAGGCCACAACCCGGTGCCTAAGTCTATTCTCAGTGTATCAGTGCTCTTCAAGACAATTATACAATGAAAAGCTTAGGCTTTTCTTACAAAGGCAGTTTATACTGTAATATAAATTAATTTACAGAATTAATTCTCAGATATTCCTTGTATTAAAAGGGCAGGGTATTTCCTGGGTACTTCATAGCTTAAGATAACAATGTGTTTATCATAGTATTTTTATTTCACTTATTTGCTTAAACAATTGTGGCTCTTAATTTATAGTAGAATAAATTTGATGTGTGTGTTAACTTTCTACTAATTAATAAACTGATAATTTTAGCCCTACTTACCCTGTCTATTCTGCCACACCAAGTTACAAAATTTACACTTTACTCCTATGACACTTTCTTCGTTATTTTTCCCCTGTAACTTTTCTTGTGTTAATCACTATTAGGAAAATGTCTCCTACCTATCTCTTCAGAGAAACTTCTTACTATGGCTTTATTTTCCAGGTACCAGGTTATAACGACCTACTTTGGTATTTGTTATACCAAGTGATTGTGATGCCTGAACTTCCTTGACCTCAGTTGATCATCAGAGGGAGAAAGGACAAAAGCCCTTGAGCAGGCAGTGAGATACATACAGTTGTTAACAATTTATTGTGCACAACAGATGTCAACAAAATATTATTTAAGTTATTGGGATATTTGGCGTGTTCTTTGGGGTGTTCTAGAGGAATCATCTTAAAACTCTCCCAGTACAGAAGTGGTGTGTCTGTTACCAGTGGTGCCATCACAGATCTTTAAGGCGTTAAGGTTTAATAGGAATGCCACTGGCCTCAGTGCTCGAAGGACCACTGATCCTTGCTACCATCCTGATATTTAATTAGAGTAGAAAATAAACTTTATCACCTCATTTGTGCCTTTTATTATCTTTTTCCTTAAAAAAAAAAATACAACAAACCAAAGCTTCAAAATTCACCTTTTTTTGTTGTTGTTGGTGGTGGTGGAACAAAGATGTGATAATATTAGAGTTGTTTATTTTGTTTAAATTAAAGGAATTCTATCTTGAAGTATGTACTTTGTTTTCCTCAGGAGCACAAGCCACTCTACAGGTAATAACTCACTTAGATCTTTCAAATTCTGCAGAGAGTTGTAGTGATAAGTAGTATACACAATTTATAGGGAGGACAGTTGAAATAGAGGTTGCCTCTAATTGCTCAGATTCAGAAACCACAACTATAATGGAGCTCAGAATGGAATCTGAGTCTCTTGACTCCCAATTAGTTCTCTATCCACTAGATCACACTCCCTGCTCCTCAGTCTTAGGAAAATAGATGATAAATTTTATATAAGACTAACTCTCAATTACCTACAGTTTGTAACGAGCGCCTACAGATGCTAGTTTACATTCACATCATTGCCCTGGAGTCGGCGCTAGGGCATCTGCCAGAATCCTGCGGATCAGCTGTCTTGTGCTACTGTGGCAAAGGAAGGAAGAAAGGCAAGCAGGAGGAGAACAAAGGGAGCAGAAGCAGCTTGGATGTGGGAAGCACAGAACTTATAAAAATCAGGGAAACTTTAATAGTTGCGGAGTTGGATGTCAAGATTATGCTGCCATCTATGTTTGTGCAGGTGGAGACAAATTGAGATGGAATTTCATCCTTATACATCATTTTCCATACCAACATGGACATTAACTTAACACAAGGGTAAAACTGGTGGGAGAGGCATCATGTCTGGCCATGAAGCTGGCAAGAAGCCCCCAAAACAGCCCAAGAAGCAGGCTAAGGAGATGGGGGAGGAGATAACATTTTCGAGCATAAGGAGAAAGAGGAGCAGAAGAAACTCAAGGAGCTAAAAGCAGAGGCTGCAGGGAAGGGCCCCCTGGTCTCAGGTGGAATTAAGAAATCTGGTAAAAAGCAAGCTGTTTCTTGTGCCTGAGGGCATGGTGACCCTGGATTCCAACCCTATTTAAACATCTGAATTTCCTGCTGTAACATCCTTTGCCACCTATAGTTAGAATGAAGTGTCATCTTGGAGACTGCTGCACATTTAAGAATAAACTTTTGTAAAAATAAATGAAATAAAAATAAAAGCAAATCTAAACTACAAAATAAGCAAGTAACATTAAAAGCTAGAGCTTTGGCAGTTCTGCAAGGACTTCCGTTGCATAGGCAGATTTCATGTAAGCTGTTGAATCTCTAGTATCAATGGTATGACATGACTCAAAATACATGGTAGTAACTTAAAAATTTCCAAGTGAGAATGGTGACAAAACAAACACATTACAAGGCTCAATAGGGAGATTATTCACTTAGTATTTGGACTTGGTGCCTTGCAGCAATAAACGGTAGCATGTTCACTGATAGCAGAGTGAACTGTTACTGTCCTGTTTTAGTTATGATTGTCTTTATTTTGATTACTCAGAAATTTCTAATATATCTTCTTGAAAATCAGAGTGGGTTGTGATGTTTAATATAAGAAATTATAGGCCAGGAGCAGTGGCTCATGCCTGTAATCCCAGCACTTTGGAAGGCCAAGGCAGGCAGATCGCGAGGTCAGGAGACGGAGACCATCCTGGCTAGCATGGTGAAACTGTGTCTCTACTAAAAATACAAAAAAGTAGCCAGATGTGGTGGCACACGCCTATAATCCCAGCTACTCTGGAGGTTGAGGCAGGAGAATCACTTGAACCCAGAAGGCAGAGGTTGCAGTGAGCCGAGATCACACCACTGCACTCCAGCCTGGGTGACAGAGCAAGACTCCGTCTCAAAAAACAAACAAAAAAAATATTGTCAACATTTATATGGTATAAAACTACTCAACTTTTTTTGTTTCTATTATCTGGAGATATTTACATTATTTTTTTTTCAGAAGATAAACTTAAGACATGAAATACATGTTCAGGGCCGGGCGTGGTAGCTAATGCTTGTAATCTCAGCACTTTGGGAGGCCACGGCGGGTGGATCGCTTCAGGTCAGGAGTTCAAGACCAGCTTGGCCAACATGGCAAAACCCTTTCTCTACTAAAAATACAAAAATTAGCAGAGAGTGTTGGTGGGTGCCTGTAATTCCAGCTACTTAGGAGGCTGAGGCAGGAGAATTGCTTGAACCTGGTAGGTGGAGGTTGCAGTGAGCCGAGATCATGCCACTGCTCTCCAGCCCAGGTGTAAGAGCCAGCCTCTGTCTCAAAAAAAAAAAAAAAAAAAAAAAGAGAGAGAGAAATACATATTCAGTGATGAGATTTGCTTAAACAAGCAACAATTGTATAAAAGAAGAGAGAATGGAGAGTGTGGTAAATCTTGAAAGTATAAATGACTGTGTGATCTCTCAAAGGAGCTTTTGGTACAATTCCTGATGACTAGAATGTGTGAATCTCATTAACTGCACCTTAGAATGGTCACTGGTGCATAGTCAGCTCTCAGTAAGTATCTGCCTAAATGAAGGACATAGAAAAGCCAGCTTTTAGTAAGTTCCAGGATGCAAGAGCATTGAGGAAATGGAGAGAGTCATTATGTAAACATCAGCTAACATGCTTGAAGTAAGGAGGAACCATGAATTGTCTCAGAGATGTACAAGCTTTTTCACAGAGTTAAAAGCTGAGACAATGGTCTAATATAGGGGAGACAGTGTGGATGACACAGGAGAGAGAGGGACAGTATATAAGATAAGGCTCCTGAACATAGAGGGGCTAAGACTTCCAGCAGAAGTAGAGAGTTTGGCTTATATGAGAGGAGGAACTTTTTTTTGTTTTGTTTTGTTTATTCAGTAGTGAAGGGAAAATAAGAGATCACAATTCAGGCTGGTCAGTTGTGTGAGTTCCTGTGTGGTAGATGCTATATTTTCTTTTCTGTTTTTTTTTTTTTTTTGAGACAGAGTCTCACTCTGTCACCCAGACTGGAGTGCAGTGGTGTGATCTTGGCTCACAGCAACCTCTGCCCCCCGGGTTCAAGTGATTCCCCTGCCTCAGCCCCCACCCAGTAGCTGGGATTACAGGTCCACTCCACCACGCCCAGAAAGATGTGGGAAACTTTGGACCTTCCTAGAGACTTGTGGAAGGGCTTTGACCAAAATGCTGATAGTGATATGGACAATGAAGACCAGGCTGAGGTGATCTCGGATGGAGATGAGAAACTTTTGGGAACGAGAGTAAAAGTCACTGTTGCTCTTCAAAGAGACTGGCAGCATTTTGCCTCTGCCCTAAAGATTTGTGCAACTTTGAACTTGAGAGAGATGATTTAAGGTATCTGGTGGAAGAAATTTCTAAGCAGCAAAGCATTCAAGAGAAAGCAAAACATAAAAGTTTGGAAATTTTGCAGGCTGACAATGCGATAGAAAAGAAAAACTCATTTTCTGGGGAGAAATATAAGCCAGCTACAGAAATTTGCATAAGTAACAAGGAGCCAAATGTTGATCCCCAAGGCAATGGGGAAAATGTCTCCAGGGCATGTCAGAGACCTTCATGGCAGCCCCTTTCATCACAGGCACAGAGATCTAAAAGGAAAAAATGAGCCAGATCCAGGGCTCCCCTGCTATGTTTAACCTCAGGACTTGGTGCCCTTCATCCCAGCCACTCCAGCCAAGCCTAAAAGAGGCCAAGTTACAGCTCAGGCCATTGTTTCAGAGGGTGTGAGCCCCAAGCCTTGGAGGCTACCATGCAGTATTGGTCCTGAGGGTGCACAGAAGACAAGAATTGAGGTTTGGGAACCTCTGCCTAGATTTCAGAGAATATATGGAAATGCCTGGATGTCTAGCAGAAGTCTGCTGCAGGGGTGAAGCCCTCATGGATAAGCTGTGCTAGGAAAGTGTGGAAAGGAAATGTGGGTCAGAGCCCCCACACAAAGTCCTCACTGGGACACTGCCTGGTGGAGCTGTGAGAAGAGGGACACTGTCTTCCAGACCCCAGAATGATAGATCCACTGACAGCTTGCACCACGTACCTGGAAAAGCAACAGACTCTCAATGCCAGCCCATGAAAGCAGCTGGGAGGGGGACTGTACCCTGTAAAGTCACAGGGGCAGAGCTAGCTGCTCAAGGACATGGGAGCCCACCTCTTGCAATAACATGCCCTGGATGTGACACATGAAGTCAAAGGAAATAAGTTTGTAACTTTAAGGTTGAATGACTGTCCTATTGGGTTTCAGACTCACATGGGGCCTGTAGCCCCTTTGTTTTGGCCAATTTCTCACATTTGGAATATGTGTATTACCCAATGCCTGTACCCTCATTGTATCTAGGAAGTAACTAACTTGCTTTTGATTTTCCAGGCTCAAATGCATAAGGAAATTGCCTTGTCTCCAGTGAGTCTTTGGACTTTGACTTTTGAGTTAATGCTGGAATAAAAGTTTGGAGGACTGTTGGAAGGGCATGATTGTGTTTTGAAATGTGAGGACATGAGATTTGGGAGGGTCCAGGGGAGGAATGATATGGTTTGGCTGTGTCTCCACCCAAATCTCATCTTGAATTATAGATCCCATAATCCCAACATGTCACTGGACGGAGCCGGTAGGAGGTATTTGAATCACTGGGGTGGTTTCCCCCATGCTATTCTCATGATAATGAGTACGTTTTCTTAAGATCTGGTGGTTTTACAAGGGGCTTACGCATTTGCTTTGCTCTCATTCTTCTCCTTCCTGCCAACATGAAAAGAAAGAAAGAAGGACATGTTTGCCTCCCCCTTCGCCATGATTTTAAGTTTCATGAGGCCTCCCCAGCCCTGCAGAACCATGAATCAATTAAACCTCTTTCCTTTATATATTACTCAATCTCAGGCATGTCCTTGTAGCAGTGTGAGTATGGACAAATACAGCCCTGTACCCTACTGTGCCTGAGCTCTTACCTATGCTGTAAGACAAAATACCCTTTTAATTTTCCCTTTCCTTTTCTCAATCAGAAATAGTTTCTCCCTATGGCCACCATAGCTGAGAATGTGTTAGGTCACACCTAAAGCAAGCACATCTGTGAGTCTCACCTGTGGCCCATGGTGAGCACTGCCTGGGTATCGCTGCTGATTATTCAGGGCCCAAGGACTCTTTAGTCAGCAGGTGATAAATCCTGCTGCGACTGAGTCCTTCCTTTCAAGGAAGAGGGTTTCCTCCCACCCCAGTGTATGTTTGGAAATGTCACCTGGAAGCTGGGGCCTGGAATAGGAGCCTCAGTACTCTGCCTAGTACCATATTGTACTGTGGCTGAGCTAATACCCAAGTTGGAATACAAAGTCATCTTTACTTTTCTGTCTCTTCTCCTCAAGCAGAGGGAAAGAGCCTCTCTTGGAGCCGCAAGTTGAGTTTCCTGGCATTGGGCTAAGGGTGGCACAAGCACTCCTTTGGCCACCCCTGCTGACATCTCACTGGGTCATATCCCCACCAAGTTTACTGGCTCTGAGCCCAGCACAGTACCAAGACTTGACCAGGAATTGCAGCCTTTGTGGCTTAAGCCGCTTTTCAAAGTTATATAGGACCACAGAGTACTTTATTAGCCTGTGGTGGTGGAGTTGCAAGAATTCAGGTTCTAACCACTTGGATTAACAATTTTCCTCTGGCTAGGGCTAGCATAATTGCTCCTTCTGCAGGTGCTGGCTGAGTTCTGCCCGGTGTTACTATCCACTGTGACAGAGAAGCACTGAGTTCCAATTCAGAATCCCACAATCACTGCTGTCTCTGTGCCCTAGGCACATAGATTCTCCATGCCACAGCGCTGCTGCTGGGTGGTGGTGGTGTGGGGGTGGTGTGGTTGCCTTTCCTACCCTCTTCAGTGCCTCTTTCAGTGATGTGAAGCTAAAACCAGGTACTGTAATTGCTCACCTGCTTATTGATTCTTGCGAAGGTGCTTTTTTGTGTGAATAGTTGTCCAATTTGTTGTTCTGATGGAGACGATCATCAGTGGATGTTTCTATTTGGCCACCTTGCTCTGCCTCGACATTCAAGTTTTCTTGATGAGCCGTTCTCATTTTAGAAGCTCACTGATTTCTCTTTTCTTTTAATTAACAAACTATTAATAATTTACACCATACAAGTTATTACTCGGCTGTAAATCATTTTTAAACCAGTATCCAATTATTTGAAATTTATGAGTCTCCTTTCGCCAATAAGAATATAAGTTATTTGATCAATATGGCTCACTACAGTAAAACCAAGGATAATTTATCTTAGTTACCATAATGTTTAATGAAATATTGTTCCAAAGTTTTTCCAAAGAGAAGTCACTCCTTATACTTAGTATCTATCCTCAGTGCCTAACATGGGGCCGAGTACATACAAGGTATTCAATAAATGCTTGTTGAACTGATATGGGTAACTACTAAATATTTAACTCATGTATATAATTTCATTGCTTATGCTTTCAATGTCTTAAAATGGAGAAGTCCTCACCTCACCTGAATTTGTCTGCTGTAAAATACGAACTATGTATGTGAGCTCTTAAGAGAGAGCTTACATAAATTTAAGAAATATATAAAAGTTAGATCATGCCCAAGATTTGTTTTTCAAACATAAGAAAATAAAATACATCACTGAGGGTATAAGTCTTTTATGAATCTTCTCTTCCTCATAAAAATAAAAGTAAGATACTTTAGTCACTTTTGTTTTTAATAAATATACATTTATATTTGGAAGCTGTTGCTTTCTGGGCTATAAAATTTGCTTTATCACTGACCCTAAGAAAGACCTATAATAATAATGTTAAAATGTTATATTTCAAAACATCATATTTATATACATTGAGATACCATTTATGTCATTTTATTTTAGCCTCAAAATATATTTTAATGAATCTGTTTATTTATATGAAGTCTTTATGCACACTAAATACTTAATAATATTCCTCTATTAGGTGTTCCTGTCTCTAACTGTGCATTTGAAAAGAGGAGTTGAATTTTTCTCAAATTCTTATGTGATCATGGCAAATAAATTAAAATAGACAATTCTATTGTTCCATATGTAACTTTCTAGAAACTCTTTCATGAACAATATTCATTTAGAATAAGTTTCAAGCCATATTTAAATTTATTTCAGTTGTAAACAAGATATTTTCCTTTATCATTATCAAATTAGCCACAATGCTGATACTGTCATCACTGGCCGAATTAGAATTTTTATAACAATATAGACATTTGAACATAAACATTTGCAATCATTTTTCTATTTAGGATTCTTTTACTGGAGGTTTAGGTATTCATTTTAACTGACTTTCCAAATATCACATGCTTACTGGAATAAAAAGAAAAAAATAGTAAGCATTAACAAAGTAAAAAACTCATAAATCAACCATTCAGAGATAAATGTATTAATATTTTAATAGATTTTTCCAATATTTTATGTGTATATTTATATACATATATATACACATAAAATATATATGTGTGTGTGTTTTTTTATATATACACTTGTATGCTTTTTCTCTATCTTTTAGGATCATGGTATATAGAGAGTTTTAAAAAATTAACATTGCATTGAATTTATTACCTGACAAGACTAGATAGTTTGCTTTTATTTATTTATTTGTTTTCTGAGACAGAGTCTCGCTCTGTCACCAGGCTGGAGTGCAGGGGCACGATCTTGGCTCACTGCAACCTCTGCCTCCTGGGTTCAAATGATTCTCCTGCCTCAGTCTGCTGAGTAGCTGGGGCTACAGGCATGCACCACCACACCCAGCTAATTTTTGTATTTTTAATAGAAACGGGGTTTCATCATGTGGGCCAGGATGGTCTCGATCTCTTGACCTCATGATCCAGCCGCCTCAGCCTCCCAAAGTGCTAGGATTACAGACGTGAGCCACCGTGCCCAGCCTGACTAGATAGTTTTTAAAAATATAACGTTTAAGCTTATGCCTGTAATCCCAGTGGTTTAGGATGCTGACGTGGGAGAATGGTTTGAGGAGGGGAGTTAGAGACCAGCCTAGACAACACAAAGAGACCAAGTCTCTACAGTACACACATATTTGGTCTATGTGGCGGCATGTGTAGCTACTAGGAGGCTGAGACGAGAGGATCACTTGAGGCCAGGAGTTGGAGGCTGCAATGAGTTAGGCTCGCACCACTGCACTCTAGGCTGGGTAACAGAGTGAAACCCTGTCTCTAAATACATGTATGTTACAGAGTGACATAGGATTTCACTGTATTATAGTCTATATATTTACCCATCTGTTTTATTTACTTTCACCACATATTTTAGATATTGTTTCCCATTTTCCTTTTATGTAATAAACTTTGAACACAAAATTTTGAATATAGCTCTACTTATTCATCACGCTACTTATTACAGTAGAATTTAAGTGGAATCATAATCTCTCAGAATCTTGATCAACACTTTCAAAATATATTTTTAAAGGCTGTGCAAATTTATACATCCATCTAGGGCCAATAGTTGTATTTCTGTATATATATATGTGAATATATACAGCCCCTGAAGTTGTGCAGTGTGCATGCAGCCTACAAAACTGAACTGGTGATTTTACTCTCGCCTGTAGAGTATGACTGTACCCATCTCACTATCACTAATATGAAATGTAATAAATTTAAAATTATTGATAGTATAAAAGGTTAAAAATAAACATGTTTCTTATTGAACACTCAAGTTCAATTGCATTTAGCAGAGATCTTTAAAAACTGTGGTGTAAATATTATAGACGTTTATTTTTTCTCGCGTAGTGCTTTAGAGGAAGTAGAGGTGATTCATGTCTGGCAGTAGCTTTTTCCACCATGTTTTTGAAAGATCTCTGTGGCTGTAAACTTTTTGCTGTCACCCACTTGGTCTAAGTTAGTACACCACTGCCTTTACTGTCTCCAAACAGCATTATGGAGGAAAGTGAAAAAGTGAAGGGAAGTAGAATTTCCTTTCTATTTAAGGGAACAATGCAGTTTTCTTTATGAAAAATTTCTAACTTTGTTTAAAAAACTTCTGTTCACATTCATTAGTCACAAATTAGTCACCTAGACAAATCTAATTGTTAGAGAAACTGGGAGATGTAGTGTTTATTTTGAGTTTATCAAGATCCAGCTGAAAACTAGGAACTAAATATTGGTGAAAAAATAGAAAAATGGTTTTGAAGAATTATTACTCTCTGCTGTACAGAGAATCTTATATTTGCAATATATTCAATCACTGGTGAAATTGACATTTTTTCATGCATTTATGTAATTTTTTATATCAGTTACACATTAGTGCTCTGTGCTATTTTTGTCACAGAAGTCTTTTTAAAAATATTTTTTGTAAAGGGCTTTCTATTTAATATTTATATTAACTTGTTCTTTTTTTTTTTTTTTTTTTGAGTTGAAGTTTCGCTCTTGTTGCCCAGGCTAGAGTGCAGTGGAGCGATCTCAGTTCACTGCGACCTCCACCTTCCAGGTTCAAGCAGTTCTCCTGCCTCAGCCTCCCGAGTAGCTGGGATTACAGGCATATACCACCACACCCAGCGAATTTTGTATTTTTAATAGAGACAGGGTTTCACCATGTTGGTCAGGCTGGTCTCGAACTCCTGACCTCTGGTGGTCCTCCTGCCTCAGCCTCCCAAAGTGCTGGGATAATAGGCATGAGCCACTGGGCCCAGCCTACATTTTCTGTTGTACTCATTTTAAGTATTATTATTATACTACTTTTTATTTATTGGAATTTTACAGACCTATGATCACATTTTTATTATCATTATACTTAGAAAGTTTTTCTATTCCCCAAGATGTTAATATTCATTAATATTTCATTATAGGATTACATAAATTTAGATTTTATTTAAAATTTTATTTTATCTTTAGGCTTTTTGTTTGTTTTTCTTGTTTGCTAAGACTAAGAAGAAAAATATCCAACTTCAGAGTTTTTTAAAATACTTTTCTTTACTAATTTTGAAATTATTTATTTAACACTAAGTAAAAATTCAGTAGATTTTATATTGTGCTCATATAGTTTAGCATTTTTTGTTGTTGTTGTTCACTACCTTATAGTCCTGGCTCACTTTTTATTAAATATTAAAAAATTATACACATATAATTTTAAAAATAATAAGGTTATCCTCCAATATTTAGCAACTTTTTAAAATGTTTGGTGAGTTTTTATTTTTTTTCCAACTATTTTTAAGATACAGGGAGCACATATTCAGGTTTGTTACATGGGTATATTGCACTCAGGTAGTGAGCATAGTACCCAATAGGTAATTTTGGGACCCATGTTCTCCTCCCTCCCTTCCCCCTCTGTAGTCTGCATTGTCTATTGTTTCCATGTTCATGTCCACATGTGTTCAATGTTTAGGTGCCACTTATGAGTGAGAATGTGTGATATTTGGCTTTCTGTCCCTGCATTAATTTCTGACCCTGGTTAGGATAATGGCCTCCAGCACCATCCATGCTGCTGCAAAGGACATGATTTTATCTTTTTTTGTGGCTGTGTAGTATTCTCTGGTGTGTATATGTAACATTTTCTTTACCCCATCTACCACTGATGGGCACTTAGGTTGATTCCATGTATTTGCTCTTGTGAATAACAAGGCAATGGACATGTAAGTATATGTGTATTTTTGGTATAATGATCTCTTTTCCTTTGCATATATACCCAGTAATGGGATTGCTGGGTTGAATAGTAGCTCTGAAATTGTAGAACTGAATGAAACTGAGATGTAAGAATTGATACAAAAGATCAGTGAAACCAAGAATTGGTACTTGGTACTTTGGAAAAAAAACAAACAAGAAAAGATTGATAGACCACTAGTTAGATTAACAAAGAAAGAAAAGAGAAGATCCAAATAAGCACAATCAGAAATGATAAGAATGGCATTATAACTGATCCCACAGAAATATAAAAGATCCTCAGAGTATACTATGAACAACTCTATGCACATAAATTAGAAGATTTAGAGAAAATGGATGAATTCCTGAAAACACATAATGTCCCAAGACCGAATAAGGAAGAGATTAAAACCATGAATAGACCAATATCAAACTCTGAAATCGAGTCACAAAAAAAACAAAACAACAACAAACAAAGCAGTGAACCTACCAACCAAAAAAAGCACTGGACGAGATGAATTCACAGTTGAATTCTTCCAGACATGCAAAGAAGAGCTAGTGCCAATCTTACTGAAAATATTCCAAAAAATGGAGGCAGAGGGAGTCCTCCCTAAGTCTTTCTATGAAGCTAGCATCAGCTTAACACCAAAATATGTCAGAGACACAATAACAGCAATAACAGCAAAAACTTTAGGCCAATATCCCTGATAAACATAGGTATAAAAATCTTCAACAAAATACTAGCAAACCAAATCCTGCGGCATATCAAAAAATTTAACACACCATGATCAATTAGGCTTTATTCCTGGGATGCAAGACTGGTTTAACATACAGAAATCAATAAATGTAATTCACAATAATAAACAGAATTAAAAGCAAAAACTATGAGATCCTTTCGATAGATGGAGAAACAGTTTTTGATAAAATCCAACATCCGTTCATGATAAAAAGCCTCAAAAAACTAGGCATTAGAGGAACATGCCTCAAAATGGTAAGAGCCAGCTATCACAAACCTACGGCCAACATCATATTGAATGGGCAAAAGTTAGAACCATTAAATCCTCTTGAGCACTTGGAACAAGAAAAAGATTCCCACTCTCACCACTTTTATTCAACATAGTACTGGAAGTCCTACTCAGAGGAACCAGTCAAGAGAAAGAAATTAAAGGCAACAAAATAGGAAAAGAAGATGTTAAACTATCTTTCTTCCCTGATAATATGATTCTATATCTAGAAAACCCTTGAGATGATGTCAAAAGACTAAGTAGAACTGATAAACAATTTTACTAAGGATTCAGGTTACAAAACAGTGTACAATAATCAGTAGCATTTCTATACACCAATAATGTCCAGGCTAAGAGTTAAATAAAGAACACAATTCCCACCTCTACAATAGCAACAAAGAAAATGAAATACCTAGGAATACAGCTAATCAAAGGGGTGAAATATTTCTACAAGGAGAAGTACAAAACACTGGTGAATGAAATCAGAGATGACATAAACAAATGGAAAAACATTCCATGCTTATGGATTAAAATAATTAATATAGTTAAAATGGCCATATTGCCCAAAACTATTTACAGATTCAATGCTATTACTACAAAACTACCAAAGTCATTCTTTACAGAATGAGAAGGAAAAAAATAAAAACTATTCTAGAATTCAAGTGGAACCAAAAAAGAGTACAAATAGTTAAAGCAATACTAAGCATAAGGAACAAGGCCAAAGGCATCACACTACCCAAATTTCAACTATACTATAAAGACATAGTAATCAAAATAGCATGGTACTGGTACAAAAAGAGACACACCAACTAGAGGAACAGAATAGAAAATGCAGAAATAAAGCTACAAGTTTACAACCATCTGATCTTCAATAAGGCTGACAAACAAAACAAACAAAAAACAAAACAAAACAAAACAAAAAAAACAGTGGAGAAAACTCTTCTTATTCAATAAATGGTGCTAGAATAACTGGCTAGTTACATGCAGAAGATTGTAGATGGACCCCTGCCTTTCACTATATACAAAAATTAACTCAAAATGGATCAAAGATTTAAATGTAAGACCTCAAACTATAAAAATTCGAGAAGAAAATCTTTAAACAAACAATCTACAGGATGGGAGAAAATATTCCCAAACTATGTATCCAACAAAGGTCTACCATCCAGAATCTATAAGGAACTTAAATCAACAGGCAAAAAACTAATAACCTTGGCTGGGTGTGGTGACTCACACCTGTTATCCCAGCACTTTGTGAGGCAGAGGCAGGTGGAACACTTAAGGTCAGGAGTTTGAGACCAGCCTGGCCAACATGGTGAAACCCTGTCTCTACTAAAAATACAAAAATTAACCAGGCTTGGTGGTCGGTGCCTGTAGTCCCAGCTACTCGGGAGGCTGAGGCAGGAAAATAGCTTGAACCTGGGAGACGAAGGTTGCAGTGAGCTGAGATCAGGGCACTGCACTGCAGCCTGGGCAACAGAGTGAAACTCGAAAGTTGCAGTGAGCCGAGATCATGCCACTGCACTGCAGCCTGGGCACCAGAGCGAAACTCTGTCTCAAAAAACAAACAAACAAACAGAAAAAAAAATATACCATCAAACAACAACAACAACAACATAAAAACCTCATGAAAAGATGGGGAAAGTACATGAACGGAAACTTCTCAAAAGAAGACATACAAGTGGCCAGCAAACATATAAAAGATGTTCATCATCAGTAATCATCAGAGAAATACAAATTAAAACCACAGTGAGGTACCATCTCACACCAGTCAAAATGACTCTCATTAAAAAGTCAAAACCGACAGATGCTAGCCAGGCTGTAGAGAAAAGGGAGCACTTATATACTGCTGGTGGGAATGTAAATTTGTTCAGCCATTGTGGAAAGCAGTTTGGAGATTTTTCATAGAGTTTAACATCTCTTTAAGGACTATCAGTTCTATTTTGTTGCTTTCTCCAGGGCTGGTGTTCAGTCAGGGCACATGTTTGGAGTGTGGTGTATTCTACCAGGATACATTCTGAATATTTGGGACAGCTGCCACACTACTTGTTAAATATTTTTGATTATCACCCTTGGGTCTATTGGTTTTTGCCTGAGCCTCACATTATGTAATTTTTCTACCTTATTATGTTGAATTAGTAAGTGTTTTTCCTATGTAGAGGGTATTAAAAGATCAATAAATTTTAAGGCATTATTTATAACTTTGGTTTCTCTATTCCATTTTAATCAAGAGCTAAATAAATAGAGGCTAATGTCAAAACTTGATTATTTAAATCTCTAAATATATTCAAGGAAAAAACTGAAGTATAAAATTCAAATCAAGTTTTGACTAAGCTTATATTCTTTGTGAAAGAAAATGTTTAGTTGTCTCAGAATAAATGCACATTTTAATAAATAAAAAATACCATAATATAGGAATGTCTTTGTATTACTTTAGCATAGTTTAAACAAACCCCAACATAGGAGATGATATAACTTATGATTTATTAATGAGTTATAACTTCTTATTCTAATAAATTCCAAAATATTTAATTTTATTGCTATATGCTATTACAAAAAGCCTTATGTGATTTTGTTTTTTATTATTTTTCTCATTAATATTAGACATAATAGGAACTTATTTATATATTTAGACATAGATAATAAATTACTGATTAGTACTTGAATAAATCAGTAATGACCAAAATCTGAAATAAATGTTGATAAAGCTTTGGAATATCTTTTTGTACTTCTGTGTGCATATGTATGTCTTTGATTTGGGACTTTTTGTAAAATTAAGCCACCTGAGTACTATTCAGGATGAGTAAAGACATTTTCTATTTTTCTACCTTATGCCTCCATTCCTGCCTGCAGTACAGACTATATTTACTATAGATTGCTTTATTTTAAGCTGTATAATAAGATTTTCTTTAAAATGTGTTACTTCTGTTTCAATGGGTTTTTCTGTATACCGTGTAAATAGAAGGAGTTGCATTATCAGTGAAGCAAATATAATGTATGGTTGTCAAGACACTTGAAGATTTGATTAAGTTTTCAAATATTTTGCCATTTACACTGAGGAATTGGAAGTGTGGAAAAAATCAATGATACTGTTCTTTTGATGCTTTGTTTTAGTATATAATCACCTCTTACTAAAAGGTGTCATGTGACAGCAACAGTTCTGCTGTTCATCGCATGAATGCTGAAGATTTGATAAGAGGAGTTGAAGGAGTGTGAACAATGATTCAACTTTTCTAGATGTTTTCTACAAATTCGATCCAATTAAGTACAATAAATACTTCTTCAACTGGTCTTATAAAGCTTTTACCTGAGTTAGATATAGGTAAAAAGAACTATATTTCATGAAATCTCCAATTGTTCCTTTTGTTTCAGCGCCTTAGTCAGCAGTCAGTATTTAATCATGATACATGAAACGCTATTTCTTTTAGGTTAGAGGTAATAAGAAAAATCAAGAAATATTAGGAAACATGTTATATACAGCAGTAATTTATCATTAATATTTTTAAAATATTATCAGAGTGGAAATTCAGAGACTGACTAGGACATTTACCCAGCACACTTTCAAGTCAGTCATTCAGTGTGTAGGATTAGGATCATGTATTTTGAAACCTACGTATTTTGAGTTGAATCTCAGGCAACTATCTGACTGATCTAGATATCATCTTACTCATCTGTGAATTGAGAATTAATTAGAAATATTATATACATCTACTTCATAGGCTTGTAAAGCTTGAGATGATAAATAGATAATGACGATGATGAGAGAGAGAGAGATCAGAAAAGTCTGGATTATAATAAGTGCTAAATAAATAGTAATTCTTCATTATTATTAGAATCATCATCATCAATCGTCTACATAGTTGTCAAGAAGCTGAGCATCTTGACTTGCCATATTTTTATTTTCTAAAATAGTAAAGTGATTAGTGATACATTGAAAGTTAGTGTTAACTACATATAGACTCCAGTCTTCCAACACCTTCATTTTTTAATTGTAGGTTACATATTACAGATGATTTAAGGTTCAGTTTTGCAGTAAAGCACTTGTTGATGTGTATGCATATCCCACAAGGACATGCTGAATGTAATCTACATTTACAACCTATGGAAACTGCTTCTTCCTTTTGCAGGTACAAATGATTCATTATAATAATTTTATTAAGAATTATTATTATTATTATTATTATTATTATTATTTTGAGATGGAGTCTCGCTCTGTCACCCAGGCTGGAGTGCAGTGGCATGATCTCAGCTCTCTACAAGCTCCGCCTCCCAGGCTCACGCCATTCTCCTGCCTCAGTCTCCCTAGTAGCTGGGACTACAGGTGCCTGTCACCACGCCTGGCTAATTTTTGGTATTTTTAGTAGAGATGGGATTTCGCCGTGTTAGCCAGGATGGTCTCGATCTCCTGACCTCGTGAACTGCCCGACTCGGCCTCCCACAGTGCTGGGATTAGGGGTGTGAGCCACCGCGTCCGGCCTAAGAATTATTTCTTTTCATACTCCTGAATAATGAGTCCCCTTTTCTCTGCCGCCTCACTGCCATGTTTAAGGTCTTGATCTTAACCTTCCTGGGAAAATGTGGGGGCTTATAAAGACATCTGCTCCACTCTTTGCCTTCCAGCCATCTACCATCTACAATTCATACTCATTACGGATTCAATAGCTGTATTCAGTCAGTATCTTTCTTCCTCTAAAATAATCACATTTTAGTTTCTTATAGTTTTGTGAGGGTGAAGAAGCCCTAGATGTTTTCTTTTGCATTATTTTCTTCCCTTGCTTTGGCTTTCCCTTTTTGTTTTCCTTCAAAAAAGTTTTCGTTTTTCTCTAGATGGTCTCCTAATGTGTCTCCTTTGAGCCACATTTGTTAGAATGATCTTAACCTGTTCTCCCAGACAGCAGAGCTTAACAAAAAAGACCAGTGGATATTTGATGAATTTTGAATTTTAATTTTTGTGGGTACATAGCAGGTATACATATTTATGGGGTACATGAGCTGTTTTGGTACAGGCATGTAATGCATAATAATCACATCAAGTAAAGTGAGATATTCATCCCCACAAGTATTTATCCTTTGTGTTACAAAAACTCAATTATACTTTTTTAGTTATTTTAAAATGTAAAAATAAATTATTATCGGCCAGGCATGTTGACTCACGCCTGTAATCGCAGCACTTTCCGAGACCAGGGTAGGCAGATCTCTTGAGGTCAGGAGTTGGAGACCAGCCAGGCCAACATGGTGAAACTCCGTCTCTACTAAAAATATGAAATTAGCTGAGTGTGGTGGCACACCAGTAATCCCAGCTACTTGGGAGGCTGAGGCAGGAGAATCGCTTGAACCTGGGAGGCGGAGGCTGCAGTGAGCTGAGATCACACCACTGCACTCAGTCTGGGTGACAGAGCGAGACTCCATCTAAATATACATACATACGTACATACATATATACACACACACACACATATATACACACACACATATATATATCTATCTGACCATAGTCACCCTGTTGTTGTACCATCAAATACTAGATCTTATTCATTCTTTCTATTTTTTCACACCCATTAACCTTCTCCACCTACATCCCCATCCTCCTGACTACCCTTCCCAGCCTCTGATAACCATCCTTCTGCTCTCTATCTCCGTGAGTTCAATTGTATTGATTTTTAGATCTCACAAGTAATTGAGAATGCAATGTTTGTCTTTCTGTGCCTGGGTTATTTTACTTAGCATAATGACTTCCCATTCCATCCATGTTGTTGCAAATGACAGGATTTCATTCTTTTGTATGGCTGAATAATATTCTATCATGTATATATACCATACTTTCTTTATCCATTCACCTGTTGATGGACACTTAAGTTGCTTCCAAATCTTGACTATTGTAAACAGTGCTGCAGCAAACATAAGAGTGTAGATATCTCTTCTACATACTGATTTCCTTTCTTTTGGGTATATACCCAGCATTGAGCTTGCTGGAACATATGGTAGCTCTATTTTTAGTTTTATGGTGAATCTCTAAACTGTTTTCCATAGTAGTTGAAAGAATTTATATTCCTACCAAGAGTGTACAAGAGTTCTCTTTTTTTGTTTTGTTTTGTTTTGAGACAGAGTCTCGTTCTGTCGCCCAGGCTGGCACAATCTCGGCTCACTGTAAGCTCCACCTCCTGGGTTCACGCCATTCTCCTGCCTCAGCCTCCTAAGAGTTCTCTTTTTTCCACATTCTCACCAGCATTTTTTATTGCCTGTTTATTGGATAAAGCCATTTTAATAGGGGAGAGATGATATCTCACTGTAGTTTTGATTAAATTTCTTTGACGATCAGTGATGCTGAGCATCTTTTTATATGCCTGTTTGCCGTTTATTTGTCTTTTTTGAGAACTTTCTATTAAAATCTTTTGCTCATTTTTAATCAGATTATTAGATTTTTCCTACAGAGCTGCTTAAATTCCTTGTATATTCTGCTTATTAATTCCTTATCAGATGGGTAACTTGCAGGATAATGTTTTACTAAGGAATATAATCAAGAAAGAAAGGATGAAGAACAGTAGAGGGAAGGAGAGAAGTGAGAAACCAATGAGATCAAATTCTATTTTGAGTATGACATTTTGCTATCTCCTTAAATTGTTCATCCAAAGCAAGTGCTTCACACCTCACTCACCTCTCCCAAGTTACAGCCCTGATTGAGAGGCATTATCAATTCAGATGCCAACAGGTGCAACTGGTTGTCTGATCCAGGAACTCTGTTCCCTAAGAAGTGTAGACTGAGTCTTGGGATCACCCATCAGCGGGGAGTAAAGGGTACCTCTGTGAAGACGGTCAAAATCACAGAGCTATCATAAGAGGCAAGTGAATCTAAGAAGATGTGAAATGGTGACTAAGAGATGTACAATCCACTCTTCACAGAACTCAGCTACTTGAGTGTCCGCCATATATCTGGCTCTCATAAAAAAAGAAGAAAAAATTGTCCTTACTTCTCTGATAGAGATGAAATAAATCAATTATTTTCAGAGAAGTTCCTTTAAGGTAGTGGCCAGCTGCACCCTCTGAAAACTTAATGCAAGTGGGCTAGGAGATTGGCTATCGCTCCCATTACTGTAGCTGGTCCTGCGGTTGCAACTGGTCTTTGCCATCTCCTCTCTTCTACCACCCAGTCTAGATTCCCTTCATCTTTAGTAATTCTTTGACTGGTCTGGGTGACTTGTCTCATGGAATGATGCAAATCTTCATTTCAGAGTTGTCTAAATTATTACATTTTTCAGTGTTCTCAGAACATGGTTATTACATTCTCTATTTTGCTTTCAAAACTAGAGGTAGAAGCATCAAGTATTGTCGCTTTGAATCCCTTCAGTATTACTTGTCTCTGCCCCCATTATTAAGCAGCAACCCTGACTCTTTATGCTAATCATAGAAGTTAGCCCCCTCTAGTACTGCAACTGCTTTATTTGCTCATAGATCTGCTGGTATGAAGAGTGCTGTATGAACCAAGGAAGGTTGTAGCTTCAAGTTTAATCGTACCCTTAATATGTTCTCTAGCAGAAGCATTTCTCTCCTGGGATACAGGATCTCTAGCTCTATATAGCCAAAACTTGCAGAGATGGGAAGCATGACTACAAGTGGGTCATGGAGTGTTGGTAAAAGGAGCCAGTCTTACTTCTATCTTTTGGTTTCAAGACCCAAGTAGTGTAACTAAAAGGACATAGGACTATATACTGGCCATCGATTAAGTGCGTGTACTGCATTCTGGAAGTCAACACCTTAACCTCACAGAGTACTCATTTTAAGCTTGTACTGTAACTGAGATCATAGCAGGCAATTTTATCTGTCTCTGAGGTTGACTGCATGTGGATGATTGGGTGCCTGAATTCCATGTACATATCATTATTGGTACACTTTCTTTGCCATAAATTATGTCTTTTCCAGTGAGGCAATGCTATGTGCAATATAACATTGATAGTTCAGGTACATCTTTGCAAAGTCATGCTACATGGCCTCTCCCACACAGGAAAGAACTCTGTAAGAAGGGATTACAATTGATAAGGAGAAATCACAACTCTCCAGGGTGTAAAAGTTCTGATGTGATTTACCTGCCAGTAAATGGTCAGATGGTATTCTCAAGTAATGTTGTCATAGAGAGGGCTCAATGTAAGTTTTTGCTGCTAGTAGGTTGTACATTCAGTGGTGACAAATAGATACATCTTGTAGAGAAGGAGTCAGTGTTATTAAGTGTACTTATGAAATTTCTGTCTGCTATCATGGTTACTCTATTCGTGGTTTCATTATAGAAGTCTTGAGATAATCAAGAAGAAATGCTGGCTGCCATTCATAGGAAGAGTCTTCCTATTTCCTGGTGGTTTGGAGCTCTGACTTTGGGAGAAATTCTCCAATGGACATTAATATGTGACACAAAGATTGAAATTTTTTGCATCTCTTCCCATAGGTCCAACCACAAAGGCCAACTCGAGGTGCCCATCCTTGTTTTTTCAATCTTATTCCTTTGAAGCCCATGTTCAATTAATTAAGCCATTTCCCACCACCCAATAATTTATGCATATCTACAGTGAAAGACACTTCTAGTTCTACATAAAGTAGTGACCAAATTTACAGCCCACAGCCATGTCACCTGAGAGCATTTCCCTTTCCTAGTATATTTTAGGAGGGGAGCTGTCACGTGTCAGCAGTCAATTTTAGCTAGCAACAACATGCCATCAATGAGCCAGTCTAGAGTTCTTTTTTCCCTGTCATTTTGTTGTAGGAAATCTCTTATGAGTCATGGGTATGAGCAGAGGGTAGATAAAGTAGGCATTATGAAATGTACCTGTTCATGTAATTTACTCATGCTTTCTGGACCTACTCAGGCCCAGATCTAGATATATAATTTCACCAAACAATGGACTGTTGCTATGCCCACTTAAACTCATGCCTGAGTACAAACTCAAGTCTGATTGTACTCAACTTAAAGGGTGATTCCAATTACATAGTCAATTGTATTCCACAGCCAAGCATTCATTTTTTAAAATGTAATTGGTATTTCTGTGTTACACATTTTAATGCTTAAGTATCAGAATAATGAGTCCTAGGGTTCACCAGGATTCTTTTTGGTGAAAATTTTGTATTTCTTTCTGGAGCCATAACTGTAAGCCTATCAACAAAACCTAAGATACAGAAGTAACAGAAAATATGGAGCTTATATGGCCTTTTAAAAATAAGTGTGGCCAGTTTTACAAGTTTAGTCTTTGTGACATTGTGTGAAACTACTCAACTAGCCATCTAAAAGGATGTGTTTTGGATTAAGTTTAAACATTTATATTAAGATTAACCAGATTTCAAGAAGAAATAAATTATCTATGTATTATAAAAATAGAATGAAAATAAGAATTAGATCATTTTCAGATAAATTTACACAAATCATAAATTAGTTTAAAAAATTTCAGAAAATTTAATTGTAATATGATTCTTAACAAAATTTAGCTAAAATATTGTTTTGGGTAATAATCACTTTTTATTCAACAGAGTCCAGAGATTAGACAGCTATACTCCACAGAAATGGCATAAACACCAAAAGGAAAACTTTAAAAAATTTACTTCATCAGATGACTATATCGGGTCTTAAACATGGCAGATAATCCACTCATCATTCTTAGGCATGCAGCCTACCACACAACTTTGGCAAAAAAACACCACACAAGGTTGAGGATTATAAACCAGAGCAGCCAGGTGCCCAGAAGGTCAGTCCTTACCATGAGGTGGATATTTCTTCTATCCTTCTTAGTTCCTCCCAACTACTTGGCCCTAAGCAGAGAGCATCAGCTCTCCTGTGCCTCTTGATACTAACCTCTGGTTGTAGCCCAACCAGGCAGGTGTTGCAGATAGAAGAATGTGCCATTGCTGCAGGGTCAACTCTCCCAGAATATTTGCCTCTACTTCAGTGGAGTAGTGAGCAAAATGTCTTTCAGGAAGTCTGTGCCAACTTTTACTCCTATTGACAGTTCCCGAGAATACCTGTCTTACTATTTCCTCCCTGACACAATTTGCCTTAATTCAAGTCTAAGTGTGTATGTACTTTGGCAGTGCAGGAGGAGGATCTAATCGCCATGGCTTTGCTTTTTGAGGAAGTAGCCTATATGGGGAATACACACACCATCTCCCTGGGGTGGAGCTCATTTTTCTGTATCAGCTGAAAAGGCTGTGGGAGGATTTGGCTATCAATCGGAGTCTCTCTTTCTCTCTCTCTCTCTCTCTATAAATGTATATATATACACACACACACCTTTCTATGGCTGTGAATGTACTCCCCACAGGAAACCAGGCTGTAGTTCCTTCCTCTTTAGAAGCAAATGTGTATTAAACGCTTGTAGCATGCTTTATATTTATATAATATAATTTTGTATATCATGAGGTTTTATAAGAACCTCATGATATAGGTACTGTTGTCCCATTTTTTATATATTGGGGAAAACTGAGGAACAGATGAAACAATGTGGAGCTCTGAAGTCATATAGTCAGTATGTGGTGGGAAACTGGGATTCAGACTCACACCTCCAGAGCTGACTCCTCATCACCGCACACAGTGGCTCAGAGAACCATTATGGTGAACAGGAATCTGCATTAGCAGCTGCTATTAGAGCAGGTTTTTAGGAATATTGCTAGTTGCCTAGTCAAAGAGTATGATAATATTCTCATTCCAGTTTCATGCAGAAAATAAACTAAAATATGTCAAGTTATTTTGTTTGGGGTAAAATAACTTTTTTATTTTATGACAATTAGTAAAGTTAGGTATTCTGTTTACTTTGAATGCTGAGTGAAATACATTCTTAAATATTTAAGGAAATAAAAAGATGATCTTAAAAGCTCTATTATGGGTGAAAATTATTTCTTAAATTGATGCTGTCTTTCCTAGAGAAACAATGTGGTTTGAATAAACAACATTTTAATTCATTTTTAAGATTAGGAATCTTTCTCTTGTTATGGCAATAAAATGCTCTAACAGAATTGGAATGTGAAAAATTTTGAATGCCATGCCATGTAAATAGTCTCTAATAACTTTGAGAAGAGTTTAAGAAAAAAATATCAGCTTTCCAGTTTTGATTAACATGTCAATGAAGACTTATCTTTTTAACTTGGTTTTAAGTATTCTATTCTGGTGATCCAGAAAATTGCAAATGGCAGATAAATAGCACATGTCCCATCATCTCCATCTGACACTCATATGAGACATTACTAATCAATCACATCTCTTTCCCATTGAAACTGAATTTTATCTCAGAAACTTTTCAAGACAGGGCTTTCACCAGCCACTCTTAGTTGACTAGAGTTAGTATAGGTGTTTACTATATTCCATCTCTGACTTATCTTCTACCTCTGACTTAAGCAATCCACTATTATCTCAACCATAGCTAAAAAGGAAATATTGGTTGATCACTTACTATGTTTTATATTTTGTGCTGAACAATGGAAATAGAATAATTTAAAAGTTGACGCTTTTTAAATTCATGGTAGGCTGTCATAGGAAACAATCCCTTAATTCAATGACTTCACCAAATAAGTTTGTCACTTATGCAAAGTGCATTGCAGATGTCACTGGTTGGGTGACCCCATGGGGCAAGGCCTCCAAGGAGTGATAGAGGAACTCTGGATCCTTCAAACAGTGGCTCTTCCATTTTCAAGGTTGCCATAGCACATTTAACCATGTTAGCCTGGAAGTGACACAAATCACTTTTACTTATATCCACTGACCAGAAAAAGTCACACCACCTCAACTAAATGCAAAGAAACTAGGAAATGTAGCCACTGACTGGACTCCCTCTTCCTAAATGAAACTGTGGAAGGAAGGATAGCCTGAATATTTTAATAGGCAACTAGTCATCTCTGAAAGAAATAGGCATAGTCCTTTACTTATCAGATTTACCACCTAATAAAATCTTTATTTCCAAAGTGTGCTCCTTCTCAAGTTTTTCATCTCCAGCAGCATGTGCCCTTTGCAATCTATGGTCATCTCTATGTTTATATAATATTCCTATTTTATATATATTCTTTATACATATATTCATCTATTCACAGCAACATATACATACACACACACTGCCTAAATTTGAAACTGTCCATCATTCTCAAATTAACACAAATTATGCACTTCTCTTTTCCATTATTGGCATTCTTATTTTTTACAGCTTTACTAATATAGAGCTATTTTTGGTTTCTTCACAAGCTCTTAACCAGGTCTATCCAATCTTTAAATAAAAATTAAGATTATTTTTCAGCTGTGATTTTTACATACTTTTTCTCAATTCTCCTGAATCTACTTCAATTTGAAATTATCATGGCCTTTTCTAAAGTGGATTTCTCATTTCCAACTAACTAACATCTTTTTTATTACCGGCACATTTAGCTCCCCATGGCTAAGTCTAATATATCTTATACTAAAAACATTATTTATTTAATTAATGCTAACATTTTATCTTGTGAAAACATGCAGCAGTATGATGCATTTCATGTGTTTTTACTTAGCTTAACACTGGCTTTATGGGAGTAGTGCTCCAGCTGTTTGTGGTCTGTTTTTTTTATATGAATACATCACTCTTTATTTCCTCTGTGGGAATTTTGAGGGCTGAAGCAAAGGTTTCTTCACCCAAAAGTCACATTCTTTATCAAAACCTCCCAAGCTCTTCACAATTAATGCTGGAATAACTGCATATCCACATACAAAAGAATGAAATTGGACCATTATCTTATACGATACACAAAAATAAACTCAACCTTAATGAAAGACTTGAAGATAAGACCTGAAACTCTAAAACCACTAGAAGAAAATTTAGAGGAAAGCTCCATAACATTAGTCTAGGCAATAATTTCTTGGATATGACACCAAAAGTACAGGCAACAAAAGCAAATATAGACAAATGGGACTACATTAAACAAAAATAAAACATTTAACAGAGTAAAAAGGAAACCTACACAACGGAAGAAAATATATATAAACCATACATCCAAAAAGGGGTTAATATAAAAAATCTACAAGGAACTCATGCAACTCAATAGCAAATAAAACCAAACAACCCAGTTAAAAAAATGTGTGAAGGGCTTGAATAGACATTTTTCCAAAGAAGACTTACAAATGACTGTCAGGGACAAGAAAAAATGCTCAACATCAGTAATGATCAGGGAAATGCAAACCAAAACTATAACAAAATATCATCTCACACCTGTTCAGATGGCTACTATCAAAAAATCCCAAAAACACAACAAGTATTCAAAAGACAATTTAGAACCCTTGTACACTATTGATGGGAGTATAAAGTAATGTAGCCACTAGTAAAACAGTATGGAGTATCCTTAGAAAATTAAATATAGAAATATGATATGATCTAGCAATCCCACTTCTGTGTACTTATCCAAAAGAAGTGAAATTGGAATCTTGAAGACATATTTGCACTCTATTAGTTGCATTTACAGTAGTCAAAGTATGGAAACAATCTAAATGTCCACTGACAGATGAATAGATACAGAAACTGTGATGTGTACATATTATTCAACCTTAAAAAAGAAGCAAATCCTGCCATATCTGACTACATGGATCAACCTTGAGGACATTATGTTAAGGGAAATAAGCCAGATACAGAAGGACAACTACTCCGTGATTCCACTTATATGAGGTATTGGTCAAAGTCATAAAAACAGAGTAGAATAATGGTTTCCAGGGCCTGAATGGGATCTCGGAGAAATGGGGAGTTGCTATTCAACAGGTATAAAGTTTCAGTTAGGCAAGATGAACTTTTAGAGATCTATTGTTCAACATTGTGTCTATAGTTCACAATATGCACCATACACTATATTTGTTGAGGATATATGTCATATATGTAGTCTTATAGTTTTGAAACAAAGAAAAGCATCCCAGGGAAGGAAGAATTACTCAATACCTTCATTGTCTAATATGATAAATGTGAGCCACATGCATTGGAGTAAACAAAATACATTTTTAAAATTAATTTTATGTCTTTTCTAATGTACCTACTACAAAACTCAAAGTTACATGATATTTACATTACATATCTGTTGCACCACACAACATTGGAGGAGATCTTTTGAAAGTATGAGTGAATACACTTAATCTTATAGGCTTTGGGTTAAATAAGGGTCATGTGGAATTAAATTTGCTGTTATTTGGCTTGTAGTCAGCTAAAGGAATGTATTCTATTTTCTCTATTTTTTGTTGTTGTTCCTGATGAGTTTAATAATGAAAACAAACTTATATATATGCTGAGAGAGTAGTTAATTTGGCTAGAAAAAATTTTTTTAAAGAATGATAAATTGATGCATTTGGTATCTTAGAATGAATGCTTTCTTCAAAATACAAGGATTGACATTCAATGTGACCTTTAGGATCTTGCATGCTTTGTTTAGTAGCTTGTTTCACTCTAGTATCCTCTGCGTGTTCTATGTCTCTCTTACTTGTATGACGTTATCTTAAAATCTGTTATCCTCTAGAGTTACATAAACTATGGAGTCAGATATTTTAATTTTATCAGATGTTAGGATATTTCTTCAGAATAGAACATATATTTAACATCCTGTCTACTTTAATGGATTTGATTGACTGATTGATTTGTATTCAAAAGTCTTTACACTCTCCAAAAATTTATTTTATATTATAATGAGCAATTATCAAGTGCATTTTAGTGAGACTGGAAATGTCAAGTCAATATCTGTTCAAGTCTTTAGGAGTCTATATTAAAACTCTTGGCATAGAGATAGTATAATGACGAGAACAGGGAAATCTACCATTGGTGACAACAGTGACTTAATTACCTTAGTTTCCAATTTCATAAGGATAAGAGGAATGCATGAAAATTTGACAATGGAAATTTTAAAGAAGACTTTGTTTATTTCCTGATGTAAGCCTTACCAGAAAATCACTCCACTAATCATTAAAGTAAGGTGTAAGTTTTTTTAAGCTAGTTACTTCAGAATATGAATGTAGAATAAGAATCTGCTTCTTCAAAGACTAAACAGCATCATCTTAAACTGCTGGAGTATTTATGAAAACTCAGTAGTGGCTGGTAACTGTTTCTATGGTGGTGGACACATTTAACTTTAAAGTAGCCATTTGCCTATGGGGATGTTACCCTTTGAAAACATTTTCCTTGCAGTGCAGAATTTCTGATTATCCATTTAACCTTGGAAGACCGTGTATCTGCAGTGCTTTCCCAAACTTGCTCCATTTTCCTCTTGATTCCTTGTATATAATAAGGTGAAGCATACTTCATTAATTAAGAGTTTTAGTTTAAAAAGGGCTGAAGTGAATCTATCATGGAGACATTGCATAGGAGCAATGCTGAAGTTCCTGACTTTAGTTTTCCTTTTTATTCCCCAGTTTGTTTGTTGAGTTGTTTTATTCTTTATTAGATTTATCCATGTCAAGATGTTATCTCAGAAGTGCCTGGCTAGCAAGAAGAAATTATGTGCTACCCACATCACCTAGCTTGGCCTCTATGTGGATAAGTTGGAAACATGGGTAAACTCACACTGGATCCTTGGAAAGCACCTATAAACCACAGGACACTCCCATGCTGGGGACTGTTGTATAATGTGATACTCATAGAGCAGCACCTTCATGTTTGAGCTAGTGGCAGTATTACTGTCAATCAAAGCCTGTCAGAGGGAGGTCAAGATGACCAATGGGCCCATTTCTGAATCCAGAGAAAGCTACAAATACAGGCTTTTGATATTGCCTGTAAAAGAGATTACTTCCTTGTCAGAATTACTAATGTGTTAACTATAATTTTAAATATATCAGAATTTTTGGAAACCTGTTTTATTATGGCATTGAAACAAAATATTACAAGAGCCGCAACAACTGGAAGTGTTCTGGACTTCTCTATGTGTTTATGAGGCCCTGCTATTCACCAGCGAAAGAGTGGCTGAGAGCCTCCGCTGAGCAAAAGCTTCTGAGACTATGATGTGGTCTCAGATCCTGGGTCCCCTACTGTCTGACTGTGGTCATCTATCAGGTTCAGTTTCCTCACCTGAAGTGCAGTTAACTACACTTTCAAAAATATTCTGAGAGAAAATTGAGATAATGTGTATTAGATTACTGGGAAGTATTAGGTACAAAATAACCATAAGCTAATAATATCACTAACAGATATGATTTATTAGTAAATCTACTTATAGAGCATGTCTCTGTGTACCAAAATTGAGATGATGTGTATTAGCTTACTGGGAAGTATTAGGTACAAAATAGCCATAAGCTAATAATATCACTAACAGATATGATTTATTAGTAAGTCTACTTATAGAGCACGTCTCTGTGTGCAAAGCTTGCTACCTTAGGTTCTTCCTACAAGTGTTATGTTTTCTGTGGCATTTTCAAGAAGAAACTATATTTTCATAATTTTTAATTTTATTTTTAATTTTTATGCATACATAGCAGTTGTACACATTATAGGGTACATGTATTATTTTTCCATAAGCATACCATGTGTAATGATCAAATCTGGGTAATTGGAATTTTCATAACCTGAAACAATTATCATGTCTTTGTACTGGAAACATTACATATTTTATCTTCTAACTATGTTAAAATACACAATAAACTATTATTAACTATAGTTTCCCTATTGTGCTACTGAACATTAGATTTTATTTCTCCTATCTAACTATTTTTGAACCCACTAACCAACCTGTTTTCGCTCCCCGCTTGCCACTGCCCTTCCCAGCCTCTGTCAACCACTATTCTATTAACTATCTCCAGGAGATTATTTTTTTTTTAGCTTCCACATATGCATGAGAAAATACAATAGTGGCTGGCTTATTTCATTTAACATAACGTCCTACAGTTTCATCCATGTTGCTGTGAATTGTAGTATTTCAGTCTCTTTTTATGGCTGAATGATATTCCATTGTGTATATATACCACATTTTCTTTATTCATTCATCCATTGATGGGCACATAAGTTGATTCCATATCTTGATTATTGTGAATGAAGCTTCAATAAACATGAGAGTGCAGATGTCTCTTCAATATATTGATTTCCTTTTTTTGAATATGTACCCAGCAGTGAGATTGCTAGCTCGTATGGTAGTTCTACTTTTAGTTTTTTGAAAAACCTCCATATGAATTTTCACAGTGACTGACTGCACTAATTTATATAATCTCCAACAGTGTACAAATGTTCCCCTTTCTCAGCATCTTCACCTGCATTTATCATCTTTTTGCCTTTTCGATAATAGTCATTCTAACTCAGGTGAGATAATAGCTCACTGTGGTTTTGATTTGCATTCCCCTGGTGACTAGTGATGTTGAGCATTTTTTCATATACCTGGTGGTTATTTACATGTCTTCGTTTGAAAAATGTCTATTTAGCACTTTTGCTCATTTTAAAATCAGATTATTTGTTATTGAGTTGTTTGGTTATTAATCCCCTTTCAGATATTTTTGCAAATATCTTCACCTCGTCTGTGGGTTGTCTCTTCACTTATTGTTTCCTTTGCTGTACAGAAGCTTTTTAGCTTGATGGAATCCCATTTGTCAACTTTTACTTTGGTTGCCTGTGCTTTTGAGGTCTTACACAAAAAAATATTTGCCCAAATCAATGTTCTGGAGCATTTATTCAGTGTTTTCTTCTAGTGGTTTCATAGTTTCCATTCTTAGATTTGAGTCTTTAATCCATGTTGTTTTGATTTTTGTGATATGGTGAGACATAGGGGTCTAGTTTGATTCTTCTGCATATGGATATCCAGTTTTTCCAGCTTATTTACTGAAGAGACTGCCTTTTCCCCATTGTATGTTTCTAGTGACTTGGTGGAAAATTAGTTGGCTGTAAATGTCCAATTGCTCTGGGTAGGACATTCAGTACTATGTTGAATAAAAGTAGTGAAAGTGGGCATACTTGTCTTGTTCCATTCAGTATAGGTTTGTCATATAGAGCCTTTATTGTTTTGAGGTATATTTCTTCTACACCCACTTTCTTGAGAGTTTTTATCATGAAGTGTGTTGAATTTTATCAAATGCTTTTTCTAGAATTTATTGAATGTTCATACGGTTTTTGTACTTGATTCTATTAATGTGATTCATTACAGTTCTTGATTTCTGTATATTGAGCCATCCTTGGATCCCTGAGATGAATCCCACGTGATCATGATGAATGATCTTTTTAATAGGTTATTGACTTCAGTTTGCTGAGGATTTGCTTCAGTTCATTGAGGATTTTTGCATCAATGTTCATCAGTGATATTGGCCTATAGTTTTATTTGCCTAGTTTTGATATTAGGGTAAAGGTGGTCTTGTAGAATTAGTTTGGAAATTTTCCTCCATCCGTATTTTTTTTCTTGGCATAGTTTGAATAGAATTAGTATTATCTGAAGATCTACTTTCTGCCACTTTTGTCTAATAGTGCACCACCGTGGAGCTAGAAGCATTAATGTTTCACATCAGTACAGTTACTACATCTAGGATACTCTAGTCTTTGTGCACTGAAGCTGCACTAGCAACTGCTATCAATTTTTTTAATAATTTTTCATTATGATAAATATATACATAACATAGAATTTACTATTTTAATCATTTAACTGTACTGTTTAGTGGTATTAAATTCATTTATAATGTTGTGCAGCCACCATCACCACCATCCATCTCCATAACTCTTTCTATCTTGTAAAACTGAATCAGTATACCCATTGAACATTAACTTTCCATTTTCCCAACCTTGGTCCCCTGGAAACAACTTTCACTTTCTCTGTGATTTTCTTTATGATTTTTACTACTCTAAGTACCTCACATAAGTGAATCATACAGTATTTGCCTCTTTGTGACTTGCTTCTTTCATATAACATGATGTTCTCAAAGCTTATCCATGCTGTAGCATGTATCAGAATTTCTACCCCCTTTTAAAGCTGAATAATATCCCATTTTATAGGTGCATTACATTTTGCTTATACATTCATCCATTGATGGATACTTGGGTTGCTTTCATATTGTAGCTATTATGAATAATACTGCTGCGATATTATTCACAGCAATATTATTTATATATACTCTCTAAGATACATACATATATATAATGGTGTGTGTGTGTGTGTGTGTGCGCGCGCGCACGTATGGGTATGTATTTGAGACCCTGCTTTCAATATTTTGGATATATACCCAGAAGTAGAATTGCCGGATTATATGATAATATCATTTTTAATGTTTTGATGAACCACAATACTGTTTTCCACAGTGGCTGTACCATTTGCCTTCTCACCAGTAGTGCATAAGGATTCTAATTTATTCATATTCTCATGCCTCCTTTTTTCACACATTCTTAAAGGAAGTCAAAATAAGAACTTTGCATTTAAGAGTAGACAGTTTCCTGAAGTAAGAGGGTAGATGTTAAAATTTACTTTAATTGGGAATATGAGAACAGGGCTATAAATGGGTGATGAAAATCAACCCAGAAGATTAAAGTACAATGCAGTAACGTTGTGAGTATGTTCCACTCTTTGTGGTATGAGTAGTATGTATGAAGATGGTGGTGTCTGCATAAAGGGAGCTGTTTGTAGAAACAGGCAGCTTGGAAAGCATCATGGAGATGGAAATTCACATGGATGTTCAATCATTAGTAAGCTTCTTTTAGACCCTGAAAAAACAGGGAAGTATTATGGGCATAGGGTCCAAAATAAGTACAGATGGGATGAATCTAGTTTACCAAGAAATGGCAAAGCATTTGGACTTAGGAGAAAGTGTGTTAGAAAGAGAGGGAGAGAAAGCACTTATAGCATTTTACAAATATGTTTACGGTTTTGTATTTTATGTTAATATTTTTCCTTTTATTAGGTAAATGATTTTTGTCACATCCAAAGATAGTCTGAATCAAAGATTGATATCTTGCTGGATTTCTTAAATTCTAGTCATTAGTCAAGCCTCATTCTTTTAAAGTAGATGTTCTAAAATTACAAAAACTAAATTCTCTGAATGTATTTAACAAAGAACACTCATTTAACAAAGATCCTAACAAAGACCCAAGATGTACATCATGGTTCTTTCACTTATGTTTCTACTTTTTTGGTTAAATATAGCTTGTTTTTACAATAAACATATATAGCAATTTTTTTCTGTAGCCATTTTTTTTTATTTGTCCAAAGTTCTGGTTGAGCCAATTTGTGCTAATTTGACTAAGGTATATGACCAATAGTAAGCCAATATTATATTTGAAATCATAAATGTGGAAATGTGAATGATGTGGAAATTCATGTAAAAGTTTTTTTGATGAATAGAATTAAACTACAACAAAATGAACCAAATAATATCTTTGTGTTTGTTCTTGCCCAGGGCTTGTATCTGAAAAGCATTATTGCTATAGCAATTGATTTTCTTGTATTCTAAAATAGCAAAGGATTTTTAAAAATGTTTTTAGGTAACCTGAAAAAAAGAGGGTGATTTATTTTCTGCTAAGTCTTGTTACCAATCGATGGTAACAAGAACTGTAAAAGTTCCTTAGAGAATGCTTAATTATCTTTTAAGATGCTCTCAGAAGAACTGAAGAGCAGCTTATTATAAAAAAAAAAAAAAAAAAAAACGCTTTTCTAACAACTGTTTTCACCCAATTAAATTATAACTGATTTGTAATTAGCCCATGTCATAAGTCTTTAGGTTTTGTAGGAAATAAGGGAGAATCATTTTTAGCAAAATAAATAAAATACATAATAGGAAATTAATGGAGAACCAAACAGTTGACTACATGGATTTATCCTCAAAATGTTTCTAATTTGATCATTCCTTTTTATAATCTCTCAATTTGCTTCTCCTTGAAAAATTGAAAAAATCACTCAAAATAATCCATAAAAATGCACAAAAAGGTCTCTGATGTTATGAAAATACTAAAGGAAAATAGAATCATTATGATGATTCTTCACAAGTCTGAAATCATCAGAGACTGAAGAACCCCTGCAGAAGTGATTTTATTTAATTTCCCAGCTGAGTACTGCCTTTCTAGTGGAGGGAAATCTTCTCCTAAGAACTCTTTTGTCATTTGGAGGAACTTCAAGAAATGAGGATGCATCTCTCTGAGCCAAAATTATTTGTTTACAACTTGAGCATAATTTTAATGAATTACTTCTGCATTAGCAGAGAGGACTGTAGAATGGTTTAGGTTTGTGACTCAGAACACCCTCTGTGATATTGATGTCACTTAAGGGTTTATACATCAAATTAATCTGTAACAGAAACTATACATTAGCATGATATTTGATGTCTGTCACAATATTGCACATTATTTCGTGCTGTCTTTGCTCTTTTCTGAGCCTGTGTCAGGGAAATCACTATCTAAAGTGTAATGCGCTATCGAAGAGATGCATCCCAGTCTAAAACCCTTAGCATGGATCATGGAAATTAAATTTTGAATATGGATTTCATATTTGCTTCAAACATTTACTTATTTCTCAACCTGAACATGCAGTAATGAGTCGAAGAACAGGAGACTGTTTTTTCCCTTGGTATCGGACACTTCATTGAGAAGATCATTATGCATTTCACACTACCTTATTCCTATTGATCCCAAATCAGAGCTTTTGTATTTGATCAGTGCTCAGTAGTATTCACTACACCGAAGCCCTCTGTCTCCACCTGCCATTTGGTATGTCTGAACCAAGGAAGTGAGTCTGTGTCATTCGAAGGCACATGAGAGCCACACTTGAAGTAGTTTGTTGTCCTTCAACCCCAAAAGGGAAAATCTTCAAGTAATTACTTTGGCAAAGCATTTTATGTTTGTAAATGTTTAATAAATGTCCTGAACCTTTTAAAAATAATTTAAATATTTTTGCCACTTTTTGATTCAAATAAAACTGTAATAATTTCAGTTCAGTGCAACTGAAAATATAGTGTCACTAAAGGATATTTCCTGCTAAATTCCAAATCGCAGGTTTGCGAGCCATCTCTGGGCAGAAGCATCAATTCTTACTAAGTTTATTACCTCAGGTTATTGTCAATCTTGTGGTAGGAAGTGGGGAACAAGAATGATCAGCTCACAGAATTTGGTTAAGAAAGGGAAAAAACAAAAACAATACAAATGACAAGTAGTTACAGATGTTAGTAAAATAAAAATACAATCTCAAGTATCAATTTCTTAAATTAATAGGAAAAAATACAAGCAAAGTTACAGCAATTATTATTGTGCCAGATATGGGATCTGGGTAACTTTATTTGCACTTCATGGTGATTTCTTAAGCCTCATGTCCACTGAGACACTTTTACAAAGCTGTATTAGAAACAGAAATTTAGATGTCTATTACACTATCAGATGGGTGGCGATTTTTCCCTAAGCAAGTTCTACGTCTAGATTATTATAGGTTGGTGCAAAAGTAATTGTGGTTTTTGCCATTGCTTTTTTTTTTTTTTTTTTTTTGAGATGGAATCTCGCTCTGTGGCCCAGGCTGGAGTGCAGTGGACGGATCTCAGCTCACTGCAAGCTCCGCCTCCCAGGTTTACGCCATTCTCCTGCCTCAGCCTCCTGAGTAGCTGGGACTACAGGCACCCGCCACCTCGCCCGGCTAGTTTTTTGTATTTTTTTAGTAGAGACGGGGTTTCACCGTGTTAGCCAGGATGGTCTCGATCTCCTGACCTGGTGATCCGCCCGTCTCAGCCTCCCAAAGTGCTGGGATTACAGGCTTGAGCCACCGCGCCCGGCCGCCATTGCTTTTAACAGCAAAAACCGCGATTAATTTGCACCAACCTAATAATTTAAATTTTATTTGACATTAAATTTAGTTTTGTAAATTAATTGGATCAAGAGGATTTGAAAACTTCCCTGGCATCAATATCTATAGCTACCTCTTTCTGTGGATTTTAGAACTAAGTCCATAGCTAAGAGATCTGAAAATCAGGCATAGGCATGTAATCGGTATCTTAACATGTTGTCAGCCTTTTGTTCCTTTGATTTTCAGCCTTCAATCCATCCATTCACTATATCTTTATTAAGCATTCACTAAGAGTAGGAGTCAGCTGAGTCCTGGGCACACAGATATAAACATGGCAGATAAACCATTTGTCCTCATGGAGCTTGTAGTCTGTGTGAGTCTGATGCTGAGCATGCCAAGGAGAAAATGACAAGATCCAGGGAAGGAAGGCACGTAAAATAAATAATTACAGCCTGAAAGAAGTAGTCTGATGGAGACTTGTATTGACATTGAAGAGGAAGAGCACCACTCTTCTTAAGACTGTCCATGAAGTTGTCCTTCATGGTAGTATTGGAGCTAAGTCACAAATTTGAGCAGAATTTAGACCCTGCTGCCATCACTAAGTGATGAAAATCTCAACCTCATTTCTCCTTCATTCAACAGTTATTAGGAGCTTAGAGTAATCAGGGAACAATTCCTGGATGCAGTGGCATTGCGGGAGGCAGAAATATGATTGCAAGAGTTTTCAGCCCTGAGAAGGTCCTGCTAGGCAGGAGGATCATTTTCTTTGAACTCAGGAGGACTGGATTCTGAATGTTATCAGACCAGGGTTTATCTTAAGATAAATCGGGGTGTAAGCAACCCAATAATGTATGATTTGAGGGAAATTTTAGGAAAAGACTGCTTTTTATCTCCCAAGTCTCTGTCCCTTCGCCTGACACAGGAAATGAAACAAATTACATCATGATCAAGACATTCCTTCTAATAAAGTCTTCAAACTTTACCTAAAGGAGATGCCCCTGTATTAATGCTAGGATTTTCCCAAATGTCTTTTGAAAGGCACACATCGTGGATATGTGTGTGATTTTAAAAAAAATGGTTTCATAATAATTAAATCTGGGAAACACTGCAATCTATAGACCTCTCTTGAAAATTAACTGTGCACTTGTGAATTAAGGAATATAGAAATCCTGTGGTTAAAAAATAAGTTAACTGACCTTTGAACACCTCTCCCCCTTGAGTTTTTGCAGAACATCTATTATGCTGAAAGAGCTTTGAGGCACATGAATCTTTTTTTTTTTTTTTTTTTCTTTTAGACGGAGTCTCGCTCTGTCACCCAGGCTGGAGTGCAGTGGCGCAATCTTGGCTCACTGCAAGTTCTGCCTCCCGGGGTCACACCATTCTCCTGCCTCAACCTCACAGTAGCTGGGACTACAGGCGCCCGCCACCACACCCGGCTATTTTTTTGTATTTTTAGTAGAGACGGGGTTTCGCCGTATTAGCCAGGGTGCTCTCGTTCTCCTGACCTCGTGATCCACCCGCCTCAGCCTCCCAAAGTGCTGGGATTACAGGTGTGAGCCACCGCCTCCGGCCCACATCAATCATTTTTAAACAGCAAGATAAGCTCCCTTTCCTGAGCTGGAGGACACTGAGCTCTAACTGGTGGATGGAGGGATGGAGGATGGAGACAGGGAGAGACAGAGGAGGACAGGAGAAGAGGGTGGAAATTACGAGGAGATTTTGGATAAGTGGACAATTTTCTAGTCATCGCTGACACCTCTAGTTGACCGAGAGATGACACTTCATGTCCTAAAATGCTTCCCCCTATTTTGCTGTCATTTGTGGCCACATTCAGTTACTGAAAGAGTGAGGACTTTAAAGGGTCTCAGGGCTAGACCTTCTGATGGTTCAAGGCACTTCCTCCTGGTGGCTAATAACCAGTTTCTGATTCATGGCAACATCAGATTCTGACACCTGAAGGTTATAGACACAATGAAATCTCTCCAGCATCAGCTTCCATGTACTGTTACCAAAAACCACACACTGACAGAATTACGATGTGGGGCCAGGGGATTGAATTGCTGGGCAATGGGTCACATTAAAAATGAAAAGATGTAGTCTGCTTAAGTAGATACACGAAGCCAAGAAATAATTTCAGCCCTTTTCAATATTCAATCCGTTGCCATCTCTTTACAAACAAATGAAAGGGAGTTGTTGCTAAAAAATCACTAAGCTAATTTTTAGTGACATTCATGCCTGTAAGCACATATAAGGAGTTCCAAGATAAATTTTGCCTTCTTTAGCTTCCTTAAAATGCTTGGAAATTAATATGTATTGTTAACCAAGATGATGAAGTGATATATGTTCTTTGGAAATATAAAAAATTAAGATATAAAATACAAAAGTTATTATAAATAACATTTTAATGTATATAATTTTAGTTTTTACCCCAAGATGTACATCTAAGTACTCGTAAGTGTTTTAAACCTCGTGTCTACTTCATTATACCTAATCTATTTTGTAGACAAAATCTGTTTTGTAGATTTTCTTCGTTCAAAAATGTAAAGACAACATTTCTTTAGCCATTAAATATTCTACACAGTATGCCTTTACATGAGTATACAATTCTTTAACACAGTTAATTGTACTCTATTTCATTCCCAATGTTTTAATATTTTGACTTTTAAATCTTTTTGTTTGCCTTTGATATTTTTACTCAAAGTAAATCCCTAAAGGCAAATTGCTGTGTCACAGTATGTGAACATTTTTAAAACTATAACAAGTTGTCAAACAGCTCTCAAATATTATATATCTTACAGGTCTCTCAGGGACTAGGTGGAAGACACAGTATTTCCCTATTCCCATTAATAAATGAGGCTTTTAAAGTGCCAGCAACAGTTCTTTAAATAAGTCTTCTTGCACTTGTATTTTACCCCAAATGTTACTGGCTGTTTTCTAATTAAAGTAACCAGGTGAAGCCTTTCTTGGTCCTGTGTGGAGTTGAAATCAGGGCTGAGAATTTTACATGAAGCTATTTTTTGAGAAAACTCTAAACTCTACAGACATCTTTTATTTATTTAATAGTGCTTAACATTGCAACTTTGAATGAGACAGAATAAGCCTATCACATTTTTTCTTATCAGTTTAAGTGGTTATAAAACAGCTGTGATCACCAGCTTAATGAATGTAGAAATTGTACATTAACTGTGGATAGATATCCATCTTCATCTTATTTTTATTAGTTATTAAGCACATAATAAAGTAATATGTAAACACATAAAAATTAGAGACCCTCTTCTTTTTCAGAAATCCTAGTTTTGCTCTCTTAATTAGGAGTTGTTATTTGATGACCATTTTTTAAAAAAATAATGATCTTACAAATGTCAAATAGCTTTTTATGCAAATTGTACAGAATCAGAAATTCACTTTGTTGTGGAGTCAATGTGATGTCCTAGGTTAAAGAAGAGGTGCATTTTTCATGTTTCTCAAAAGTACTGGACTTTGCACAAACAAAGTTTTATTTGTATTTAAGTCTAAAGAAAATGCACCAAAGCCAATGGGAGATTGTTTAGATTCTTCAGGACATTGTCTTGCTAATCACATTGTTTAATTACCTGAGGTTAAAATATAGATGAATGTATTAGTAAGGAGAGATGCAATGATTAAGGATCGGTATTATTAGTTGTGAGATTTTCAAGGACATCCTTATGGACAGAGGTAGAATAGATTTTTTTTTTTTTTGACACAGAGAGATTAAAAGCATATGAAAAATCCTGAGATTATTAGTGACCTCTAATATCTCAAAGAATAACCACTGAAACAAGAAAAAAAGATACAACTAGCTTATCTGAATCTGCCTTAAGGAATCATCATAAAATTTCTCCTAAATAGAAACATAAAGCTTTATCACAATTAGTTAACATAAACTTTAACAGGAATAGTTAAATGAAGTAAAACTAAGTTTGCTTTTCCAAATAAATTTCCCACGTTTACAGACAGCACAGTATTTAGATGTCTTATTTACACAACGCCTCCATTTTAGCAGTGGATGTGAACATCCTCAAATGTTGACTGAAGACTTGTCAGTGCTATTCTGTCATTTCTGGGAATGACTTATAGATGTTGAGGCATAAGTCCTCCTGTCTTGCCATGCAAGGAAGGGGCTATGAAATTTTAAGTTATGGGTACTACAGAAAGCAGTAAAGACAACATTTTAGAATGCTTCAGGTAATGCGTAGGACCTGTGAACTTAGAAATATATGATGGCAAAAATAATTACCGCAGTGAGCATTTACATATGAAAAAAATCACTTTAATACCCCAGTAGAGAAACTGGGTAAATATACGATGATCCTTCTTCCCAGTGGAATCAACACAGTTAATTAGATTGAAATTTAAAGAGAATTAGTGATGGCTTGGGAAACTGCTATAAAAGGAGCAGTCAACTATGGAAAAATTAAAAATAATGTTAAAATTTTCTTATGTCTAAAATAGCTGAAAGAAAATATAGCAGAGGTTTAACATTATTTGATTTGCTGTGCATGAACACTGTGTGTTATTCGTACTTTCCTACATTTACGATTTTGCAGATTTTCTCTCGTAAAACTATATTAACTATTTCCATAATACAACCCACCCTTATTTTAAACTCTACTGCGGGTCCTGTGAGCAATGCACAGAGGGGGCAGCTGTGCAGCTTCCAAGAGAAGGGGCTACGCCTGGCTCCACACTCCTCCTCTGGGCTGCTTTGCTATCCCAGCTGCCCTCTCGTCCCTTCCTATCAGCCCTTTGTGTGTGTTGCTTTCTGTAAGTTTTACACTTTTCTTTGTAAATTTTTCACAGGTATAGGACCTATCTTTAATTGAAGGAGATAATAAAATCAATCTTTGGTTTCTCTTTGTTTATATTTTGTGTGAGAAATTGGTATGCTAAAATCAAATGCCACCTGTATTCACAAATAGGGTGACATTTGTGTTGTGCCTGATTACACTGTGAGCCCACACTCACCCTCTCTGTGGCTCCTGGGTGCACTTGTGAGTGCATCTGTCACCTGGAATCACCTCAGGTTCCCTACCATGTTACCTCTATCCTACCCTGGCTCCCACCTGTAAGGGACGTCAATAAGGCCAGTGTCATGAACAGCCACTATTATTTTTTTCTTTGAGAAGGAGTCTCACTCTGTCATCCAGGCTGGAGTGCAGTGTCACAATCTCAGCTCACTGCAACCTACACCTCCTGGGTTCAAGAGATTCTCCTGCCTCAGTCTCTCCAGTAGCTGAGACTACAGGCGTGTGCCACCATGCCCAGCTAATTTTTGTATTTTTTGGTGGAGATGGGGTTTCACCATCTTGCCCAGGCTGGTCTTGAACTCCTGACCTCAAGTGATCTGCCTGTCTTGGCCTCCCAGAGTGTTAGGATTACAGGCGGAGCCACTGCGCCTGGCCAGGAACAACCACTATTAAAATACCAATGTTCATTCTCAAGAGCTCTGATACCCTCACAGGGGCTGATTGATGCCCAGGTGCAGGATCAATGCTGGTGTTGGGAAACTGGAAAAAGCCAGTGTGACTAGACCACAGAAAGCAAGTAGAGCATGACACAGCTTTAGACTGGAGAGTCAGGTGGGGCAAATTAGGCAAGACCTCCTAGATCAAGTTAAAGATGTTAGGCTTTATCCAAGGATCACCAGGTAGCTCTTGAAATATTTTAAGCAGGAAAGAGTGATATGATATGATGTGAAAAGTAAATGATGATTCTGGATATGGTCCACATTTACACAACTGGTGAGAGATGAACAAGGGTGACAGCCTGAGTCCTCTGGATTAGGAAACAAGAAATCTGTCCACAACTACAGGGAAGCCTCCGGTAAGTGCAACTTACAGTTTACAAATTTTAAGAGAGGTGCCACATTTGAAGAGACTGTTAGGACAATTACTATGCAGCTCCAGTTTCTCTGTTAGTATAATTTTGATCCCAGCCAACCCATGCTTTTCTGTCTTAAAAAGACCAAACTTAGAAGCTGTTTGAGCCTGAAAGCAAGTTAAAAATACCAACATCATTTTGGCTAAGGAATAGAGTTCCTTCAAGTGCCTCTGCATTTAAGCATTCATCCTGAGTAAAAAAAATGTATCCAGCACACAGATTGTTCCCTCTCGTGTTGCTTTCTATGTCAGACTTAGTAATCTCTACACTCCATCCAATCTAATTCAGAATCATTAACATTTGTACTTAGCCACATGGATTCAAATGCTGAATGTTTGGAACATTTGCAGACAGATGTTATCAAAGATGTTCTCCTTTCACAGTTTCCTCAGTTAATTTGCATAGAGCAACCATTGCCACTGAACATGAGGTGCAGTCAACAGAGAAGCAATTTTTTTGTTGTTGTTTGCTTGCTGTTGGGTTTTGAGCATGTGCTTGTATTGGGAAAGTTTGTACTTTACCGCATTCAGATAAGTATTGCTTCAATTATGGCTTGTTGTTGCTGTTCTTATAGATTTACTTTAATCAGTTAGGAAGCAGTTATTAATATGAGGAGAATGTGTTTTCCTTTAGAAGCTGAATTTAATAGAAAGACATTCAGGACCCACTTTTTCATTGAATTCTGCCTTTCTTTTTAGCCAAAATTGGATCCTTTGCTTTTACTAAAATGTGGCCTTTTATTTACTCCTTTTTGCAATTCCAAGGTCGGATAGTTTTGAACGAGGAAAACATCATTACCTCTCATATTGATTTGTCAGGGTCTTCTTATTTACCTTTCATACTGAGCACTAAAAGGACCTAGAAAATAAATTCCAAAGTCCAAACCAAACTAAACGTGCCCTTCATGTGTGAATTTTATGACTTCTCTGCTCTTGTTCATAAATCATTACCAATCAAAGGATTCTTGTCCAAGCTTCACTGGGGATGAAACGCTGGTCAAGATTCAGACAAAATTTGTTGCTGAAATGAGAGCATTTTTGTTAGTAGATATGGAAAGAATCAATTTAACCAATATATTAGCAAGTATGTCACTTTTCCTCAGTCTTAGAAAATAAAAGTTCCCTCCTCTTGTCATAGGTCATCATGTCTAACTCTGCTCTTCATCAGATCTTTCCCGTTTCCTTCATTGCCATTATATGTCCTTCATCCTGAAACTCTTGCTACTGGCTAGTTTCCCTACAACCTGTGTACATGTTGATTCTTAAGTTTTTGTTACTAAAAAAACCAAACTTCTTGCTCTTCATTAACTCTCTAATGACCATACTCACTCCCCACTCCCCTTTCTTCCTTTTCTTCTTCTTTTTTTTTTCTTCAAGAGAGAGTTAAGGACTGTGAAATAAAGATGTCAATGAAAAACCTTGGCATGCAGTGTTCCAGAAAGATTAATGTAGCAATGGCCTGCCAGAGGCAAGTAGATCAGTTTTCTGGCTATTGCAAGAGTTTATTCAGTGCAGGGTGATGAATGCCTGTACAAAACTGCTCTTCCAAATATCCTAACTTATTTCAACTGCCATGGTTTTTTCAAATTTTGTCCTCAAAATCATCCCCAATGCGGAACCTGTCTTGTGCTGCCATGTTACCCGCCTCCATTTTGAAGGCTTCATCTGGTGGTACTTAATCAACATTCACCTTGGTTTGTTGTTTTATTTGTTTGCTATCCTGTTTCTACTTTGTTTTATCTCTTGCTCTTCATGACATCTATAGTTTTGAATATCAATATTCTCTAGGAACTTTAGGTCTTATTGATTCAAAGTGCTAAGCTTTTTATTATTTTTTAAGAAGTAGTAGATAATCTTCCTGATTTTAAGAGATAATATACTATTTTTACTACTATAGTTGTGGGATTTTGTTTTATTTTATTTTGGTTTTTGGTATGCTTTCATATCTGATAAGATCAGCTACTTTTTCCCAAGTCTTCATTACAGATGTCTTTGAAAAGAGTTAACATCTTTATGATGTTAAATTGTCTATCAGGGAAAAGAGTGTAACTTTATTTCTTCAAGTTTTTATATCTGGAAGTGGAATTACTAAAGCTTGAAAATCTAAAATATTCTCTATAATGCCTTGTGCATTGTTTATACAACTGTTATTGTAATTCCTAAATATTTTATCTTGTTGTGAGTTTTAACATTATTTTTAATTTTATTTTTTACTTGATTATGCCTGGTATAGGTAAATTATTGAAAGTTAATCTAATATCAAACAACTTCCCAGAACTACCTTATAATTTTTAAGAATGTGCCTGTTAACTCCATTAGATTTGCCTTGTAGATGAACATATATTGGTAAATAATAATTTTTTTTTATCTTTTCCTATTCTATCCTTATACCTATTATTTTGTTTTCTTATTACATTTTCCAGGGTCTTTAGTACTATAAACAAAAAAACAAATCTAATTAAAAATATTGATAAGAAACATCTTTATCTCATTCCCTCCTTTAAAAAATATATACTAAATCAACCCACTATGTTTGTGTGTGGTTTTGATAAATTCTCTTTATCAAGTTAAGGGATTTCTCTTTGCTTTTAAGTTTCCCAGACTTTGATTATCAAACTGAATTTCATCCCCCTTTTTTTGCATCTGGGAAAATCATATACATTTTTCTGTTATTTTGTTAATTTGATGACTTGTATTGATAAATGTTCTGATATTAAATCATTATTGTATTCTCTATTGAACATAATATATTTTTGTCAAATTGTTGAGATATAAAAGCTAATTTAATTAATTTGGATTTTTTTAACACCTAAGAAATGTCTATACAATTTTCTGTTTTTAATTATCCAGTTTAGCTTATCTGTTCCTTGAAAGTTTGCTAGAATTCTTCATAAAACTATCAGAGCCTTGTACTATTTTGCTGGAAAGGAATATATTTAATTCATATTTCAATTATTAATAGTCATTGTCTATTCATTGGGCTAATATTACTAGTTTTGCCACTTTATATTTTTCTAGAAATGTATTCTGTTTTAGATTTCTAAATTTGTTGGCATATGGATGCACAAAGCACTATTTCATTATTATAGCATTCATACCTGGAGATATTTCTCTTTTAAATCCTATAATTTATTTATTTGGTCTATTACCCTCCCATAGACACTTAAAAATAAGTATTAAGAGAGGTTATCTAACTTTTATTATTTTCAAATAATCAATTTTTGGTTTCCTCATCTTTTGATTTTTTTAATGTTTCTTTTTGATTTCACTGATTGCTGCCTTTAATTTTTTATTTTCTTTTTATTTTTTGGCTTTGTTATAGTATTTTAAAATATTTTTTATAATATCTAACTTGTTTTCACTTCCTCTTGTGGTCTGATAGATCCACTGAAAGCTGTAATTTTTCTATACATTTCTTGATTGAGCTATGCCCTCAATTGTTGAGGTTTTTAATTGTCACTTAGCTCTAAATTGTTCCTTATTCCCCCATACCATTACCATTTTGACCCAAGTTCTTCTGGTCACAAGTGTTTAAGGATACAAATATGTCCATTTTTTAACCATTTTCTTCATTGATCTAATTATTTTTCACTTGATCAGTGACCATAATATGTATGATACTGATGTTTTGAAGTTTATTGAGGCTTCCTTTGAGAGTTCATTCAGCATTGACTTGTGTGTATTTTCCATGTGTACTTAACATGGTACACATGTTTCTTGTCTGATGTAAAATTAGGCATATATCTAATAAGTTTATGAGTCATTCAAAAGTTCTAGAATTTTTCTTATTCTTTGTTCTTTATCAGTTTCTAAGTTTTCTCTTTTAAAATCCCAGTGACAATTGTTCATTCACAATTGTTCATGAATCTGTTTTTCCAATAGATGTGATGATTTATGCTTTTTTGTCTTTCAAGTGTACATAGGCTTATACCTGTTTATGATTATTATGGCCTTTTCACTTATTATCTTTCTTAGTATTATATATTGTCCTTCATTGCTGCTTTCAATTTACTTATTGTCCTATATTGTATTTTAACTAGTGTTTTATTTATTTTATTTTATTTTTTGAGACAAATTCTTACTCACTCTGCCACCCAGGCTGGAGTACAGTGGCATGATCTTGGCTCACTGCAACATCCACCTTCCGGATTCAAGCGATTCTCCTGCCTCAGCCTCCCAAGTAGCTGGGACTAGAGGCGCGAGCCACCATGCCCGGCTAATTTTATATTTTTAGTTCAGACAGGGTTTCACCATCTTGGCCAGGCTGGTCTTGAACTCCTGGCCTCAAGTGATTCATCCGCCTCGGCCTCTCAAAGTGCTGGGATTTATTGGGGTGTGTGAGCCACCGCGCCCAGCCTTGACTGGTATTTTAACTGCCACTACAATTGTCAGTTAGTTATTCTTATTTTCTTATTTTATAAGTTTTCTCTTCTCCTCTTTCTTTTTGATTTTTTTCTGCACTTTTTTGCCACTAATATGTATATCTCATAAGCAATATTTTAGATCAATTTCTAAAAATTCATTCTTACAGAAATAATTTTTTGTTGTAAACTATGCTCCAAGCAGTCTTGTAAGTACTTTGCCTGTGTCATCTCATTTCATTTATATAAAGGTCTAACAGGTATTACTGTTAGCATTACTTTATACATAAAAAACAGCCAGTGGAATTTTAAATAGCTTGCCGAAAGATACACAGATAATGATATCAGTACTTGAACCTGAGCCTATACTCTTTACCACTATGATGTGCTGCCTTCCAATAAATTTATAATACCTTTTTATTGATACATAATACATGTACATATTTTTGAGATACAAGTGATAATTTGATAAATTTATATAATATATAATATGTGAAGAACAAATCAGGGTAATTGGGATATTCATCACCTTAAAATTTTATCTTTTCTTTATGCTAGTAACCTTCAAATCATTATCTTCTAGCTATTTTGAAATGTACAATCGATTAATATTAGCTATAGTCACCATACTGATCTATTGAACACTAGGTCTTATTTCTTCTTCCTGTGTATTTGTACCCACTAATCAACATCTCTTTATCCCTTCTCCCCACCTCTTGTAACAACCAATCTACTCTCTACCTCCATGAAATCCACTTTTTTTTAGCTTCCACCTATGACTGAGAACATGCAGTATTCATCTGTGTTTCTTTTAATAAAATCACCCCCAGCTCTATCCATGTTGCTACAAATGATAGGATTTCATTATTTTGTATGTCTTAGTAATATCCCATTAGGTATATATACACCACATTTTCTTTATCCATTAATGGACAATTGCCTTGTTTCCATATTTTGGCTATTGTTAATAGTGCCAGTCATGGGAGTACAGGTATCTCTTCAATATATTTATTTCCTTTCTCTCAAATATACACCCAATAACTAAATTGCTGAATCATATGATAGTTCTATTTTCAGTTTATGAAAAACCTCCATACACTTTTCTTTAGTGGCTGTCCTAATTTATATAACCCCCACAGTGTACTAATGTTCTGTCTTCTCCACATTCTTACCAACATCTGTTATTCCCTGTCTTTTCTGATAAAATCCATTTTAATCATGGTGAGATGATATCTCATTGTGGTTTTGATTTGCATTTTTCTTTTTTCTTTTTTTTTTGATAGAGTCTGACTCTGTCACCAGGCTGGAGTGCAGTGGTGCTATTTCGGCTCACTGCAACCTCCACCTCCCGGGTTCAAGTAATTCGCCTGCCTCAGCCTTCCAAGTAGCTAGGACTACAGGCATGCACCACCATGCCCAGGTAATTTTTGTATTTTTAGTAGAGAAGGGGTTTCACCATGTTGACCAGGATGGTCCCAATCTCTTGACCTTGTGATCCGCCCGCCTCGGCCTCCCAAAGTTTTGGGATTACAGGCATGAGCCACTGCTCCTGACCTTGATTTGCATTTTTCTGATGCTTAATGATTTTAAGTCTTTTCCATATATCTGTTGGCCATTTATTTGTCTTTTTTTTTTTTTTTTTGAGAAATATCTATTCAGATCTTTTGCCCATTTTTAAATCAATGTTCTTGGATTTTGCTGTTGAGTTGTTTGAGCTCCTTATATTATACCCATTTTTCTTATAAGGAAATTGAGCCTCAGAGAGATTAAATAAAATTGCCCACACAATAAATGCTAGGGCTGGACTTTGAACCTAATCAGTTTGGTTTTTGAGTGTACACTCCCAGCTATTTTTTGTTTACTTCTTATATTATACAGTTATACAGAAGTGAGAAGGTGAAATACAAGTTAGGGAGGCACCAAGACATCAAAGGAATGAAGCACAAGATGCAAGTTCAGAATACAGTAGTAGAGATGGTGAGAGTCTCATTCTGTATTGGTCCTCCCTGTCTTCACTCCTTGTTCTCCTCTCCTTAGGCACTCTGGTTTTCTATATGGTTTTCTCTTACCCCATCAAAAACCTACCTTCAAAATAGGAGTGGTAAAATCCATTCATACTGAAGTCCGGGGACTGGGAGTTACTTATTTCTTCTGGGTCTAATGGTAACAGACCACATTTGAGGAAAATTTTGGATTCCAGAATATTTCAGGCATATATGGATTACGTTTGTTAAGCAAGAAAATCACAGATTACAAAATAATATATTTAAAGAGATGAGTAAAGCAAATGCCATGGTAGCAGTTTAGAGTAGCAAGAAGTGATGGTGTTACGAAGTCATAGCAATTGCTAACTTATTATAGACACTAACAATTAAATAGCCTGAAACATCTTCTGTTCCAACATGAGTAAAAATGCCCATTTATTCACTTTGGCAATTTTAGGATTCAAACTGAAGCCAAACAAGAAACTAAGAAATCCTTTTTAATAGTTGATAAATCAGCTAATTGAAGTTTATGTGAAGTGGTTTTAGAGTCTTCCTAAATAATAACACAAAGAAGAGATCTTATCATATGATTACAGACATGGTTATAACACAGAAGGCAGAGTCAGTGTTGTTAAAATTCCAGGTGCTATGTAACATTAATATCTCGACATAAGCTGGTTTTATTAGTTTTCAGTAAAAATAGCAATAAATAATTTAAATATATGTCAAAATTAATTATTAAGCTTTGTGTAATGAGCACCATTTTTAAAACATACTTTTTTATTTGGCAAAATATGCATAATGTACAGTTTACCATTTTAACCATTTTTAAGTGTACCCTTCATTGACACTAAATACATTCACATTATTGTTCCATCATTGTCTCTAACTTTCTCAAGAACTTTTTCATCATTCCAAACTGAAACTCTATTTCCACTAAACAATAACTCCATAGTCCCCCAGAAACTCCACCAACCTTGGTAACCACTGTTCTCCTTCCTATCTCTATGGATTTGACTACTTCAGGTACCTCATATAGGTGGAATCCTACAATGTTTGCCCTCTTATGCCTGGCATATTTTATTCATCATGATATCTTCAAGGTTGTAGAATGTGTCAGAATTTCCTTCACTTTTAAGGCTAAGTAACACTCCCCTGTATGTACATACCACTTTTGGTAATCCATTTACATGTTGATGGACATCTAAGTTGTTTCCACTTTTTGGCTATTGCAACTAATGCTGCTATAAACATTGGTGTGCAAAGCTTTCATATATATCTATATATTGAGTACCTAAAACAAAATCTTTTAGATAAACTAATAACATTAATAAGACAAGACTAATAACATAATAAGACAAACTAATAAGACATTAGAAATATAACACTTGGTGTTAACTAGGATGCCATACCTGGTGAAATTTTTGAATCATTTTGGAAGTATCCGTTATTGTTAGAGTGACCACATAATTTATCATCCAAGCCAGGATGCTCTTGACAGTAAAAATAGTATGAGTAATATTTACCTGGACAAAATCAGCATAAAGCAGAACTATCCCAGGCAAACCAGGTCATGTGGCCCCCTTATCCCTTTGAAAGGCAGTTTAATAAATAGAATCTTTTGTTTCCAGGTACTGGAATCTGTCATTTGAAAATATTGTATTTAATTTCGTTGGAAATCGGGGTCAAATTTTCAGATTAGGAAGTATATTAGTAGTTTTAAAACTCTGGGATTCCATTTAGTGAGATGAAGTCAAACCCATCTATTTCCCTTGAGTTAAGTTAACCACTTAATACAGTCCTTTGATATCATTTAAGGAAATGATAATTATTAACAGAGGTGGCACCAAGCAGATAGGTCTAGGTGAACCCATTGTTTTCTGTTGCTAGCACTTTTGTCAGTAATTATCACAGATTCTCCATGAGAAGAGAATAATTGAACACAATAAAAATGAATTTTGTACTTTGGGTTCTTTTCTTTCTCTGGTGTGGGTCCAACCAACCAATGCATATAGTTAATCACGTCTAAACGGACTTAATTATGTCTAGATCTCATGACTTTTCCCTTCATTCATCAGAAGCAGAAATTCAGACATTCTGGCAGCCCATTGATCCTGGTAGCAAATTTGATCCCCTCTTCCTTGGATATCCAAAATCTAGGGGACACTGATTATATCTATGTAATTAGTACTTCAAGGCCAAATGGAAATAGAAAACCAAGCCCCAACAATTTTAGTTCTTGATAAATTATCAGGATAGGTGGGAAACTGTTTAGGTAAGTGGGATGTTTGAAATCTAAAACCTTTATCTGAGTACTTGATTAACACTTTGTTTGTTGGGGGAATAGAGAGTATTAGGTGTTACTGCTCCAAAGGAAAGGAAATCACCTTGATAAGTCAACATAAGGGAGAAAGCTAGGTTGGCTTTAAGTAGCCATTCAGTTAATAATTGGGTATAATTTATAATGAACAAATTGATTGTTTTATATATTATAACTCACTCTCTTTGCTCTGACATATGCCACATTTATGTCTCAGGTGAGTTTTTTGAAAAAATAGATCCCTCTATTATAGAACCCCATAAAGAAGCAAGTTAGTGTTTCTGCAGAGGAACATATCAGAATTCTCACAAGGAAGATAGAGACTACAAAGAGCTTCTTTTCAGATTAGGTCAGATTTTGCAGACAAATGAGGGAGTACCAATATTATGGAAAACTTTCATTTTTCAGTAATTTTAGATTTCAAATATGTAGATGACAGATTGAAGGCCTATGATGATATTTATGTTTAGATTCATAAAAATAATACCTAAAAATAATACTAACATATTGCAGAATTTATAGAACCCCCCCCCCCAAAAAAAAAAGAAAAAAAAGAAAAGTCAACTGCCTTTCAGAGAATACTTTCTAGCTGTTTGGATCTCTCTTTTTAACTGTAATTGAGATTGTACAATACATGTAGTCTCACAATTTGCTTTATTCTGTTAACATCAGATATTCTAAGGGCATTTTTGAAACAAGCCCATTAGAAAAACTGACAGAAAGATGGCAGACCTAGAAGAGGCAGCTCTGCTAGTCAATAATGGAAGACGTGGAAGGCTATTGTTAGAAGAAATTCTGAGCTTTTGATAAAGAGTCATTGAACTTAAGTCTAGATCAATTTTTAAAGTTATAAAGCATATGATGTTGTATGGATTTTTTAAACGCAGAAAATTCTTAAGCACCATTTTAATTAGGCTTCCCAGGTTTTTTCCTTCTTTCATGGCATTACTAATGAGAACACAGTTCTTAATTTGAGGTTATATTGTCTTATCCAATGTCTATTGAAGGAGAAAATGTTATTTTAGGATTCCCAAGCTATGTTGTTTGCCTTTCTTTTTTTGTAGGGCTTTTACTTGCTAACTCAAAGGTTTACTATGAGAAAAAGTGTGTAATGTGATCTCTGAAAGAAACACTAAGTGTTCAAAATGCACCAGAAATCTCAAAATGCCTTTTTAAATGTAGTATTAGAAAACTTCGTTGAAGTGAAAAACACTGGCCTTTAGAAGCAGTGTTTTAAAAATTATGGTTTCCAGTGTTTTACAAGATTGCACACTGTGGAATCATGGAAATTCCACGATTTCTGGAGATTCTAAGTGAATGAAAAGAAGCCTGTTTAGTAGCTAAGCTTACTTTATGTGTAATCTATTAAATCTGTGTCTAACTTTCTGGTCCATCCACTTGCTGTATTCCATTCTATGTCTATATTAGACTGGAAACATTAATAAATGGTGAAAGCATAAAATAAGTAAAGTGCATGAAGCACTCAGGACTGTCAAAATTAGACTTTTCATGTATATGTCACCATGCTGGCTTTTAGGAAAAATATAGCTAAATATACGTATAATTGTTTCTTCCTTATGTTTCATTGAGTTCTATCATAAAACTAACAATAAACTTTGAAATGTACTTTAAGTTTTATTTCTTTTTCTTTCTTTTATAGCCTTTGGCTCATGTGTACCTGATTGAGACAGTTGTAATTTTTCAGAATGAATCAGTTTTAAGTATTAAAATACCGAAAGGTATGTTTACGATTTAGAAAAAGAACAATCCATTAGCGTATTTTTCCCCTCTGCTTCTTGATGAGTTTTTGTCTCACTGAGTCATCAGAATACATTGTGTTTATTGGAATTTGATACATTACACTTTGGCGTGGGCCAGAAGACAAACTACCACATATGATCCTTCATTCCTCGGATTGTGATCAGTCAGCCATGATTACAAATAGCTTTGGTTGTAGAGAATCTTAGTGAGAAGGTAAACATGTATGCATAATATCTGAAACTGGAACCACAAGAGGAAGCAAAATAATGATCAAGGCATATTGGTTTTATCAATAGTATTGCAGTCTTTAGTTTGAACAAAAATATTTTCTGCTATTATGATTAAGTAAGCTAAAGAAAATTACAGCTTGTCTTCACCATTTGCTAAAAACATACATAAGGATATTGGCAAGAGCACAGGAAAAAAAGCAAAATCCATCTAGATTTACTAAAATTATGTGAGAATAATGTTTGACAAGGATGTCTAGATTAAACTGAAGCCTAATCTCCAACATTTAAAGCATGTAGCTAGTTATTTTTTGTTTTTATTAACATTTACATTGTTGAAAAAAATGTTTATTGATGTGGAGTGAGAATAGGATTCCTCGTTAAGGGATAGGTAAAATAGAAAGGTAGGAGAGATTCAAAAAATATGGTTTTCTCAAACCCAGAAGAGTTGGGAAAACAAGTACTGGAATTCCACCTCCAATTACACTTCAAGCCTGCTAAAATTCAACAGGTGAATAGTTGCCTCAGATCTGCTTACCCAGAGCAAATGCCACTTAATCCAATATGAAGATAATAATAATAATATAATTGCTATATGCCAGGCACTGCTTTATCCACTTTAAATCATGACTCATTTTGTTTTTAAAACAACTCAGTGAGGGAGTGTTATTATTATGTTCACTCTACAGATGAAGAACAGAGGCTCAGAAAACTTCACTGGCCTGTTGAAATCACACAGCAAGTTAACTGCAGAATCAATAGATGAAGCCCAGGCAGTGTAGCTCCAGAATTATGGCTCCTAATCTCTGCTATGTGGTCTGAGATTCTCATGTAATCTACACCATAGCTCAGGATCAGAATGTGGTAGTTGGATCCCTGCAGAAGGAAAAATGATCAAATTCATAAATAAAGCATCTTGAAAGAATATCTTACGTTATTGTGGTGTGATATATTTTGAACACGCTTCACTATGAGCTTGTGAAAGAGGAAGGTAAGACATGGCTAATCCCCTTTGTAAGTGAGGAACAGATACAGTGTGCATTGAGAAGTAGAGTGATTTTTCCCAAAAGGTCATTCAGGTAGTACTTATGCAATGTAGAGCAGATTAATTATGTTTTAATATTAATTTTAAAAATATTGAATAGAACTATAATTCTTTTTTATTATATCGGTTTGGATCACATTTCTTTGGAGAATAGGCACCTATCACTCCTGACTATGGTTATAGTAATTTTAAAGCAATATATTCTTATAAAATACAATTAACCAAAAATCAAGTGCTCATCATTGAATTGCCTTCCCTTCCGTTCCGTTCCCTCCCCTCCCCTCCCCTCCCCTGTCCTACCCTCCCTTCCCCTCCCCTGTCCTCCCCTTCTCTTCCCTCCCAGTCCCCTCCTCTCCTGTCCTGTCCTCTCCTCTTCTCTTCATTGAATCATCTTTCTCTTTTAGGTACTGCAACGTCTGTGAATTCAGACAGCCTTTTTGTCCAACATCGTTGTCAGATAATGATAGTAATCTAGATGAGTTTTTATAATCTTTGGCACCATCTTCATAAGGTATATAAATCAGGAGAACGTATAAGCACTACCTGAGCAATCTCTTCCCAAACTCATGCTCTTTGGTGGCCCTGTAATGGTAGGATCTATGCTAAAAGTAGCATTAAAACATTTTGTAGAAGCCTAAGACCTAAATGTTTCAAATATTTGAAATAGATTACTTAAAATCATTCACAGTCAAGTATCTTGAGGCTTTTATGTTTTTTTATTAGTCTCCTAATTATCAAAGAGTTTTCTTGATTTACATACTTTATGGAGATAGTGATGGAAAACTACTCTAAACACAATTGCAAAATATTCAGATTCATAAAATATTAAAGCTGGAGGAACCCAGAAAGCTTCAGAAATGACCTCTTATTTGGTAGGCAAAAATATGTCTGAGATCAGAAAAACTCAAGGAATCATACATGAAAGATTCCACAGCTGCTTTCAGAACATGACCTTTATACATAGACTGTTTGTTGCTTTATTTATTTTCCAGGATATCTCAATAGGTAGTTGTAAATGTTTGAACATTACAATGTCATGAACCCAGTAGAATAATGCAGTCCATTTAAAAATAGAATTTACTGGCCAGGTGTGGTAACTCACATCTGTACTCCCAGCAATTTGGGAGGCTGAAGTGGGTGGATCACCTGAGGTCAGGAGTTTGAGACCAGCCTGGCCAACATGGCGAAACCCTGTCTCTATTAAAAATACAAAAATTAGGTGGGCATGGTGGCATGCACCTGTAATCCCAGCTACTCAGGAGGCTGAGGCAGGAGAATTGCTTGAATCTGGGAGGCAGAGTTTGCAGTGAGCCAAGATTGTGCCACTGCACTCCAGCCTGGGCAACCGAGTGAGACTCTGTCTCAAAAATAAATAAATAAACAAATAAATAAATAGCGTTTACTTTTATTTTGTGGTGGCTTGAGCAAAAGTCATTTCCAATATGAAGTTTAAATATTGAAGGTGTTCTCTGGAACACAGTAATTATGAGAAAGAGTTCAGACAGGAAACTTATAAAAATATATTTTGAGGAAAAGCAAAATAAAACAGTCTTGATTCCTAATCATTTTGTAATTTATATCTTATCATTACTCTTGGTTTCTTAATTCCTTATAGAAAGTAGTATATTTTTTATCAAAAGTGGCTTATTTTTGAAATATTATACTGGTCTTAAAATACATTTTTTGAAATGTCACTTAAATATTTTAGAAAATTTCTTATGCTAAGTGGAGTACTCCGAAAGTAAAAAGTGTATATTTCTAAAAACTGTTGGCTTTCATTAGTATTTAGCAGTCTAAGAGGGTGTCTTTTGGAAGAATACATCACTCGGCATAATGGATTCTTGATAAGGTAGACCCAAATTAAGATTTGGTAAATCAGGAAAAAGAAATTCTCACAAAAACCCACATTGAGTTATACAAAATGAAATATTTACAAACAATAAATATCACATGTATTTGTTTTACTTGTAGTCTTATTATTTTAAGTTTTCTTTAAAATAAGTTAAGCAATTATAAAACAAGGTGTATGTAAACCTTTAGTTTCACTTGCCTATTTGACTAAGAAAAAATTTAATATACTTTTTTTGAGGTACCATACACTAAAATTCAATCTGCATATTAATTCTTTTAAAGAAAGAGTCAACCTGCTCCTGAGTGACTTCTGGGTAGACTATAAAATTAAGGCAGAAATCATTAAATTCTTTGAAACTAACATGAGAGAAAGATACAATATATCAAAATATCTGGGACATAGCCAAAGCAGTGTTGAGTGGGGAGTTTATACCACTAAACATCCACATCAAAAAGTTAGAAAGATCTCAAATTAACCTAACATCACAATTAGAGGAACTAGATAAACAAGAGCAAACGAGCCCCAAGTCTAACAAAAGACCAGAAAATAATCAAAATCAGAACTGAAATGAAGGAAGTTGAGGCATGAAAAACCATAAAAAGGATCACTGAATCCATGAGCTGGTTCTTTGGAAGAATTAATAAGATAGGTAGACCACTAGCTAGACTAATAAAGAAAAAAGAGAACGTTTAAATAAACACAATCAGAAATGACAAAGGGGGCATTACCAGTGACCCCACAGAAATAGAGAAAACCCTCAGAGACTGTTATGAACACCAATGTGCACATGAGCTAGAAAACATAGAAGAAATTGATAAATTCCTGGGAACATGTAACTTCCCAATATTCAACCAGGAATAGATTGAATCTCTGAACAGATCAATAACAAGTTCTGAAATGGAGTAAATATTAAAAAGCCTACTAACCAGAAAAAAACCCAGGATTGGACAGATGCATAGCTGAATTCCACCTTCCTTGTATAAGGAAGAACTAGTATCATTCCTATTGAAACTACTCCAAAGAATTTTCTAAAACTTAATTATAAACATTTAGAAATTAAGACTTCATAGATTATCTAATCTCTACTTTTATTTTGTAGATGGGGAAACTGAGTTTCAGATATGGCATGACTTGCTCAGAGTCGCTTAGCCAATAGGTACCAAACCGCACTGAAATCCAGTGTTGTGGACTTCACTCCATAAAATATGCTACTTCAATTTACATATTAAACCCAAAGTGTCCAATCTTTCAGCTTCCACGGGCCACAATGGAAGAAGAATTGTCTTGAGCTGTACATAAAATACACCAACACTAACGATAGCTGATGTGCAAAAAAGAAAAATAAAAATAAAAAGAAGAAAAAAAATCTGAAAATTTCATAATGTTTTAAGAAAGTTTTTGAATTTTTGTTGGGTCACATTCAACGTTGTCCTGGGCTACATGCAGTCTGTGGGTCGTGGGTTGGATTGGACAAGCTTGTATTATACTTCTTAGGGTTTTCACAAAGATTCAGAGAAATTCACAACTCCTGCCCTATTATTTTTTATTACCAGCTATACAGTGGAGTAAAAACTATAAATTGAACAGTCATTCATGCCCACATGGATTAATGAAGACTTTGTACAACTTAATTAAAACACTTCCACTTTCTCAGCATCATTATATCTAGAATCATGAGTAACACAGCAATTCAGCATTCCTGACATTGAGTATTAAGTGATATGATTAAAGAGAACAAACCATGAGCTTTCTCATACTGTGTTGAAATTTTTCTTTTCGATTGTTTTTTATGTATAAACACAGATATACCAAGAGGGAAAAATAGTCAAACACTATTGAATAAAATATAACAAATTCCATGAAAATATCGAATTGAGATGTTGAATTTGAATGAAACAAGAATTTGAGGTCAGCAGCAACAGTTTGTCCAACTTTTTCTGTCCTGAAAGAGCCTTGTATAGTGATCTGGGCTTGCTGAACATCATTGTGACACAATTCAAGTGAATTTGGCACATGCCAACTTAGGTGGAATCCCGAGGCTCTTCTCATGTCTTGAGATGTACCATTGGCTAATTCTTCATGCTCAGGAAAATACAGCGAAAGCACACACAGAAAGATGAGTCCTGTGTCTTGGTAGGATGAAGTTAGAGAAGAGGTAGAGGAAATTCTGGGGGATGTCCCTAGGGAATATGATCTTACATTAAGTAATCTTTACATTGATTTAATCTTTACATTGATTGCTAGCTCCATTCTACCAAAAACACTCACATTCATATGTAAGTCAAAGCACTATTCACATGGAATCAACTAAGATACACATCAGTGGTGGACTGGATAAAGAAAGTGTGGTTCATATACTCCATTGAATACTATGCAGTCATCAAAAATGATAAAAGCATGTCCTTTGCAGCAATATGGATGCAGCTGGAGGCCATTACCCTAAGTAAATTAACGCAGGAACAGAAAACCAAATACTGCATGTTCTGTAAGTGGGAGCTAAAATTGTGTACTTATGGAGATAAAGATGGCAATGATAGACACTGGGGACTACAAGAGATGGGAGGGAGGAAGGAAGGAGGGCATGGGCTGAAACACTAACTGAGTACTATGTTCCCTACCTGGGTGAAGGGATCAATTGTACCCCAAACCTCAGCATTATGCAATATATGCATGTAACACACTTGCACTTGTACCCCCTGAATCTACAATGAAAGTAGATGCAACCTTACAGTGAACTATGTTTGAAAATGTTCAGTAAAATATCAAAGTGTCCTTCCATTGAAAAGAATAACTAGCACACACAAAAAGATAAAATTGCAAGCTTGTTAGCCTCAAATAAATTAACTGGAAGATTTCATTTTGTCTTTCCTTCATTGTTTGAATATACAGTAATCCCCCTTATCTTTGGGGGATATGTTCTAAGTCCCGCAGTGGATGCATGAAACCACAAATAGTAGTCAACCCTATATACACTATATTTTTTCTATGGGATAACAGAGATGGCTACTATGTGGCAAATGGATAAGTAGTCTGTGCAGATTAAATATACTGGACAAAAGGATGATTCATCTCTCTGGTTGACACAAAGCTAGATGGCACAAAATTTCATCATGCTACTCAGAACAACACACAATTTAAAACTGATGAATTGTTTATTTCTGGAACTTTTCATGTAATATTTTTGGGTCACAGTTGGCCATGAGTAACTAAAACCCCAGAAAGCAAAACTGTGGATAAGTAGGAACTACAGTACTAGAAGTCTTAAGAAATGGAAACCTTTCTTGATCTCAGAGAGGGCCCTTTTTCTGATATGTATCTGAAGTCAGCATTCAGTCATTGAATCATAGGTTTGCCTTGGCGTTTTTCCCCAACACAGTTTGTACTCTCACCTGGGACAGCAAGATGTAGATATAGGACCCAGCTGTTGCTGTGAACTGAATATACAAGTTTCCACTTACCTCAACCTTAGTATAAATATTTCCCACTCTGTGATGTGATTTTAGAGTCATTGCACCCAGCCTTCGTTAGAACGATTCCTGGAGTTTTGCATACAGTTCTAGGCACTACTTTATAAGAATGTAATTGAAAAGTGCTCATGACCTTTCTCTTTGTACCATTCATCTCATTTTAAATTATCATGCTTAAAGTGTTTACCTTTCTTAGCAGACTTTAATCTCCATGAATGAAAGTACTGTGTTTTTCTATTCATCTGCGTATCTCCAGCGCCTGGCATGTAGTAGGTGCTTAAGTAGTATTTATTAAATGAATAAAGATGGAAACTAAAATAATGACAGTTTGGGAAACTGTGTACACAGGAAGTGGCTGAATGGGGCTGTTTATGGAGAAAGGACTGCCTCAGGGGAGGATATAAATGTCATCTTCAAGTATTTGAAAGGACCATGAATGGAAGAGGGATTTTTTCATTTTATGTTATTCCAGGGGGAAATATAAAGATCTGTTACTGGGTTAAAGCTACTGGTAAGTGTTTTGGTTCAGGAGAACTTAAAAATAAATAGAGTGTCCACACATGAGCGAAGACCTTGCAAAGTATCAAGCTGTCTGCCACCAGTAGTGTTCACATACAGATGAGATAATCATTGCAGTGGTGGGTGATAGAATAAATTCTTTCATCTGTTGGAGGGTAAGCATGCTGTCTTTGAAGTCCTCTCCAACTATGACTGTGTAACTTTGATATAATTAAGCACATGATGATTTCCACTTGCTGCCTGTAAATCTTATTTTTTGTCTTTTAAAGATGCTTCCTAATTTCATTTGAAAATCCATTTTTTCATTTTTCTAGCTGTGAGTTCTTTGTCCTAGGCAGATAACGATTGGTTAAAAAAAATTGAATGAAAGTGTGATTTAAGTACAGTTTACCATTGATTTAAATTTACACAAATAATTCCCATTATATTTTTAGTGTATTAAATTAGGCATATGTGGATAATCAAAAATAACTTGGGTTTGCCATATATTATAAATTGCTTTTTCTTACCACAGACATTAACATCTGCTTGTACTTAATTTTTTATTCAGGGGGAACTTATTTAAGTCTTTTTCAGGTGGATAAAACAGGCATGTGGTCAAGATTACTTAAGCTACTACACTGTAATTGTCTCACTATTGATTACTTAATGATTTTCTGTCCCTTTTATTTGGATTCTATGCATAGGTAGGCCCTCGAGGGGACTGGTTAGTGTATAATCCAGCTTTGTCTGGTCTTCAAATACTACAGTTTTACATGAAACAAAAATAACAGCATCATAATAAATAACTCAAAGCATATCATCACCTTTCTAAGTATCTGCATGTCTAACTCTGTCAAGATTAATCTCTCTGTGTTCTCCAGCTGCTTAGTTGATGCTACTGCTTCTGAAATAGGTCTGGTCTTAAGTATCAGCCCTATGACTTCATTGCTCACTCCTGGAGCCATCTCTACAAAAATTTATTTGCCAAACCTAAGGAGTAAGGAAAGCTATAAAAAAAAAAAATTATATAAGATGGACCCTGTGTAAATAATCATGTTAAGTGGATAATGCTTACAAGAAAGGGGTAAGGCATTTTAAGAATAAAATCACATCAAAACCTGTTTGTCCATGAGAACCAGACTGGAGAGTAATGTGTGTTTGGGTTTGGAGGTGATAGACCCAACCCTGTGACAACAGTGAATAAAGGTTGTTGGTAATTTAGTACCAGACCTTGAGTCATCTGTCACTGTGAAGGCCTGGAAGAATGCATGTCCTACCAGTCATATTGATTAGAAAAAGCAGCTGAGGCAGACACTTTTCTAAAAGTTTGCCTTTGTAGAACAAAATGCATTTGTCAGATGAAAGGTCTTTCTCATGTTCTTAAAATATTGTCCACCCACTCAACAAATAAGGACTGGAAAACCTTCACCAAAATTCAAGAAATATTTAATGAATGTCTGTTATGTATGAGATAACCTCTCAATATCTAAAGTTTATCATCAGAATTCATTGCCCCTCTGCAGAAGTTATTGAGAGAAGGAAAGGGCATATGTGGCTGATTGGTCTAAGGTGCCCCTTCTGGGCAGTAGGGACAGAGTCTATTTTGAAACAGGTCAATACAAGTAAAATTGAAATTCTTTAGAATTCTTTATCTTTCCTGTGAGATTTTCAGACTCTCTGTAGCAGTAAACATTCAAACATCATGACTGATAGGATGAAAGATTAGATTTTATGCCCTTGTGACAGGAGAAAAAGGTAGAGTTTCTTTATGGGTGTGTTCTCAGAGAAAAAAAAAAGCCTAGCAAGTTTGGGCTGTTGGACCCTAGACTGGCAGGCCTCTGTCCTCAGCAGTGCTTGGACATGAGACATCTTGATCTGATCTAGCCCAGGCTTCCAGTGTAGATTAGGACCTCAGCTGATACTTGGAGTGGAAATTCAACCCAGCTTGGCAACTCTGATTGACTGTGGCCTCAGAGATCTAGGACATTCCCAGAAGTCTGGGTCAGCTGAGCAGCAGGGAGTACTCATGATAATTAAAGCCTGTCAGCCCTGTCAGGGCTGCTGAAATTTCAGCAGAGGCTTTAGATAAGGATGATCATTGTTTACTAGGCCAAGTGAACAATGATCACTACTCCCCTACAGACATTTATCACATCTCAGTACCTATTCATGGAGTGCCTACTACTTTCTAGGCTCTATTCTAAGCACTGTGGATGTAGCAGTGAACATGCTTGCTTTTATGCAGTTTATATTTTGGTAGAAGAAGTCAAACAATGAAAAAATATGTAATGTCAAGGGATGATAAATGCAATGAAGGAAAACAAAGCAGAGTACAGAGTGACTTGGTAAGGGAAATATTACTTTCGATAAGGTCAAGAAAAGTTTCCATGATAAATTGATATATGATCAGAAATTTAATGGGAAAATGGAGTATGCAATACATAGATCTGAGAAGAAACCATTCCAGCAATATACAAAGATAAAGTGTGCTCAGAGCAAGCAGGCCAAGGTGCTGAAGGGGAGTAAACAGTAAACAGAGAGAATACAGTAAGAAATGAGTCCAGAGAGGGAGATGGAGAAAATACCATGTGGGACTTTCAGGCCATGCTAAGAACTTAGCCATGTGTTTCCTTTGACTGAGATGTGAAGTCACTGAAGGACTGTGAACAAGGGAAGTAACATGATGTGACTTTACATGCTATTGTGAGAATAGACTGTAATGTGGTACAATTCAAAACAGACCAGCTACTTTACATGCTATTGTGAGAATAGACTGTAATGTGGTACAGTTCAAAACAGACCAGTTAGGAGGCTCTTACAGTAGAATGGTTAAGAGCATGTGGTGGGACGCCAGCGAAACGGCGGAATAAGGGCCCCTGAAAATTCTCTCCTCCATCAAAGCAATAAGAAGACTGGCAGCCAGGTGCAGTGGCTCATGCCTGTAATCCCAGCACTCTGGGAGGCTGAGACAGGTGGATCACCTGAGGTCCGGAGTTCGAGACTAGCCTGGCTAACATGGCAAAAACCCGTCTCTACTAAAAATACAAAAATTAGCCGGGTGTGGTGGCAGGTGCCTGGAATCCCAGCTACTTGGGAGGCTGAGGCAGGAGAATCACTTGAACCCGGGAAGCTGAGATTGCAGTGAGCTGAGATCACGCCATTGCACTCCAGCCTGGGTGACAACAGTGAAACTCCATCTCAAAAAAAAAAAAAAAAGAAAAGAAAAGAAAAGAAAAGAAAGGATAAGAAAGAAAAGAAAACTGGCAAAATGGTCAGAATAAACTTGTTTGGAAGTCTAGAAATTAAGTAGTCTTTTAGAAATCAGGGTGCCTTTATTCAAGAAAAACAGCTGAATCTTGGTAAGAACAATGAGCTTTGTAGTATTTAATTCACTTGAGTACCATTCCCTGCACTCCAGATCTACAGTAGTATTGATAAAGAAGAGCTCACATTCTCAGTGCAGCCTGGCAAGCATCCGAGAGGGAAGAATGGAGCTAGAGTTTATCCAAATCCTCACACCCACAGAACTGTTAGTATTTGACCTGCCTCTTTTGCTCAATAGACCTCACTTGCACAACAGTCTGTACTTGACTTTACTCAGAACTACCAAGTGAGAAAAGCCTTGACTCAGAGGATTATGTGTTAAAACACTTAGAGGGAAGTATTTTAATTTCATGTCTGCCTGGAGGGATGGATAACACTTGTGGCAAACAGTAGAATAACCAGAAAGCTTTTAAGGAAAATTTTGGGAATGAATTGTCCATAGGAGCTTAAAAGCTTTGAGATATTTTTGAGAATCTGGAACGACATAAACAGGTATAAGGCTGAGTACCTGTCCAGGGCTGTGCCTGCTCAGGGAAAACCTGAGAGGTCCTAAACCCCCACCTTTGGTCAATCTTGAGGCTCTGCAGAAACAGGAAGTGGAGTCTAACGCAGAGTCACAAATGCCTTGATGATTGTTGAAGGTATGTCTCAACACACACATAGAGTCCCTCAACAAAGACAGAAGATTGGTTAGGAATGAATAGATGACCACGGAGTTACTCTACTAAGCTAACGAAGCAGAGACTTTGGTGGCCACATACAACAAAGAATGTGTACTTTACAGGATTATTCCAGAATAGTCATCAAACAAACATGACTGCAGCAAGAAATCACTGCAAACCTTGGGTAAGACTGTAAGTGCATTCCCAGAGTTGCCACATTACCATGATTAAAATGTCCAGTTCTTAAATACCATGACATTCAAAGGCACAAAAAAGAGTGGCCTATTCAAAGGGGAAAAAGCAATCAATAGCAACTATTTCTAGGGAATCCTAGATGTTGGACTTACTAGACAATGACTTTAAATTAGGCATTTAAAATATGCTCAAATAACTGAAGAAAATATTGTCTAAAGAACTAAAGTGTAAGAATGATATCTTGCCAAATAGAGAATATCAAGAAATAGAAATTATCATAAAAATAGAAATTCTGAAATTGAAAAGTATAATAACCTAAAAGAAACATTCACAAGATCAGAGTTGAGCCAATAGAACAAAGAATCACCAGCCAACTTGAAAATGGGTCAATTGAGGTTATTCATAGAGAGTAACAAATAAAAAAGTATGAAGAAAATTGAGAGCTTCAGATGTCTGTGGGACATTGTCAAGCAGACCTTGCTGCTCATACTCATAAATGTGATCTTCCAAAAGAGAACAGAGAGACAAAGAAGCAAGAAGAATAATCAAGGAAATATTGGCAGAACATTTTCTAAATTTACTTAAAAGCATTAATCTTCACATCCAAGAAGTTCAGTGAACTCCAAGTAGGATGAATTCAAAGAAAATTATAATGGACACATTATAATTAAACTATCAAATAGGAAAGACCAAGAGAGAATTTTGAATGCAGCAAAATAAAGATGGCTTCTCACAGACAAACAGCGTGGGCAGGTGGTTCATTGTAAAAGAAGAGAGGCACAGTCTATGGGCACAGGCGCAGATGGGATGGCAGTTTTAGTGGTGGGAACATGTGGAAATCCTTTCTTTTCTAACGCTTCCATTTTTTCAAAGAAGTTAGGCATAAGACCACCAACTCAGAATTGGAGGGAGAGCAGGAGAGGAAGAACAGAGGCATGAAGATCACTAGCAATTTTTTTGCAAGGTCAAGCAGTATTGAAGTCAAACCAATGATATAATTCACAATGCACCGATTGTTCATTGCTATTAGCAATGCATGGAATGTGGGAACTTCATCCTTGAACTAATTATTTGTTGACAGACACTGAACTTTTTACATTAATTTAAATGCTTAAATCTTAAAATGTCAGTACTCTGGGCAAAGTCCCTGTTGTCCACCCTACTTGGCAGGAAGATTAAACCTCTGCCAAATTATGCTTTTACATTCTCGCAATAATCCCTGTATTCTTTTCCCTGGGTGGCATTTTTTGCCTATATATGGCCTGAGGTCCCAATCTGGGAACGATGAGGCAATTTGGACCAGGAGACATATATATATTTACCCGTACAACACCTTTACAAAAGAAAAAGGATCACTGGCAATATTCAATAATGAAGAGACTTTTAGATGAAAATCTGTGTTTCTGGTTCCCGGGTCTGAGGAAAATCTGACACAGTGAACCAGGCTGAGAGCAACTGGCTGGAGCTAGGCAGCAACCGGCCTCTTCTCAGGGATCTGCACTTCACATATGGGCTTTGCAAACCTTGCTGCAGTCCATTTTCACTTCATAGAATGAGTGAACTTCTCTCCTGTTACTGAATGCCCAAAACGTTCCAGTCATTTCCATAAAGAATGCTTCCTCCCAGTTATTTGTGCTCTCAAAGTTCCTACCACATTTTATAGGTTCAAATGTTATAGCATTTCTCATCTTCCATCTTTATGAACTTATTTGTTCGACCTTTTTGTCTCTCCTTTTAGATTTTTAAGTTCTTTAGAGGGAGGGTTGGCATTTTAATCCATTTTTACAATTTCACTCAGAGCTAATAAATGTTTCTGTATAAGCAGGATCAACAAAATGTGCAACGAATAATAAATTTGGTCCATTATAATTCGGTTTAAGAGACTGTAGTAAATTTTGAATCTATTTTAGGCACAGTAGAATGCTTATTAGCAATTAATATTGATGTTACCTCAGAAAATGTGGAAATTCAATTCAATTCACCTTGGAATGCACAGCTACTTAGCAGACAAACAAAATCCCTATTATGTTCTACACTATAATATTATAACAGTGCTTTTTAAGTCGTGTCGTGGAAGCTAGCAGGCATATTCTAAAATGCACCAAGGGTCAGTTGAATGCAAATTTGTTATCAAAACTCATGCCCTTAGACTGTATTCTGTGGCATCTAAATCTATGTACAACATGGAAAGTTATACCAACTATTGGTGATTTATTTATTCTTCTTGCCACTAAAGTTGAATCTTTGTCCCTAAATGCTGTCATTTTATATGCAATCTTTCTTCTGCTTTGTGTATATTTGTTGTAAATATCATAGTCTTCTCTCATCCATGGGAAATATGTTCTAAAACCCCCAGTGGCTACCTGAAACTGTATATAACACCAGACTCTATATTATGTCTATAGTGTATCTATGATAAAGTTTAAATTATAAATTAGGTAGAGTAGAAGATTAACAATAAATAAAGTAGAACAATTTTAATGATATCCTGTAACTAGTTGTATAAATGTTATCTCTATCAAAATACTGTAATAAAGACTGTAGCTGACCACAGGTAACTGAAACTGTGGAAGGTGAAACTACAGAAAGAAAAACTGCAGATGAGGGGGACTACTGTACCACAGATACACACAAAGCTGGGGATATTCCTAGGACATAAAGAGGACTTTCATAGGAAACCTAGTGAAATCCGCATAAGTGATTTAGTGAATCACAGTGTATCACTGTTGCTTTCTTTAGTTTGACAAATGTACCTTGATATTGTTAAGATGTTAACAATGGAGGAAACTGGGGAGGGGTGTGTGGGAATTCTTCGTACTGTCTGTGCAAACTCCCTGTAGCTCTACAAATATTGCAAAGTAAATTTTCTCTAAAAATCAATAAATAAAAGTTGGTGCAATATTTGGAAAGTATTCTCAAATTAAAACTCAGAAAGCTGGTGCCATCTGACAACTCTCCTGCGTTTGGGAGGTCCTGTTGCTGATAACAGCATGTTTCATCAAATAATTGTTAATGTGTAATCTTCCTACATATAAGTATACTTAAATGTATATATTTGGATTCACATAGAAGCAAGTTAGAAAAGAAGTCACTAATATTTAATTCATAAAGTAACGTTTAAAAAATCAGTTACTCTGTGGGCCATCTTTTTGTTCAGTGACATTTTATTGCCTGATAGAACTGTAGTGCTAAAGAGTATCTGTCTTAAGTGCTAGTGAGAATGTTCTATTTGAAGATAGTAACAGATACATCCTAATGGTATTTTAAATCTTCTAATATAAGAAAAGTCTCCCATGATGGGTCAGGAAGATCCTGAAATATAACAGTTTTTGAAAAGCAAAATAGTTGTTTATTGTCAACTGAACTTTCCAGTTATTTAGTCCTGAATCTGAAAAGTGTTAAAAGTAGAATCTTTCTTGATACTATTGACATTTCACATGACGAAATGTATCACTCAATTATTTACACTTTTTAAGATATACCTGTGAATTATGCATCATAAAGATATTTCATAATGAAACTTACAATTCATTTGCAAAAATAACTGGGAGTATTATTTATAGGTGAAGATAGAATTGGCATTTCAATGTACTGAGTTTAGCATGTAGAAGGAATTTTCTTATGCTGTATCCTAAGTGACATTTTGCCTATTTGGAAAATGTTTTAAAGACAGATTAAATATGGCATTTCCAACTCTCAAATGGTAAGATATCACTTTACAGGTTTATTATTTTCAAATATTCAAGCTCAAACATTTTTATAGATTAAAGAGATTGCTTAACTTAATAGAATCCAGAATTCTAAGTTTACATCTTTCTTAAATTATCATTATTGTACACATTGCAAGTAACATAACATCATCAGATTTATACTATAATTTTAAGATGCAAATGTATAATTGCTAGAATTTAACCTCCCCAAAATGTGATTCAACCTGATTATCCTGGCTACATAAATGCAAGCTAATCATCAGCAAAGAATCATTGAAATAAAACAAGAATGTTAACACAACAACAACTGCAGAATAAACAAACTTTTCAAGAAGGAAAAAAACCAAGGGACTAATTACATCTGCAACAAAAAAATCATACATGCCTACTATTTTAGAATATTCTCCCATCCATTCAGACTTTAGCTGTGGCCAAGATTGCTTCAATATGTGTTTTGACCTCTACCTACACCAATAGTCATTTTCCTATATTAATTTCTTCATTCAGTAAACCATCCAATCTCTCCTTCATTCAGTAAACATTTATTCTTGGACAGCTCTGAGTTGAACAGTGTGAAGGTGTTGGACGTGATGGAGAAGAAGCAGTTCCTGCTCTTGGTCTAATTACTTGTTTAAATAAAACTAATTCAAATGTAAGAGATACTCTCATTTTAGGGCACGGTAGCTCACGCCTATAATCCTAGCACTTTGGGAGGCTGAGGCAGGTGGATCACTTGGGGTCAGGCGTTCAAGACCAGCCTGGCCAACATGGTGAAACCTAGTTTCTACTAAAAATACAAAAATTAGCCAGGAGTGGTGGCACACACCTGTAATCCCAACTACTTGGGAGGCAATGGCAGCAGAATCTCTTGAACCCATGCGGCAGAGGATTTAGTGAGCCAAGATCATGCACCGCGGCACTCCAGCCTGGGCAACAGAGCCAGAGTCCATCTAAAAAAAAAAAAAAAAAGTTTTGAGAGACAGGGTAGCAAGGTAATTTCCAGGGTTTCTAGATTGGGTGAATCTCAGAGCACAGTGAGAACAGGAGCTTTAAATAAATTGGAAGAGAACCTTAATGAAAATTCAAGTTAGTAATGTATTATTATTATTGAAAGTTTTTGGAAAGAGGAAATTAGAAAAAGCAAGACAAGTTAATTGTTTTCCTCAAGTAATGGTTTAATATAGATATGAAAATTATTTTAGATGACCTATTACTAATGCAAAGACCAATTTTTCTCCAAAATATGTGATTTATGTTTCCTTAATTTCATTAAAGATCAGTGTTCTCATCTCTAAGATAGTGATATATAGATACTTAGTACTCAGATGTCAAACAACTGAACTGAGAAAGTTCCAAAATAAACGTTTGTGCAGATGAGTCATATGCACCTGGGTTAAAGGACAATGACAAAGTCTTAACCAGTCCTGCGGTTTCCAGCTCATACCCTGATGCATGAAAGGGCAAGGAGAGTTGTGTTTAACAGTATATTCTTCAAAGAAATGTCGCTTTTCCTCAATGTGTCTTCTGGGTGAGCACATTAAAATCATGTTTTGCTGCAATGCCATCACACCAAGTTGCTGACTTTCTTGTTGCCTTAGCACATGGTACGAAAATGAATTCTGCCATAAGATAAACTTAAGTCTTAAAGACTTCATATCACGGAGTGTAATGTATATTCTTCTTTTGCAATCCATAGTTCTAACATCTCTCTCTCTCGCCCTTTTATGTTATTAGCAATCACTCATACCACAGGTGGATGAGAGTTGAATAAATTGAAAAGGCATTACTGCTGCTCTAAAAAAAAAAAAAGGGAGAGATATTCTCATTTTAAAAGGTTAATCAGATCACGCATTTGCATGCTTAAATTTCTCAAATGTCTTTCCATTGGACTTAAATTCAAATTCATGGCCTAACAATGGGCTACAGTGCTCTACAGGACCTGCCTCTGATCTCTCGTCTCATTTCTATTCCTGCTCTCCAGCTCTACTGTAGAGCAAGCACAGGGGCTTCATTTTTATTTCTCAGAGGTACTTGACTCATTCCTGCCTCAGGACCTTTGTACTTGATCTTGCTGCTTCTACCTAGAATGTTGCTTCTTGCCTCCTCATTCCCAAGTCCTAACCAAGTCAGAGATTCTGGTTAGTGCTTTCCTCATACTATCTCATTGCATTTCTTAAAAATTGCATTGCCACAAAGAGATTACATACTTCTTTAGAAAAGAAAAATTGGAGAAATCCTAAGAATTTTACGGCAATGAAATCACAGTCTTGATCAGCAATCTTATGAAAGCAAAGGTACAACACCTTTAAACTCCTATGGCCAATTTAAATTATCATGAATTCTTATAAATTAGTGCTCCTTTTTGATTAGTGCAAAAATAATTGATAAATAAATATAGTTGACTCTGTCATAAATGTATCTGAAGTCACCTGATATTTTGTCGAAATGTATCTAATGCAGCAATAATGTTAATCGAATATATATAAACGGAAATTAGGATCATGAAAATATGTAAGCTGTAACAAAGCATCACACTTTTCATTAACTAATTTTTTACTGTTTTAGAATTTACAAGGCTTTGGAGGAAGATAATTTGGAACTTCCAGGTCTCTCTTAAAATCATCTAAAATAGGTCTTGTTTATGTCCTTTTCTCTTAGTGAATTATTTTTACATCAAAGAGAGTAACCATGATGCTTAATAAATAAAATAAAAATAAAATATTATTTCATTGAAAGAGTTTTTATTTTATTTGTTTATTTTTCAGACAGGGTTTCACTTTGTCACCCAGGCTGGAGTGCAGTGGCACGAGCTCATCTCACTGCAGCCTCGACATTCTGATTTCAAGCAGTCATCCTCCTACCTCAGCCTCTCAAGCAGCTGGGACTATAGTTGCACACCATCATGCCTGGCTAATTTTTTTTTTGTATTTTTTGTTAGAGAGGGGGTTTCACCATGTTGCCCAGGCTGGTCTTGCACTCCTGAGCTCCAGTGATCCACCCGCCTCAGAGTTTTTATTTTTAATTGAGTTTAGCCAGCACATTTTTCCTTCATTTTTTTCTTATATAGATTCAGCCACAAGTAATTAGTGTTTGACCAGGATCCTGATTCTAAAAAGCAGTAGTCGCGAGACTTAAGAAAGATAATTTAATTTACTTGTTTGTTTATTTAACACCTGATATTTTGTCTAACTGTATCTAATGCAACAATAATGTTAATTGAATATAAATATAAACAGAAATTAGGATCATGAAAATAGAAGGGAAAATACACTAATCAGGAAAGGTGAAATTTTAGGCAGAAAGTGATTCAGCCTCAGTAGATCTCAGTTTTCTCATTTAATCTAGATCAAGGAAGATAAGTATGTCCTCCCTTGTGTGCCAAACCAGTTTTGTTGGAAGAGGCGGTTGCATTGTGTTAAGAAGTGTCTTGAGGCCAGGTAAGAGCTCACCAGGGAACGATGAAGCGATGTTTCCTTGAGGTCCACTAAGCACACAGAATTTGGAAATGGCAGCAGATTTGCTGTGCATTGGCAATGCCTGGACAACGTTATAGTTGTCAGTCATTTTCTAAAGTTTCTTCATTGTTGTTCTACAATTTCTTACTGTTCAGCAAAAGCCATTTGCCAAAAGTGAAAAATATTCCAAATTTAGTATTTATTCCAATTTTCTTGTTATTTAATTTTAATAAATGTATTATGAATGTATGGCCACCACTTTTCTTTCCCAGTGTCCTTATAATTTGAGTTCTGCTTAATGTCATATTTATGTTTCTGGATAATATTTCTGAAAGTAATTGGCATCATCAGAATGAATTTGTCATCCACCGTCTTAATTCTGATCTCTTTGCAAGCTTCTCAAAATTGGATTAACTAATTCTGAATAATGCAACCCTAATCCCAGCACCTAGTAGACATCTACTGGGTTGGATATCTGCATTCTTTCCAATAATAAAATTTATTCTTATCTAACCCAACGTTCTGTTACTTTTCCTCAATCCCTGAATGCCTAGGACTTCTCCATCCTCCCCTGGCCTGTCACCTGTGTTGGCCTGGACCATAAGTCTTCATTATTCCTGAAATATGCTACTTATTCCTTCTGAGACTTCACACCTCTGAGCCTAGAACCCCATTCTAAAATAGTACTAATGGCTTAGAGTTCAGTGTCATGCCTTCTGATTTCTTACCAACTCCAATTCCCTAGGAATAGATTCTAATATTGAATAATAATGGCAATACTAGAAAACGTGTTTTGAACAAAGACTCTAGGCTAGTAGGCAATACCGGGAATTATCTCATCCTTAAAAAACAATGTATGAAACAGTTATCCATCTTACATGTGGGAGAATGGAAGCATAGGAAAGTTAAGTAGCTTGCCCAAAGTCACAAAGCACGTCAACAATACAGTTGAATACCATCTAAGTTATTTGAATATGAACCTGAGCTCCCAACGCTACTGCCCCACTGGTTTTACTAACATTCTATTCTTCCTGAACAGGTTGCAGGCAGAGTGCAGACAGAGAGAAGACCTGCCTTGTCAGGACTGGCACCCAATAAGACCTCTAGATTGGGCCCTTCCCCTTTCATATCCCTTTACTATTTTTATGACTCTATTTTTAAATGTGTACAAAGAGCTTTGCTTGATACTGAGGATATGTAACTCACAAGGCAGGCATGCCCCCTTCCATCCACCTTAGAGGCTTTCAGAGGAAAGAAACCTTCATCACATAATTTTACAAAGAATTGCACATCCAGAGTTGTGATAAGCTCTACTAAGAAAGATTGCAGTGTACAGTAAAAGCCTACAACAGGATGACCTAACCTATTCTTGCAGGTCAGAGAATTGCTGCATTTCTCATCAACTCCATTGTATGGCTCAATACTTATTGTGTGGTTCACACATCACTTCCCTTCCAGGTTCAACTACAACTAAGTGTATTCAGCAGAATTCTAGCTTTGAGTTGCACAGATACTGGTATGCTTTGCAGCTCTCCCAATTCGCCACAGCCTCTTCTTCACTAATAGAGGTTTTACTAAATATATTTATTAACATATTTCAAGCTACCATTACCTTATCAGACCTCTGTTCTGCTGAAATACTGAGCAATATTGTTTTATTGATTGGGTACCTACTGATGGTAGCAATATGCAAGCATGCATTATTCTCATACGACTACAGCTTTAATAGTCTGGAGGTAATATTGAAAGTAATTTACTGTCATCTATAGATGGCAGTTCAAGTGCTGTGGTAGTTAGGGCTGCCAATTTGGAAATTCCAGTCTGCATACAAATGAGTTATCTAAAGTCTTTTTAGAACTAACTTGATAAAACAAAAAGGCAAGAAAGCCCACCACTGACCTGATAGTCATCCACAAATATGGTAAATGGGAACAATTTCTTTGGGATGAAAGATAGACATCTTTTCCATTATCTTAAGTTTTCTAGTAGAGTCAATGACAGGCACTGAAGGAGTTCGTGGACATGTTGACTTAATTTAGTGTCTAAATCCTGAATCTTTTTGCTAACTACAGATCACACTAAATTAAGTCAACATGTTCACAAACTCGTGGATTGCAGAGTTCTCCTGCATTGCAGTGTTCATCACCTGAGCTGGAGGCAGAACAGAGATTTAGATAAAGAAAATACTGAAACATTGTTTTTCCCCCACCAGTGACAACGTTAAGATGTTTTGTATATCAAATTATTCAATATTTCATATTATCAAAGGAACAATAGTAAAAAGAAGTAAGCAGAAAACCTACACTCTCATACACAAAAAAGTATTATTTTATATTCATTGCTTCCTTTGGCCTAAATGCAGTTTAAAAAAAAAGCTTAGGTTCTATAAATATGTGTAGATCTTGTTGATTCATTTTAACTGCTAGATAGCATTGATAGCATTCCACTGAATGAATAAATCACATCTATGTAAACATTGCACAACAGAGGGACAATTAGAATGTTTTCCTTTTTAAAAAGAAAACTAGAACACACAGACATTTAGTGAAAAATTTTGTACATAGTTCCTGTGCTTATCTAGTTTCTCTCAGATAGATACCCATAAAAAGTAGGGGGAAAGAAAAGTTGTGAAAAAAAAAATGTGCAGTAGGATTTCAATGATCTAAATCTTTAAAACTTACAAACACTGTTTATGGATGAATTTCTTCATAGTATAGAGGTTTATAAACATGCACAAAAATGATCCACACCATTTTCAAGAGAGTGAATGGTCCTGGGGAGGGCGGGTTAAGGGATGAGAGTAGCACTTTAGCAATATCTGTAACAGTTTACTTCTCTTTTAAAAAAAGATCTAGAGCAAATTGCAATATGTTAACATCTGTTTGATCCTGGTGGTGATAATTACGTAGATGTTGTATTTTTCCTATACTCTTAAATATGCTTGAAATGTTTTGTAAGTTCTGTGAAAACTAAGTTTTACGAAAAGTTGTCAATGTTATTTTAAAAAAGAAAAATCTTGTGTGTACCATAAGAACATTAGAATTACTGATACAATGTCTTCTATGCAAACACTTGGCTGTCTCCTGTTGGAGGAGGTATATATGAGTTAGAAAACCAGCTGTGAAAAACTATCAGATTTCAGCTAGTAGTAGGGTTCACGTAACTATGAAACTAAATGGCAGTTTCTACTTCAGCTCACTGGGGACCGGGTGCAGTGACTCAAGCCTATAATCCCAGAACTTCAGGGGGCCAAGGAGGGAGAATTGAAGTTTGAGATCAGCCTCAGCAACATAGGAAGACTTCATCTCTACAAAAATTAAAGAAAAAAAAAATACCTGGGTATGGTGGAGCATGCCTGAAGTCCCAGCTACTCAGAAGGCTGAGATGGAACGATTGCTTGAGCCCGAGAGGTCAAGACTGTGGTGAGCTATGATGGTGCCACTGCACTCCAGCCTGCTCCAGCCTGGATGTCAGAGCAAGGCAAGACCCTGCCTCAAACCAACCAACCAACAAACAGCCTGCCCCAGCCTGGGTGTCAGAGCAAGGCAAGATCCTGTTTCAAAAAAAAAAGTCTTCAGCTCACTGAACTCACTGGGGTGAAAGGGAGCTAGAGAAAGTGTCTAAAAATCTCAGGAGTTCAGGGAGCTGACTCAAGTGCAACCCAACAAGGACAAGTCAGCCTCAGTCCTGGGATGAGCTGAACTCAGTTACAGACAAGATTCAACCCTTGGGTGGGAAGGAAGGAATGGCGCCTTTAACTCCACATGAAATAAAAACTGAATCAGGAATAGGCTACAAGGAAAACCAGAGCAGAAGATCCTAGAAGCAAGGAAGGCAAAGCTGAATGGGGAAGCTGTGCGTGTAGTCCATGCAGGGGGAGTCAGCAAGCCGGGTTTGAGTGATGGGCAAGATATCAATCTTTTGAGACTCAGTTTCTTTATCTCAAAACAAGGGTAACACTGTCTGGAGGATATACTAATGAGAATTAAATGAAATAACATATGAAAGTACTCGGCATCTCAATAAAGGTTAGTATCCCCTCCACTTAGTAGGGTACATGCATTCAGGGGTAGGTCAGGGAGAGGAGAGAGAGAAGCAGTCAGCAGGCTTTAGCTGAAGTTATCTCAAGCACTGTCTCAGAAGGAATCCAAGAAAAATGTCATTGATGCTGCCACTCCCCACACCTGTCAGCGGGGTTCAGGGAAGAATAAGGCCATGCAATGACTGAAAAGTGTTGCAAATGAATGAAGAAAGAGCATATTAGATTATGCATGCATCTCTCAAATTGGTCAAGATGCGGGAGCCACTTGACTCAGTTACACATATTTAGGAAAAGCTTAGCGGTCTGACCACAACACTAAGCACCAAGGATCCTCATTCATGTTCCAGACACTGATCCGCAGTGCACGCAAGGTGCTCAAGGGGGAGACTTGAATCTCTGCTGCATGAGCTGCACCAACACAAATTCTTCTGTCTCTGCTCTCTGCTCTGCGAGACTGTCTTGTGCTTTAAAACATTCACTGCAATATGCATTTCCAGTGGTCGATTTTGAAGGCAAATAAGAATCTTTAATATAGGCATTCTCTATCTGCTGCTATGTTCGCTCATTGCTGCTGTTTAATTCTCCTTTTATTCAAATTAAATACCTTGCAGTCATTCAGAAACTGTGCCTTCTGTTGCCACATCTTCCTGCCGTCAGAGCAGTTAATTAGCTCTTGGCAGGTCTTAGCTTCTGAAGAGCTTGAAAGGATGATTTCTAATGGTGCACTGAAGTACAGCAAGTTGCTTCAAATAAACATGGTTAAAAGTCTATTGTTTGACATTTGTCAATTTTTACACGATCATTTATCATTTTCATTTATTTGGCAGAAACAGAAAAATCTCATTCGTTTCACATTCCTGAAGGTAGAGCCATCATCATTTCTTATACTTGAACAAAGGAAGACTGTAAAAACCAGAGGAAAAACATAAAAAGGAAAATGGGACCTTATTGAAGCAAAAAGCCCTATAAAATCTGAAAAGGACTTCTCTATGGAAGACCTATACCATAAAATTGATTCTTATTGCTACTGTTACCTTTAAAGGGGTCAGAAATGGGAGACTTATAAAGAATCTTTCTTATTTATCTTTGCCAGCAGAATGAAGTCCATTTTTCTTAGATTGGCATTCAGAACCCTCAGGGATTATGAACTTGACACATTTCTCTGATCGTTTCTCCTGGCACTTGTCTGCATATACATTATGTGGCAATTTTTGAACATCTCAGTCTTTCCTTAATAGCCTACCTCAATTTTTACTTTCTTCCTGAGTCCTTTCCCTACACTACTAATGGTCTCTCTTTCCCAGGGACACATCTAGCAGGTAAATATACAAAATGCTCGGTTCAATTTGAATTTCAGATAAGTGAGAAATAATTTTAATATAAGTCTATCTCTTGCAATATTTAGGATATACTTCTACTAAATATGTATTATTTTTATATCTGAAATGTTTCTACCTGTGTCATCTGTTTTGTATCAAGCAACCCTACTTCCTTCTCTGAACTCTTGAGAGATTTGTTGTCCTCATGATTTACTTGTCACCTGCCATTTCCAGCCTAGTTTTGTTATGATCTTCAGACAGATTTTAAGCTCCTTGGAAACACAGTGGAATCCCACTTTCAATTAGGATACAGAAAGGTATAAAATCTCTTCATTCATGTGATCAAACCTCAAAAACCACCAAGCAGACATAGAAACAAAAAAATAAACAATTTTCCTTAAAGACATTGAAGCACAGTGAGCACAAAGAAATCTTATGTGAACTAAGCACCAGAGACACAAACTGTTGGAGGTGAGACCAGTTCCTAGGACTGTGGTCTGGGAGCACAGGGAAGCCACTTGCCAGAGAAGGGCAGTCTTTGCTCTGACAAAGAGAAACCAGCAAATGCTGGACAAATCTGTGTGCTAGCAGGTCACTTTTGAATCTGAAGGAGACTACTAATTCCGTCTCATAGAATTTTACTGAATAAGCAGAGACTGGAAGTTGGATTGGCAAACGTAGAAAGACCACATGGTCTTATAGCCAGAAAAAAAGACCAGTTCTTAGGGTGGAATAATAATAAATATAAGAAACAATGGCAGCATAAAGATAATAGAACAAACCCTTTTAACTGCTAAAACACAAAAACTAAACAATATCTATCAATCTAAAATGTTGTATACTGTAAAAATATGTTTCAAAAATTAAGGTTAAATGAAAACATTTTCAGATAAACAAAAGATGAGAGACATTATTGCCAACAGATCCAAATCATCAAAAATGCTAAAAAGAGTTTCTTAAGCTAAAGAGATGAAGTGCCAGATGGAAATTCAGATCTGCAATAAGGAATAAAGAACCCCAATAATGGCAAATGAAAGGGTAAATATAAAAGGTTATTTTCTCTTCTAAATTTTTAAAAAGTCAATTAAAATTTCTTAGTATATGAGAGATATATGAAATATTAATTTAAGGTAGATCATGATAAGTCAACCATGCATGTTGTAATTCTCAGAGCAATGACTATAAAAATAATTTTAAAAGTCATAGCTAAAAAGCCAGTAGAGATTTACTAAAGCCTACACATTTATATCCCCTCCTCCCTCCCAAAACTACAAACTGGAAAGTAAAAACAAAGAAACAAAGAACAGAAGGGATTAAAAAAAAAAAGAAAAAGAATAAAGACAATGTGTTCCACTCGTAGAACCTCAGCTCTCCTCTGTGAAATAACATATTTTTCATGATGTTCATGATGAGAGTAAAGTGAAACAAAAGAAGAAAATTATTTGGAAAATACCTGACACATGTTAAGTCCTCATGATATTCATTATCACTATCTCTATCTTTGCTATAAATCACTTTAATATCATGGACAAATGAGAAAGCCACGACACTTCCATCCCAGCCCTGCTCTTCGTGGGCCCTTGTGTGAGACTTGGCTAAAAGGCTGTGCCTCCATGGTCATTTCTTTCCAGACTTTTTTTCAACAGCTTCATTAAAATATAGTTTACATGCCATATAGTTCGCCCGATTAAAAAGTATGATTCAATTTTTTTTTAGTATATTTACAGAGTTTTGCAGCCATCACATAACCCAATTTGAGAATGTTTCATCATCCCTAAAGAAAGCTTGTACCAGTTAGGATCACAGAATCCACCCTCAACTCACTGAACCCCTGCTGGTAGACCACAGATATCTGCACTGTAACAAGATCCTACAAGTGATTCTGGGAGAACACCAAAGTTTGACACCTTCAAAGGCACATGTTTGTGATGGGTTCCCAGGTGCGATGCAGCCTAGGGGACTTCAGAAACTCATGTTGATATAAAATAAAAAGGTTTTGCTAAGGAATATGAACAAACGTTATCTAATTAACATAAAGCACAGTAGAGAGTAGTGGTTAAGACCAAGTACTGTGGCAGGATGGGGTCAGATCACAGCTCTCTTCTTGAACTTGGGCAAGTTACTGAAACTCATGGAGCCTCCACTTCTGTGAAATAACACATTTTTCATAAGATTCATAATGAGAATAAAGTGAAACAAAATAAGTAAATTTGAAAACATACCTGGCACATCTCAAGTCCCCGCGATGTTAATAATTACTATCATCATTCTAGTTAACAGCTAGGGATTTTAGATGAGAGTTGTACTAGGATGAATTTGGAGCATTCTGCTGCTCAGTTCTAAGACAAAGTAAGAAGGCTTAAGTTTTATGTCCATGGCATATATTTCAAGGGAATGTGGTGACTGAAAAATAGATATATAAAAGCTCAGAGGGAAGTGACAAGATAGTACATTTTTCATCTTATTCAGATAGAATTTAGAAGAGTTGAGCCAGCACATTTTTGAAAGTGTTATTGTGGAAGCATTGACTATAGCCTTGTTTTGTTTGCTTTTAAAGAATTGTAGACGCATGCACATGTTAGACAGTCAGTATCTTTTTGTTTCTATGGTGATTTTTTTTTGTAGTTTTTTTGTTGTTGTTTTGTTTTGTTGTTTGTTTTTTGTTTTTTGTTTTTTTCTTGAGAACAGAGTCTTGCTCTGTCGCCAGATTGGAGTGCAGTGGCGTGATCTGGGCTCACTGTAACCTCCGCCTCATAGGTTCAAGGGATTCTCCTGCCTCAGCCTCCTGAGTAGCCGAGACTATAGGCACGTGTCACCACGCCCACCTAATTTTTGTATTTTTAGTAGAGACGGGGTTTCACCATGTTGGCCAGGGTGATCTCGATCTCCTGACCTCGTGATCCTCTCACCTCTTGCCTCCCAAAGTGCTGGGATTACAGGCGTGAGCTACCACACCCGGCCTCTATAGTAATTTAAAAGTCATTGTGCCCTCCCTCATATACAGCTTTTTTGAGTAACTATTATTTTTTACTTCTAGTGTTTTGTCCCTGTCTCTTGCTTTAAAAAAATGTAAACTTCCTGCAACCCCTTTAAATTGTCAGCAAAAACAAATAAAGTGGCTTGTGACACCAAGACAGGGGAAATGAGAGGCAAAGAAGAATGCTGTGACTTCAGGGTGGAGAGAGATGTGGTTTGACTACAAATGTACAGTCAGCTTTGATTGAGGGAAACATAGGAAGGTATAGGAGCAATCAGGGGAAACTATTACAGATCTCCTGGGCAGAGGAAAAAGTCAGGGCAGGAAATGTTCCTGCAGAGAGATGGAGAGGAAACAGCTGGTGAAATGTTAGTGTATCAATCATGTGGGGACACACACATGGAGCTGAGCCAGGTGGGAGTGCAGCTCCTTGCAGGAATGAGAGCAAGGATGGGCTCAGATTTACATAATTCACATACCCGCAAATTCATGCATGCACACACGCACAAATGCGTGTTTTTTGGAGCCCTTTGCCAAAGACAGTGACAATGGCACATCTATTTTGCATTGGCAGTAAAAAAATGTGAAGCTGGTGAATGGGATGAATGAGTACTGTAGGCTTACCCTGTGTGAGCCAGGGCTCAGGCAATGAGGGAAAGAGCCACACAGGCTTTATTTTCATTGACTTCATGGCCCTCTGAGGGAATGTTCTCTCCTCCCTGCGTCAGAGGCTGGGAAACTACTCCCTCGCAGGGTGGTTGCTTATAGCCATTCCTTTTATATGGGCATATATGGAGCTTCCTTGGGTGATAGAAATAGTATTGCTAGGAGATGAGGATGCTTGCTTCATTATGTGGAGAGGGCTGCTGCCAGGTGTGTATTTCAGGACCTAAAAAGTACCACAGAGAAGGAAAATGGAAAGGAGTAACTCAGCAGTAAAACAGAAGCTCTAGTTGTGATTCCGTCAAGATGTAATCAACAAGGCAAGAACCCTGTGGGCACAGGCCAGAACCTGGGAATAAGAGGAATGACATTTTGGGACCCAGAGAAGAGAAGCAGGACTGCCTAAAAAAGTCAGGGGATTAGAGCAATATTCAAAAAGTACATAGTTTCCAGAGCCAGCCTTGAACCTGGCAAACAAACTCTCATCTGTCAGCTAAAATCAATACATAGATAACAGAATTATTTTTATGTGAATAGAGATATTTATTCCCAGAAAAGGCAAACTCACTTCCGTCTGTTCTTAAAAGGGTACTAATCCCATTAGAAGGTCTCCCGCTTCATGACCTAATAACTTCCCAAAACCTTATCTCCAAAAAGCATCACATTGGAGATTAGGGTTTCAACATATGCATATTGGAGGGCACAAACGTAATTGGTAACAGTTATTATTATTACTATTATTACCATTTTACTGATGAGGAAACTGAGACATAGAGAGTTAATCAACTGGTAATTAGTAGACCCAGGTATCCAGCTAGTTAGCAGTCATTCCAGTAGTTAAACAAAGGTGACCCAGGTCCAGAATTTTTGCATGCTTTTAACCATTATAGTGGCTATGATGCCACTATATAAAGCCAAGGTCATAGGCTCCAATGGCCACTGCCAAAATGATTGTCTGTTACCTTGCAAGAAAGTGAAGTCATGCAGTGTGCCATAACTATGTGAATGGCCCCACAAAATGTATAATTCACAGAAGAACTGAAGGTATAAGCTTTGAAGTTCTTCAGATCCAGCTTCCTGTCCTGACTCTACAACACTAAGACATGCAACCGTGCACTTACCATAGTCTGCAGCATGAAGATAAGTGTTACTGTTAGTGTTATCATCATTATTAATAATCTTTATTATCAATATAAATAAAGTAATACATTTTCCTGTGTGCTTCTTAACCTGATAGTCCTTTAAAATCATCTGGAAAGGTTTTAAAAAATATTTATTTCCTGAGTCATACACTAAACCAAATAAACCAGATGATCAGGGATGGAGTCAGGGTTACGGGGTTGCTTACCCGTATTTTTCTAAAACTTCCCAAGCAATTCTAAGTTACAGACAGTAATACAAATTGCATTGGTCACCTAATACTCAAAGAACTTTCAAGATAGTGTGTTGGGTGTGTCGTTTTGCTGGGCGCCAGGGAGGTTCTCACAAGGAGCTTCTCGTAAGACACAGCACTCTGCCCTGTAGAGCTCTCAGCATAAAGCTTTATGGCATGCACCTGGGAAGCAGGCAGTTCCTCCACTGCTTTATCTTCCAATCCATTGTTTCTGCTTCTCACTGTGTGTCTAATGTTGCCTGCAGATGCTAGCCTCATGAGGCCGTAAAATGTAGTGTTGCACTTGATATGTCACTCAGGCTCATTGTTCACCAAACCTGAGGACTTTGAGGATTCATTCCTGGACGTGAGCGTTTCAGTGGGAAATGCCTTAAATCTTTATGGATCAATTGTGTTATTATTATCACTATTATTAGAACTGTAGTTTATTAAGCGCCTCTTATATCCTAGGTTCTCTAACAGGTGCTCTACCTACATTATCTCATTTGACTCCCGATACAACCCAGCAAGAATGGAGCTACTATCCAAATTCGGCAGGTGAAGGAACTGACGCGAGCAAATCAAGTTGCCCCAAATCACATGGCTTCTACGTGGTGAAACCTGAATTTGAACCCAGATCTGAGTTCCAAAGGCCCTGTTCCCTCCACAGGCTTCATATTGTCATGGCTAAGACTGCCCAGCTCTCGTTTGAACTGTTAGCAGCTTCTTGTCAGATCTGGATTCACCCCAGGTTGTCCTCAGTCTTGAAAATAAAAGATCAATTTTGGTTTCTGAGAGGAGAGGGGTGTCACATAGGGACTAAGAAGGTTCTAGAAAAACTGGATGTGCCCAACAGGAAACTTTCAAAGGTCAGAGAGGAGACAAAACGTATCTATGGCCTCTGTGATCCTGAGGATCGTGGCTGTTAGGAGAAGAGATGAGGAATGTCCTAGCCCTCGGGGACCCAGAGTAAATGTCCAGAAGTAAATAAACCTTAGAGATGTTATTTTACAAGCTCCAATAGTTGCGAGGTTGGTCAGGATATTTCTGCTCCCTGCTTTCCCAGAGAAATTGTAGATAATAAGGAAACAAGTGAGAAAAGTACAGGAATAGGAAAAAATGAGAAAAATCCCAGCATTTCCCCAGAGCATTTTGGAATTTAGATTGATATTATTTTGAATCAAAGATGTTTTTACAGGAACACTTCGTTTTTACATAGCATCTCTTTTCTCAAAAATTTAAATGGGAATTCAGTCACTGTATAGCTACTATGGTGTACATTAGGACTTCAGTACTTCCTCATCTTATAACTGAAGGTTTGTACTCTTTGACCAATATTTCCCCCTTGCCCCATCTCCCAGACCCTAATAAGCATTGTGCTATTTTCCATTATTATGAATTTGACTTATTTTAGCTGCCATATACACCTGAGATCATCTGAGTAGATCTCACACGTTCTCACCACACACACAAAAAGATAGCTGTGTGAGGCTATGTTAATTAGTGTAATGTGGTAACCATTTAAGAATACATACATATATCAGAACATCATAATTTATACCCTAAATATATACAATTTTTATCTGTCAATCATACTTTAATAAAGCCCAGGGAAAATCACTCCATAGCTTGCCATGTTACAGTATTTTCAGGATAAGGTCAGGGAAAAAGTAATGAAGTAACTAACTTGGCTAATTAGGAAGGAAGCAATGTTTAGATTAAAAAAAAAAAATTAAGGAATAGAGAAGAAAAATGATTTCCAAGAGTCCTAACAGGAGAGAAAAACCCAGACCAAGACATTTTCAAGATGGTTCTAGGAGAGGAAAGCTTCAGGGCTGATTGAAAAAAAGGTCCTGGATTTCTATTTACATGGCAGTCCTGAGTTTACCCAGAAAATCATTTCCTGTATAACTCTGGGTCTTTCTTTAAAGCTAGAAAACAAATCCAGGGATTCGTGGAGTCAATTGAATAGTGATGAGCAGTAGGTCCCATGTGGGACCTGGGGGTGAGGTATGCATTTTCTCAGTGTCTCAGGGTACAGAAAGTAGACAGACAAAATTGAAAAGTCATTAGAACGGAGTCATTCTCCAGGGATCTGAAAAGAGCTAGGAGAGGGCAACCTGACCGGGAAGTAACTGGAATCTCAAAAAAGTATAAACAGCCTCACCTTCCTGAACTGCCAGTGACTGTAAAATAAGATAGCTGAGTAGTCATTTAAAAACCCAACATCTCATGCTTCTCATATTTATAATCATCATATCATTCTCATTTCATGTTTATTGATTGCTTTTGTCATATGTAATTCTAAATCCTCCCCTGATCTAGATAGTCAGATTCTTGAGTTTTAATTTTCTCTAACCTGGAGGATGTCAGTAAGTGTTCAAAGTATCTTTTTCACCATTCCTCATCTCATACTTTATGCTCCAGCAACAGTTATAGCTTATAATTCCTGGTGTATCCCTCACCACCTCTGACCTGCACACTCCACCCTCTTCATCCTCCATTTGTCTAGCCATCTTACATTCCTCCTGGAGGGCACTTCTCAGGTGGCACATCCTCTGAGCAGCCTCGAGTTGGATTATCGTCCCTCTCATATGGACCTACATGTTCCTGTGCATAACTCTATCATTGGACTGACCATGTCATATGTGAATTACCTATGTATTTGTGTTATGCTGACTAGGCCTGTGAGCTGCTTGAGGGTTGGGCCTGCATCTTGCTCATCTTTAAAACCCCACCAGCTAGCACAGAGGCAGGCCCACAGTACCATTTGGTAAAAGTTTGTTGATCTGATAACCAATTAAATTAAAAAACAATGAAATTGATAGGAAACCTTTACAAAAGGCCATCCAGAAATTGGTAGCAATAACCAAGACTTAAAAATAATTTCCCCTTCTCTTTATGACTTGGCAGAGCACAAGGCAGAGAGTTCACTCATCAAAGAAATCATTGTATGCTTTGAGATACAATTAAATGTTGGATGTGATAAAGTCTTATATTGGATAGAAACTTCCTAACTGTGAACAGGTTAGACTCCATTCAATTGAAAATCTAATGTATTTGAACCTCAGAGTGTGTTTACCGAATGGATCTGTGCCGTGAATGGTGGTTAGGTGCCCACAAGAGCCCATCAGCCCACAAAACCCAATGCAGCCCATAATGCAGCTGAGCTTCTCTCCCCTGTGAATACTTCTCTGCTGTTTCTCTGCACTCAAACATATTACGGGCCCTGAGGCCTTGTCAAGATTCTCCCACCTCCCCATCATCACTTCTAGGAAGATACTTTCCATTCCTACACACGGTCTGCCTTTCACTGTTGGTTATGGTTTTCTAGCCTCCTCTTACTCCCTCTCACACATGTCTTTGCTTTCTTTATTTTTTAAGTTAAGGTTAATTTTTATTTCACACAAAAAGGTGGGAAAAACAATATAAAACGCATTTAAAGGATAATGCTGAGTAAGCTTTAAGTGGAGCTTGAGTCTGCAAAAGCAGCGAGTCTGAAGGGAGAGGGAAGACCGTCTTGCTCCTGGGCTGCATTGAAGGAAAGAATAAAGGGTACAGCAAGGGACTGGCAATCCCAGACTGGTGCCGGCTAATATCTTACTTCCACTAATTTCAATCATGCAAAAGGTCAGATTGTGCTCAGGGAGAGCTGTGGTGGGGCTGCCACCCTGAGGAGTTGGGGAGCGAGCTCAGTGGCACACTGGGAAGGAACTGGGTGACATATGAGTTTGGAATTTCAAAGGGATAGTCTGGCTTAGCTTTGCCTGCAATGACCAGAAAGTCTTCCAAAATGGATTCAGGGAAGAGTGCCAGTCTTTGACCTCAGGAGCCTTTCTGGTGAGAGATTCATCACACCCAGTATGTGCAGTGGCCCTGGGGGTCACTGCAGACCTGCGTTTGCAGGGGCCGGCTGGGCTAGAGTTCAATCATGCACTGACATCAGAGTTTGCCCATTTCATCGATGTTTTCAGGGTCACATTAGCAGGAATTTTACTCCAGAGCTAGGCCTTGCCTTTTCATGACTTTCTGTTGTTGTTTTTGGAGAGGGGAGTCAGGATGGGAGGGGTGTTACTGTTTGCTGGTTTTTAAATTTTTCAAAAGGATGTCATAATCTGGAGTCAGGAGAATTTGAATTAACTCCGACACCAAGCAGTGCAGTAAGGGAGGAGAAAACCCATCAGAGACACCAGAACCGTGTCTTCTCCTTTGCGGAGGACATGGTCCTGGGGCTGGGGAAGCGAGTAAGCGAAAAATAAACTAAAGATAAGAATGTGGGAATTGCAAGGGCAGGGGGAAGAAGGGGAAATACAACCTTCTTTATTTCTTTTTTTGTTTGTTGTCAGTACTAATTCCCGGCAGACGGACTTCCACTTCTAGTCCATATTCGGGTGATAGATCTTTGTTTTAAATCTGGTCTTTGGGTGGTTTGAATGGGAATCTTCTGGTAGGTTGATTTCTATTCTGAAAGCCTCCTTATCCTATGGAGGTTTTCAGGAACAATAAGCCCTTGCCGAGTCAATAAATTAGCTTCTTCAACCTGGATGTTGCGGGAGGCTTTCATTCCGGATTTGCAGCTTCTTCAAGCTCCTCTACCAGCCTCCTGTTGGCTGCCCCCTTTCTCTAGCTGGAACCTAGGATCTGGCTTCTTAATCCTTCTTAAAATGATCCCCTCCTCTCCATCCCTATAAGTCAAGCTCCTGCATTACAACAGTACTATCCTAATTGGTCTCACTGCCTCAACACTGGCCCCCTGGATCTATCGTGTACCTTGCAGACACAGTTAGCAAACAGACCTGTTAGTAGACACACCAAGTGAATGGCTGACAGAGAAACACGTGTTGACATTTCTTCAGCAGATACACAAGTCAGTAGGTGCTGCCCTCCTGTTTCGAGCTCTGTGCTGGCTTCCTGTGCACTCAGGGTAAAGCCAGCCTTTCCCAGAGTGGCATTCTTGGCCCTCTCTGATGGGCTCCTGCTGTTTTCCTCACTGGACTCATCTCTTGTCACCTCTCATCTCCCTCAGGATGCTCTTAGCAGACTCTAGGCTCTTTCTATGTCTGTTTCACCCCACTCTTTCCCTCTTTCCAGGATGTCCCGCCCCCAGGCTTCTTCCTACCCGAACTCCCACCATGTCACTCATCCACCAGGTAAGTATCTACTCATTTTTCACAATCATTCAGCTTGAAGGTCTGCATCCCATGAAGGCTTTCCTCATTCACCATTAGCTGAACTCCTTCTGCTTTCTACTCTGTGGGGTTTGGGGCCTGTGCAGATCTTGGTTATAAATAGCCCTTTTGTTGTGATTTTTAATAGAGAGGCAGCATTGCATATTGGTTTGGAACATCTGCTCAGAGCTGAATTTTCTGGGTTCACATCTCAAATCTTCATTTACAAACTTTCCAATCCAGGACAGATTGCACTCTTTATGACACTGATATGGTGAATGGAAAAAAATGTACACTAGGTTATCCTTCTGGATAAACAAAAATCTATTCCTTTCCTTCTCATTCTGTATGGTCCAAGGTGGGGAACCTTGGTCTTGGGCCATCACTTTCTGATGTAGTCACTGCTGCAGCATGGAGGGTGGTGTCTTCCATCACAGCAAGCCAGGAACAGACTTTGTTTGGGCAGCAACAGCAATGGTCCAGGGAGGGGCTCAGTCCAGGTGTAGGCAGGCATTCACTGGGCTGTGGACTTAGTGGCAGCAGCAGCTCCTATCAAGCCAATGAATGCATTCCTGTACATAATTCTGTCATTGAATTTACCGTATTATACATTAATTACTGTTTCTGTTGATTCAACAGAACTGTATAGTCTTAACTGTCAAGACCCACAGAGCCCTGCCCCTCTCAGGGCCCAAAGAGAGGTATGATCATAACTGCCCCAGGGTTGAGTCCTTTTCATGATGTATGCTAAATTCTGGTGCCTACTGCTTGCTTGCTGCCATCATAGTATCACAATGAGGACAAAAGTGCAAGGAAGAAAGGTTGGTGATGGTGGCAGTGAGAATCCATGGGTCAACTGTGAGATAAAAGTTCTTAAGATCCATTCTCGAGAGGCTTTGGAAAGCTACATGGTCTCCGTATATGTAATTTCAAGATAGATGTGTTGGATTATTTCTATTTGTTTTCACTACATTGAGAGGAAAATAACATTTTTATAGCACTAATATGCTAAATCCTGTTTTTAAAAAAATCCATTTATTTATTCCTTCAGTAGATGTTATTGTGTGCCCGACATGTTTGTATAATCCCCTGTACTTGAAGGTCAGTAATAGAGCTTAAATTATACATATCTGGGGTCAGCTTTATATGGCTTTTTGTTTTATGCCAAAAAGGTTGAACTTTATTCTCTAAGACTGTGGAGCAAAGAACACCAACTGAATGGAACACAACTTTGTGTCATGTGGATGATTCTGGCAGCAGTGCTGAGGATGGGGTGAAGGGAGAAGTGTTGGGAGCCAAGGTTAGGTAAGAGGCTGTAGTTTCCTTTCAGGGAGAAGAGACTAAAATCTAAACTGGGCAATGATCCTTGGAAAAGAGAAGAGGGAATGGATTTGAGAGCAGTTCTGGAGGTCGACTTGAGAGGTTGAACAACAGATCAGATATGAACTCCGCAGGAAAGTGTTTTAGCTTGAGTGAGCAGAAGATTGACAGTGCATAAACTGACTTTTGAAATAGGGATGGGGCAGGGCTGAGTGATGACAACAAGTCCATATTAATTAGAAAATAGTTGTAGGTTGTTTAGTTGAATACAGACAGTACAAATGAGAGTGTCAGTTTAGTAATGAGATCAGGGTTAGAGATAAAAGAAAATGTGGGAAATTGCTGGTGTGTAGTTAAAGCTATGAGAGAGAATTAAATCAATCAAGACTAACAAAACAAAAAGAATGCTGAGGACAGAGTCCTAGGGACACCAACATTTTAGAGGCAAAATAAAATGAGTCAGCAAAGGAGACTGAGAAAGTCTGATGAGTGGAGAATCAGTTGAGACTGATAGAGTGGATGTTCTAAGTGAAGAGAATTCAATATGGCAGGCCAGTATCAGAGTTAAGAAGGAAGGGACCCTCAGTATGTTGGTATCTGTTTAGCTCAAAGAAGAATGATCTTATAAGTTAATTTATTTTAATTTATTGCATGCTTAGCTCAGACTCACAGGATTTCTTTCCTTTTTAAAAAATTTTCTTTGTTTAACTTTTTTCATCTGAATGTTAGGTGCTCAAAAAGTTAGTATATTAGATATTTGAAATGTTTTCCTATGGTAATTCAAAATATTGCTTGGTTGTAAGTTTTATGTCTGGGGTAGCTAACCACAAACTGAGTGGGCCATCTCGTGCACTCGATACACTTGGTATCCTTGACCTAAGGCAATGTGAAAAAGTAATAACCTTTATTACAGTTTTACTAACGCACAGAGAAAACTTCTAATACACACCCTGGATTGGAAAAGTGGGGAAGACATTATTATTCGTCACTGGGCAGTTCTCCTGCCGTTCTTATTACCATTTGCAATTGTCTTAAGGCTCAGTAAATGGCAACTGGCAACAACTTCATTCTGCATCCTTTTTCTGAGGAAAGACTGCAAAGTGGAAGAATGAAGGAAGTGTGAGGGGATGGCATTTAAAATATGGTTGGAGCAGTTTTGGAAGTGTTCTTGCTTCTGTTTAGATAATTGATGGTGCAATGAAGTGGAAGCAAGCACGCCCACAAAAACACTCATCTCATGCAGACCCTCCCTGTATCTCATACGCACTGACAACTTTGACACCATTACCTTCTCTTTCTTTCAATGGAACCATGCACTGAAATGCCAGATTCGTGGACCATGCCAGAGTAGAGAGTTCACTATCATCAAAATAAAGGCCTGGACATTTAAAATATCACAAAGGTGCTAATTTTTCTCAGGGCACTGGGGAATGCTGGCTCCCCCTTTACCCAGGCACTCACAGGCGATGGTCACTGATGAACTTGAGATTGTAAAGCAAATTTTCTGACACACCAGATTCTGTTTCTAAAATGGCATGGGTTGTGCTAAGAAACTGAGAGGATTTTTGCTTTCTTTGTAATCAGCAGAAACGCAGAATTATGAGGTTCACTCACTGGATAAGGGACTGCACTTTTCATGGATGGCAATAGTTGGAACCTTAAATAAATATTACCCACTAGAGAAAGAGATAAGGGCAATATGGACATTGTCATTCTTCGGTTGATTTCTAAAATGAAAATTCACTCTTCTTTTTATTTTTAAAAGTTAAAACAGCATTGCATGTTGTAATTCCAACAGTGGGCTTATCATGAAGAGGCATGGTTTAATTTCCATGTTGTCTCAATAGTCGGTTTACTGCCTTAATGTTTACAGTAATACTTTCATTTGGAATTGTATTTTTTCAAGTTTTGAATATCTGCATTGTCAAGTATAATCACAAAATTGTTAAAAATTCGACAATTTATGGCTAGGTAGAAGGGAATGAGTTGAAAGCTATTAATATTAGTGTAATTCAATCCTATTATCACCACACATCTTGCAAACATATGACTTTATCCTAATATGTGTCCATTGTCATTCTTTCTAACAGCTGCATTTAGGCTAGTTTCATTGCCAGCTACAAATTACAAGTGCAAGAAGAGTTTGGGGTATTATACCAGGAAAATGACAAAGAGTAAATCTGCCAAGAAGTCTGGATGTTATCAATAAATGTGAGAACTTTGAGTGAGTTTTGTAGCTTATTAGATTTCTAGAAAGGTAGACTGGACCACTGGACGGATTTATTGGTCCATTTCATTGTTGTTAATGTTTTACCTTAAAATCTAATTTTTAATTTAATGGGTTAGACATTGCATCTTTAAACTGAAGTTTTATGAAGTTGGAGATCACTCTTGCTGAACAGAATTCAGTGTTGCAATAAATTTGGCTATAACCCAACCAAGTCTTAACCTCATCCTATTCCAAAGACACCACCTCCTTCCCTGATTTTGCTGGTTCACCCACAGAGAACATCTCAGTGTTCTGGAAACATCCCAGGCTCTGCTTTACTTCAGTGCCACCATACATAGCATTCTATGTACCTTGAAGACATTCCTTCTTTCCTCTGCTAATTCTGACCTATTCATCAAGGATCTCCATGACTTCATAGCACCGCTGTGCCTCTTGATTATTACACTTGTCTCATCATTTTATGTAACTGTTCATTGCCCCATCCCTAATAGACAACAAGCTCTTTGATAGCGAAAATCCTTTCTTTTTTGTCTTCATATCCCTGTTGCCTAGCTGAATGGGTAGCACATCATCTCAATAAATACTTAGTGAGAATGAATGAATACATGAGGAAACGATGAAGAGATATTGTTAGTTAATGTGAGTCCTGTTGCCCTTTTCAGTCCATAAAAGACTTGTGGTAAAAGTTATCAGTGTATAGGTCTCTCACTAACCTGGAATTAGTAGAATATTATCAGTAAAAGGAGCTAATGCCATCTGAAGAGGTTGCTACTAATAGAAAAATAAATAATATTTTATTGTGAGCAAAACAAAATGTTTGCAAAGCTTGAGATGCTAAGGAATAACTATGTTTAGGCTGTATTAATCAGAGGGGTGGTTAGCTTCCAGAACTACAAACTATTGGTTTGACTGTTGCTCTGCCACTTAGCAGCTATGTATCTTTAACCTCCCTGGTAACTATAGCTTCCATCTATGTTTGCTAGGAAGATTCAGTAAAATTTTATATATTTTAGCAAAAGGGCAGGCATGCTAAATGTTCAATGAATGCTAGCTATTATTATTCCATTTATCTTAGGACAATCATCTATTTGTTTGATTTGAAATTTTAAAATTAATCACACATTAGTCTAAGTCTTAAAATGTATTATGCAGTCATAGCCATTAAATTTAAAAAAATTCTCAGATTTTAAAATTATGTATAGCCTTAAATTATAGACATGCACTAACCTCAATTATCTGTTATATCTTATATAGCAACATGTCTCAGAATGAATGAAAACTCTAAGGGTCTCTGAAGGTCTTTTTAGTCTTAAGCTTCTCTATGCCTTGTTTTTAATATCTGGGTAACCAAGATTTTTAAAAATTAAAATTCCACTATAGATAGGCTTTAAGGAATAACAATTTTAAAATGATGACTAAACAGTGTATTTAAAAGAGTTGTGTTTGCATTTTATTTTAATTGTGTTCTTCTTTCCTAACAATTATCAGTGAGGAAATCAATAACCAAGTACTTAATATACTGAGTTTAATATAGCTCATAAGAGTTATTTGAAACTAAGCTTTCTTGCCTTGCAAATTAAAGTTCTAATATCATCCTTTTATGAATATTACCCTGTGCTTTTGGTGGATAAGTGGAGCAGTGACCTTCAAAGGTGTGCTGACAAGACTAGGTCATGACACTAAAGGTCTGGCTTCCAGTTCAACTTCATTGTTTTCTTATGTGTGATTCTAGATAAATTTATGGTATCTGAGCCTCAGATTTTTCTTTTATAAATAAGCCCTTATTCAATTTTTTTAGGGTTGTAACTACCAGATGTTAAATACATTAAAATATGTAAAGTGCTATAATAAATATAATGTATTTACATTAAAAGTAGTAATAATAACTATGATAGTCTGTCTGGTGTGTCAACTTGGCACTGTACAGTTCATCTTTATTCAAATACTAATCTGGCAGTTTCTGTAGAGGTTTTCTGTAGATGTGATTAAAGTTCATAACCAGTTGACTTTAATGTGGCCAAATCTGATTCAATCAGTTGGAAGGCTTTACAAGTTGGGCTGAGACTTCCCTGAAAGAAGAAATTCCATTTTTGCCCATGCCTATGGGTTCTAGCCTGCCCTTCTCGATGGCCTGCCTTATGAAGTTCAGATGTGCTTAGCTGGCCCTGCAATTGTATAAACAAATTCCGTGCAATAAATCTGTCAATATATATGTCCTGGTTCTGCTTTTTGGTTGACATAGTAGCAATTTACATGGTTACCTTCTTTGCAAAGAAGGAACGTTAGAAAATATAGACACTTGTAAGAGATGAAGCAATCACATTATGGAACTCAAGGATTCTAGTTAATAGAAGTCTTCCTCAGAAAGTCTGGTAGAGAGGAGAGCTATGGGAAATAATAAGCCCTCATTCAGAAATGCAGAAATATATGTTTACTTACAAGGAAACAGAAATTCATGAATGTTTGTGTGTGTCTCATAAAGTGCAAGATTGATTCATGGGTACCATATGATGGCCAGCCTATCAAGATGCCATGCCAGTGCTGGCATCATGGAAGAAGCAGCATGGCCCTTCATACAGGAAAGAACAAGGGCTTTGACATAAAACAGACCTAGAATCATTACTGGTTGCCTGAACTTGGACAGGTTATTTAACCTTGCTGAAGCTCAATTACATTAACTTTAATGTAAATATGAAATAATAATACTTCTCTCTCAGGAATGTTATGAGAATCAAAACAGATAGATTCATGTATAGTGCCAGCACCAAACAAACACTCGATAAGTGGTACCTAATGTTCCCTTGAAACATGGATTCTCAACACCAGGACCTTGCTCATCTTCTGATCATCTTAGTAAGAACCAATACTGATTGACAAGCATCTTCAGTAGTGGTAAATGTTTACTGTTTATGAGTATTCACATATCTCCTACCTATTGTGTCACATGGAAGGAGAAATAGTAAATGCCCATAAAAACTATCACATCTAACTTCCCAAATTGTGTAGAAATATGTATTATAAATCTCAATATGTTTCCTCCTAGGAAATGGACCCCTAATCACCTCCACTGGCAATGTATGGTTTTCTCTGCATCATTATCAGACACATCAAATTACAGATACACTACAAATAGATCCTATACGCCAGTGGACAGATAGTGTTCTGGCCTTTGTCCATGTGGTTTCCATTGTTATTTGGCCTAGATTACTTGTTGATTCCTACCTATTCATAAGTTAGATGTATTAGAAGTAACTGAGTGTCAGAGCTTCCTTTGCCCTTTCAAACTAACCCCCACATGTGAATTATCTTTTGAAAGACTTTGCTATCCTTTTCTTCTAGACATTTCTCCTTTCATTATTTCTTAATAGAGGCAAACACAAAGAATGACCTCTGAGGAGTTAGTGACAAAGACAGAGATTAGCAATTTACTATAGCCTGAATAAAATTTTAAAAGTATTACAAATTATGTAAATAGATGAGGAAAAGAAGGCATCCTGCTGTGGGAGGGTGAAGATGATGGAAATAATTCAAGCTTGGACATTAAGTCTTAATTAAGTAGCTGTAAGAAATAAAAGTCTAAGTTAAAGAGAATTACCTCAGTATTGTCAGCCTATCCTTGATGAGTCAGGGAAAGTATTGAGAATGGGGAAAGAACGGCTGAGAATGGAACCCTGGGGAATATCAAGCTGTGAGAAGAAAAAGAGAAACCCATAAAGACACCAAAAGAAGAGATGAAAAAATGTGACTGTTTTAAAGAGGGTGTGGTCAGTAATGTCACTTGTTCTTGAGAGGATAAGTCAAGAAAAATGGGAACTAAAATTATTCATCACATTTATCAATTGAGGAATCACCAATAACCTTACTGAGAACAGTTTCCTTAGAGTTGTGAGTATAGAAGCTGGATTGCAATCACTTTAGACAAAAATGACAGGTGAAGTGGGGACATAGCAAGTTGTAGAAAACATTTTCAGGAAATTTAGTTAAGAAGGAAAGAATAAAGAAAGAGCCAAGTCAGGGATTTTAGTAGAGCTTAGTGATCCACGATTGTGTTCAATGGAAAATGTGGCACAGTTTCTTTTCTCCAGAAGTGTAGCGTGCAGTATTTATTTACTAGGTATAATGTTGGAATTTGGGAACACTTGGCCTTGGTAGTACACCTGAATTATCTGTGAAACTTTGTAATATAGATGCCCAAGCCCCACCTCAGTTCTACTGAACCAACATTTCAGGGGTGCAGTGAGTCTTCTTTGGTCCTAATTTTCTTCTTATCTTACTGGATACTGTATCTGTTGCCCACATCCTACCTTACTGAATTGTTTTCTTCTTTATGTCAGCAGTGACATACTAAATGCAAAGTGGTACACAACTCTGTCTGCAGTTGCTCAAATTATGGTCTGGACACATACCTTTGAACTATTGTTCTATTATGGTAGTTAATTCAAATGTTCTTACTTGTTACTTCACAAATTGTGGAAATGTCAGCAATACAATTTTCTACCAATTACGTTGTTGTTGTTGTTGTTTTTTTTTTTTTTTTGCAGCTGCATGTTAATAACAGAAAAACACTATCAGCAATTTAATTGATAGCAGTTTGTCTTTTTTAAACTTTTATTTTAATTTTAGTAATGAGATTGCAGTGGTAGTTCTGTTTTCCGCTCTTTGAAGAATTGTCACATTTCTTTCCACAGTGGTTGAACCAATTTACACTCCCACCAACAGTATGTAAGTGTTCCCTTTTCTCTACAATTTGTTTAAGTTCCTTATAGATGCTGAATCTTAGACTTTTGTCAGATGCCTAGTTTGTAAAAATCTTCTCCCATTCTGCAAGTTGTCTGTGATGGTTTCTTGAGTATTTTTAACTTAATCAAACTTAAACTCTTAAGTTGAATTAGATCCCATTTGTTAATGCTTGCTTTCGTTGGGATTGCTTTTGGTGTCTTTGTCATGAAGTCTTTGCTAGTTCCTATGTCAGAATGGTATTGCCTAGGTTATCTTCCAGGGTTTTTATAGTTTTTCATTTTACATTTAAGTCTTTTATCTACCTTGAGGAAGGGGTTCAATTTCAATCTTCTGTACATGGCTAGTCAGTTATCCCAGAACCATTTATAGAATAGGGACTCCTTTCCTCATTGCTTGTTTTTGTCACATTTGTCAAAGATCAGATGGTTCTAGGTGTTTGGCCTTGTATCTGGGCTCTCTATTCTGTTCCACTAGTCTATGTGTCTGTTTTTGTACCAGTATCGTGCTGTTTTGGTTACTGTAGCCCTGTAATATAATTTGAAGTCAATTAATGTGATGCCTCCAACTTTGTTCTTTTTGCTTAGGATTACCTTGGTTATTCAGGCGTTTTTTTTTTGTTTTGTTTTGTTTTGTTTTGGTTCTGTATGAATTTAAAAATATTTTTTTCTAGTTCTGTGACGAATGTCATCAGTAATTTGATAGAATAGCATTGAACTTGTAAATTGCTTTGAGCAGTATGGCCATTTTAGTGATATTGATTCTTCCTATCCATGAGCATGGAATGTTTTTTCATTTGTTTGTGTTATCTCCGTCTCTGAGTTCTTTGATCAGTATTTTGTAATTCTCAAAGTTGAGATCTTTCACCTCTGTCATTAGCTATACTCCTAGGTATTTTATTCTGTTTGTGGCAATTGTGAATTGGATTGATTTCTGATTTGGCTCTTCGTTTGTCTGTTGGTGTATAGGAATGCTAGTGATTTTTGAACGCTGATTTTGCATCCTGACACTTTGCTGAAGTTGTTTATTAGATGAAGGAGTTTTTGGGTTGAGACTACAGGGTTATCTAGAGAGAATCATGTTGTCTGCCAACAGGATAGTTTGTCTTCCTCTTTTCCTATTTGGATGCCCTTTATTTCTTTCTCTTGCCTGATTGCTCTGGCCATGACCTCCAATACTAGGTTGAATAAGAGTGATTAGAGATGGCATCCTTATCTTGTGCTGGTTTTCAAGGGAAATGCGGCTAGCTTTTTCCCATTTATTATGGTACGGGCTGTGAGTTGTCATAGATGTCTCTTATTATTTTGAGGTATGTTCCTTCAATAACTAGTTTATTGAGAATTTTTAACATAAAACAATGTTGAATTTTATTGAAAGTCTTTTCTGCATCTATTGAGATAATCGTGTGGTTTTTGTCTTTAGTTCTGTTTACGTTATGAATCACATTTACTGATTTGCATATGTTGAACCAACCTTGCATCCCAGGGATAAAGCCTACTTGATCATGGTGGATTAGCTTTTTGATGTGCTGCTGGATTTGTTCTGCAAATATTTTGAGGATTTTTGCATCAATGTTCATCAAGAGTATTGTCCTGAAATTTTCTTTGTTTATTGTGTCTCTCCCAGGTTTTGGTTGCTGGATGATGCTGGCCTCATAGAATGAGTTGAGGAGGAGTCGCTCTCCTCAATATTTTGTAATAGTTTCAGTAGGAATGCTACCAGCTTTTCCTTGTACATCTGGTAGAACTTGGCTGTGAGTTTTTCTGGGCCTGGGCTTTGTTTGGTTGGTGCTTATTACTGATTCAATTTTGGAGTTCATTCTTGGTTCAGGGAATGAATTTCTTTCTAGTTCAGTCTTAGGAGGGTAAGTCAAGAAAAATGGGAACTAGGAATTTATCCAGGAATTTATCCACGTCTAGGTTTTCTAGTTTGTAAGCCTAGAGGTGTTCATAGTAGTCTCTGATGGTTGTTTGTATTTCTGTAGGGTCAGTGATAATGTCCCCTTTGTGATTTCCAGTTGTGTTTATTTGGATCTTCTCTCTTTTCTTTTTATTAGTCTAGCTAGCAGCCCATCAATCTTATTAATTTTTTTCAAAAAATGACTCCTGGATTTGCTGATTTTTTAAACATTTTTTTGTGGTAGCAATTTGGGAGTGAAAGAACAATGTGTGTTCTAAAGGTTGTTTGGAAATCACTCCCTCCATTATCAGAGACCTTTCATTGCATGGTTATTTCCTGTCTCTTATTATCCACCTTCATATCTAGCTGCAGCAGCTGTAGTTCACACTCCTTGCTTGCTGTACTGCAGTTTTGCTATAACTATGTCATGACCAATTACATGTAGTTTATATGAATTCTGATAAAACAGTTTTTGAATTAAAAATTTAAAATAGATTTAAATGAGGAATTGAAAGTACTAGAATAAGAGTCCTGTTATATAGTCAGAACAGTGGTCAATATATCAGCAAAAGGAAAAAAAATCTATAGACAAGAGCTAGAAATAGATAAATGAGTGCAGAATATGAATGAAATGTTTAAAATGCCATCATGTTTGAGAATTACGCAATCTATTTTGCATACATCTCTTCAGTGCAAAATTGGCTTTTTATCAAGAATTTTTTTTTGGTTAAAGTGTTATGAAGAATACAAAAGTAGACCTGCCGTCTGCTCTTGGAGAACAGTGAGACTGTGTGTGTGTGTGTGTGTGTGTGTGTGTGTGTATACATATACAATAAAAAATACGTTCTTGTGGGAACAGAGGTTTAAAAAATAAAGATTTTCAATAAATAAAAGAGAAAGAATAAATCTAAAGTATAGATTGTTGAATGAAAAGCATAGATATTTTAAACTATCATTTACTGACTTATCTCAGTCTGTGCTAAGCCATTTATCCACATTACCTAACTTAATATTTCGACGACTCTCTGAACTGAGTCCTAACTTTTGGATAAGAGAACTGATATTCACAGGGGTTAAGTAACTTGCCCAAAGTCAGATAGCTAATTGGGTAATTCATGAGTTGACTTCCAAGCTCTTTCTTTCCCACTGGAAAGCTCTTCAGTGATGGAACCCCAGCTATGCTGACTCCAGGTCAGTGCTTACGCCACAGCACAGTCACACCACAATTTGTCCCCACTGAATTGATCTAAGCAAGGGATTTTGAGTACAGTAACTGTGCACTGAGTTTTTGGGCACATTTTATGTGTAGTTGTAGTTTGTGTTTAGATACTTTTATGAAGATCATCATGCCCTATTAATTTAACATCTTTTAATGATGTGCATCATGGCCTATTAATTTAACAGTCTTTAATAGCGTGCTTACTGTTGATAATATCTAAGCATAAAAGGAAAGGCAGAAAATTATAAATGCACACAAGAAGAAATAAGCTATCTTAAACTACATTATTAATGAGCTCCCTTTTATATTTATATTATTTTCATGCCGATCCCTTCCAATCGGCATGAAAAACTGATGGAGCCAAGATTCTTACTGTGGCTTATGGGGAAAAGTTGCATGCTTTTATAACTCCCATGAGTTTCTGGTCTCCACCTTTAGTCTTATCTAAATGATGTTAAAAGTGCTGGGTATCCAGGCTCATCCAGTGTGTTCTTCCTGGATTATCAGAGACTGAGAGAGCACCTATAGAAGTAACAGTGTTATAGGAAAAGCAATTCCATGGATCTCCATCTTCCTCACCAATTCTAGTTAACACATAAAACTGCTTCAAGAAGTTCATATGAAGTCAACCTAGTGCCATTTGTTCAAAGCCTAGGTTCATCATCCATTTATTTATTTATTCATGCTTGCATTTATTCAACAGAATTCATGACTGAGATAATACAAAGAGTAGATTTCAATGGTGTCAGGGAATATGGGAAAGATTCTAAAAGGCTATGAAGACCCACTTTCAACAAAACGGAGCTAAAACGTGTTGTATAACATGATTAGCGTAGATTAGACTAACTTTAGCTCCTCTTTCGGGTAGCAGGAGTTTCATTTCTTCTGTATTGTTTGTGCAATTAGTTTCTTAGCAGGAATGTTTTAATTTCAGTATGTGGCCTCCAATTTTCCTGCCTCCTTACTGGTGCAGTGATTCCCCAGTGTCTTAATAACTACAGCAACTATGCTCTGCTTAATGAGTGTGAGCTTTAGAGAATAATGTCATTTATGAACGCTTAATGAGTATTCACAATTAAGAAGGCACTGAAGTTCAAATTCTTTTTTTTTAAAAAAAGACATTTTCCTAATGATACAGCTGCTATCGAAAGAGTTGATAATCTGGAACAGATGTAGTTTCTTCTGTTTTATAGCTAAAGTTTTGCTCTTACCTTGACAAATTTAAAAAGTATTTGATATATATTTTGATTGCTATTAGGAAAAACAGACAAATTACACAATTTAATGGTTTTTAGTTATAAAAATACAGAATTTAGGGGAGAGAGAATGGAAATTATAGAAAATGAAATAAGCATAGGATATCTGTCTCAGTTGTAGACTTGAAAATAATAGTAGAAGATAGGATATATACTGTCTTATCAATAGAAACAATGATACTTGAAGCAATGTCCTGTGGAACATGATGTATGTGGGCAGTAATTTCTAAGCATACCATTTTTCTTTTTTTTTATCAAACCCTCAGCAGAAGTCTTAGAGGCGTTTATAGCATTGCAAACAGCTTAATTTAGAATAAACTCTTACTAAGTAGGAGGACAATGGCCTGCTAATTCTCTTATTCCCTTCCTACCTACAAGTTTTTACTTGGTTCCAGGCATATTTTCAATGGAGACACACCGGAGAATTTTATTCTATGTCAGAGGAGGCTACTTACAATTAGGAAAATACCCTAAGTGTCTAGGAGTGACCCAAAACATCCCAGATCCAAAGTATGCTGAGTGCCAAATTTGAACCTGACACTGAAGCTCAGGAGTCCTGCACTGTGGAGTTGGTACCTTGACTCTGAGGCCCTTGAAGTCACTCTCTGGGTTCTAAGCCACAGGGAATTAAGTTTATAAATTTCTGCAGCCTGAGTTTCCAGCATTGCCAGGTTGGGTTTATAAGCTACAAATGTCTTAGGATTAACATTAGTAAGCCTGGTGTCACCTACCACTGAAGTGATTGAGTGGTTAAGGGAAAGGTGGCCAACCTTCCTGGATTCAAACCCTCTCTTGCTGCTTAGTTTCTTTCTTTGTTTTTTTACAAAGATGTCACATGTGCTCAAGTGTTTACAAATGTACATTGATTATGTTTGTAGACCACCATCACATCACAGGTGAGGAAGACAGTAATCATCAAACCTTTGAGTTAGATGAACTGAGAATAATATTTAGCCCAGATTAGTATATAACATATTGTAAAGTGAGTTCCTTGATTGTTTTGTCAAACAAAGTGGCATGAAGATCGTGGACTGTGACGTTTGTTGAGCAGGGAAGAATTGGTCTGAAGAATGCTTTATTTTTTATAACGCTTGGTTTCTGGTTTATTTTATTCAATGCAGTTGCTCTTCTCCTCAGACCCCCTATTGAAATTTAAGCTTTTAAATTTGATTATTAAGATTACTTCTTAGCTGCTTTCTCTTGACCTCATTCCCTACCTTCACCTCCACCCTTTCTGACACATTCAGCACCATATTGCTTAGTTGAATTACCCTGTATAACTGCCTCCTCAGTTTTCACACTCTGCTACCAAATGCACGCATGTTTTCAGCCTCTGCTTGGGTCATAGCTACTATAATCTCATTGGCCAAAGCAAATTGCATGGCCAAGTTCAAAGTCAATGAATGGTAAAGAACACTCTGCCTTTCTAAGGAAGACCTGAAAAGTTACATGGCAGAGGTACTGGATACATGCTGAATACAGATTTGGGACAAAGAATTCAATCAACCAAGTGATTATATATGTCTTTTTTTCCCATTCAGCCTGTATTACTATATACTAGGACTTGGGATTATAGTCATAAGCAAGACAGCAGCTCAGACCCCATCAATCTCACAATATAATGGGGAAGACTGACATGGAGCAACCAAATCACAGCCATGATAATTACTATGATAAGATTTTTGCCATACAATATTCCTTTTTGTTCTGAGCTATCCTTCCCCCTTAAAACCCATACAATATTCCTTTTTGTTCTGAGATATCCTTCCCCCTTAAAACCATTTATTTTTATCTAATAAGAGTATCAAGACTGACTCAAAGATCACCTTCTGTGTAAGTTGATTCCAATTATAATCCTTTCTATCCCATATTCTCTCACTTTTATCAATTCAGATTCTTTGGTGCTGTGAGGAGTTTCCTTGTTGATACAGAGTTGGATAGTAGTTGGCAGACTGTGCCATGTGATTGGTCTACACATAACTCAGATGGAGGTAACAGTGGAATAGACTAGGCATAGACTGCCATGAATGTGAGGAGGTACTTCCTGCCCATGGTAAGACCTTAGTAAAAGCTGCAAGTGTCCCACTCTGGAGATAGCAATTGTACTTTCTGTTCTTTTTGCTGCCTTTCTAGGATGGAATGCCATTGAATGATTCCCAAGACCAATTTTGCAGTACTCATGGTATCTGAAATTTATTAGAGAGGTATTTCACTGAAGGTCTAGAGATAGTAACTGTATTTTCTGTTCTTTTTGTTGCATGTCTAGGAGGGAATTCCACTGAATGATTCCCAAAACCAACTTTGAAATACTCGTGGTATCTCAAATTTATTGGAGAAGTATTTCACTGAAGGTCTCCAAGCATAGTTACATTTTATTTGTGTCAATTTAGAGGAAAAATATGTTCATGTGGCACTATGGAGGGGAAAAAAGAGGCAACGGAAACAGCATCGTACCTCCTAAGGGTTGAAAGTCACTGTAAATAGGTGCTTTAATTAAGGTTAGTTAGTGACAAGATTAGGACTTATATATCCCCCTTTATTTATTAACAGTTTAGGCAGTATATATTTTAAGGATTTGGCCATCACACTAATAAAAACTTGAAACCAGAGATAAACAAGTACTGCAAAAGAAAGAAAGAAAGCAGTGGTCAGGTTTCTTTCTTTCTTTCTTTCTTTCTTTCTTTCTTTCTTTCTTTCTTTCTTTCTTTCTTTCTTTCTTTCTTCTTTCTTTCTTTTCTTTCTTCTCTCTTTCTTTTTTTCTTTTTGTGTCCTTGTCACAGCAAGATTTTTTTAGTTCACCAATTATTCTTTATTTTTACTATGTGTGGTCATGGTTGAAGCAACTTATAATGAAATAACTGATTATTTATTTTAAGAAGAAGATCAGACCTAGCATTTTAAAGTTGACACCAACTTCAGTGAACCTCTTCACTGAAGTGAGTCTGAGCGTGAGTACCACTTGTCACTGGGCAAGGTTGCAGGGGGTCCTGTTCGTAGAACACATATTGGCAGAGTATAGAGCAACAGTGATGATGCTATCACTGATGAAACCAAAGACTTCTATCATCCTCAACCCCTGTATTTTGCATTCCAGCAGCCTGAGACCCAGAGAAGTTAAATGTACTGTTTTATAGTACACAGCGAGCTAGTGGCAGAGTCTGGATTTGAACCCAATATTCTATCTGTAACCTGTGTTCCTTGAATCTTGTCAGCTTTCTTCAAGATTTCTTTTGGCAGTTGGAAGCTGTTGATAATGACACCATGTCTTCCATTACCAAGGAAAAACACTGCATGGATTGAAGCACCAAGAAAAATGTAAAACATTCAGGAAAGAAAGAAAGAAAGAAAGAAAGAAAGAAAGAAAGAAAGAAAGAAAGAAAGAAAGAAAGAAAGAAAGAAAGAAAGAAAGAAAGAAAGAAAGAA
>NW_012102432.1:1736195-1738361 GCF_000951045.1 Mandrillus leucophaeus | reverse complement strand
GAAAGAAAGAAAGAAAGAAAGAAAGAAAGAAAGAAAGAAAGAAAGAAAGAAAGAAAGAAAGAAAGAAAGAAAGAAAGAAAGAAAGAGAAAGAAAGAAAGAATCAGAAAACAATCAGATGTGACCTCTGTGATAGTACATAATGGGTGGGCTGACTGAAGAAAGCCACTCAACAGTGGGGAAGAATTTCATCAAGGAGACAACACCTTAATGGAACCTTGAAGCACAGGCTGTATTTGACACCACTGTGGAGGGAAATGGGTTTGGGCAGGAAGGGACAAGGATATTGCTGGGACCAAGAAGAAGGTTGTCATGGAGAACCAGAGAAGGCAGAAGCCTCAAAGGCATCAAGAGGGGAACGATTCCTAAGCCTTTGTTGCTCTTATTTTGTTCCTCTTATGGAGTCAAACTATATTTTCTTGCCACTCTCTCTGTCTGTGGGATGAACCTGGCCCAATGTTCACCTAGAGAGCTGCAGGGATGATACACATCATCACAACGGGGATCTAGGGGTTGCTAGGCCTAATGTCATTGCCAATATTTCAGTTTCTCAACAAAAAATTGAGAAAATATCCATTATTCTTTGTTATGCTAATTATATTCACATAAACATACTCTTATACATGTTCTTTTTTTTTCTAATTATTCCATCTATGCTATTTATTTCCACTGGATAAGAGCTGTGAATTTTTGAAAAGAAAAGATCATTTATAATGTAACCATATTATGTCTAAACCTCCTAATATTATTTGTTGAATACAATATGAAATTATATTGAATATATGAAAAGACAGGAGTTAGAGGAAGAAATCACACCCTCACTATCCATGAGTAGCTATTAGAGGCCCCATCCTTACTACCACCCTCATAAACTTATTATATCCTCCAAGGTCTGTCTCTTCTCTTTTTTAAAATAATCACTTCTCTAGGAACAGAGTAATCTAAGATGTAACACTGATTTAGTTCCTTTTGGGGTTTTTCTTCAGGGCTGGTGTTCTTCTGCTGTGTTTCATTTGCTTTCTCAATTCTTTCTGAGTTACAAGGCTCTCTGTTTATTCATGTCTTTCTGGTCGTCTCATTTCTGTTTGCAGCTGATTCCAAAGCTGTTGTTGCTTTTGTTGTTCCTCTTACGGAGTCAAAGTATATTCTACTCTCCCCACCCTCTATGTCTAGTCATTATGGAAAATGTGCATTGCCACTGTTGTGTATTCTGTATGACATAGGCTTGACCAAACAGCCTGCAATCTTCACAATTATTCTTCCTATGGTACCCTAAATGTTTGCTTAGTGATTACTCAACTTAAAAGCTGAAATAAATTTTTATAGCAAACATAAGCCACTGGGCTTACATTTCCTGTGTATAAGTATTCAAATCAGTGCTACTATATGCATGTAAAATAAAATCATAAGCTTCAGTGACTATCCTTGGTATTTACTAACAATATACCTATGCTAAGTGATGAGTCATGTCTGGGATACCGCGTTTTTCTCAGTGAATGCATTTTAAATACCAACAGAATCTAGTTGGAGATTATGTTTAAGTAAAAAAAGATTTAAAGTGTTTCTAATTTTCTAGGTGTGCCAGAGGGCTGCCCACCATGTGGCAACTCATGCAGTCATAGCAGATGGTTGTCAAAGGGGTAGCTTAGCACTTATTACTCATCCTTTGCATTGTTGCTATATAATCTGCCAAGACAATGAAGAAAAGTCTCTTTCTCACAAATTCATTCCTCTCTACTGCCTTTTTATACTCAATCAGTCCCTCCTATTGCCATATATATGTAGATATTTTATTCTCCTTGCCCTTTCATCTTCTGTCCTATCTCTAGTCTTCCTGTCATTGCTAAAAGTCATGAAGAACAAACTTCACATCTTCACTACTCCTTACCACTCAACTCCACAATCTTGTTTCTGGTTCTAACAGAATCTGCTAATTGACATGAAGCTACTCTTTCAGAGTTCTTAATGAATATCCTATTGCAAAATCCAGTGGCCCCTTTCCAAGTCCTCACACTCATGTAATTTTCCAGAGTTAACCATTCATTCTTTCCCCTACTTAATTTCTATGACACTGCTCTTTTTATCTCCTCTTCTTCTTCTTCTTCTTCTTCTTCTTCTTCTTCTTCTTCTTCTTCTTCTTCTTCTTCTTCTTCTTCTTCTTCTTCTTC
>NW_012102432.1:1718458-1736095 GCF_000951045.1 Mandrillus leucophaeus | reverse complement strand
TTCTTCTTCTTCTTCTTCTTCTTCTTCTTCTTCTTCTTCTTCTTCTTCTTCTTCCTATTCTTCTTCTTCTTTTTCTTCTTCTTCTTCTTTTTCTTCTTCTTCTTCTCCTTCTCTTTCCTCTTCTCCTTCTTCTTCCCCTTCTCCTTTTTCCTCTCCTTCTTCTTCTCAGTATCTACTTCTGACCTTCTTTTTCTTCACCTGCCCTTTAAATGTAGAATTCTTGGTATTCTCTGTCCCTATGTGTTCTCCCTGTATGATCTCAGACGCTTCTCCAGCCATCATCTACCCTCAGGTGATTTGAAATTTGTATTGTATACACCAGTTATTTTCCTAGGCTCCACATTTACATATACAGCAGCTTGATGGGCACAGATATTCCTCTGGACTTCCAAATTTAATGTGTTCAAAGTGTAATTGGACTGTGAGGAGGTGACACAAGAGCATGGCCTTTGTCTTCAGATAGACCAGGGTTAGATCTCTGGCTCTTAGTTGCTACAGGACCTTGGAAAACATGCTTGACCTTCTTGTGCAGCTGTAAAATGAAGAATACCAAACAGGTCCCCAACCCCTGTGCCACAGACTGGTACTGGTTTGGTCCATGACCTGTTGGGAACCTGGCTGCACAGCAGGAGGTGAGTGGTGGGCTAGCATTACCACCTGAGCTCAGCCTCTTGTCAGATCAGAGGTGGCACTAGATTCTTATCGGGGGAACCTGCCCCCAGTATTTCAACTTAGGTTCTTTCTATTTTCCCTAAGTGTTGGCCAGTCTGAGAAATAAAGAGAAAGAGCACAAAGAGAGGAATTTTATAGTTGGGCTGCTGGGGGTGACATCACATATCAGTAGGTCCATAATGCCTACCTGAGCCACAAAACCAGCAGGTTTTTATCAGGGATTTCAAAAGGGGAGGGGGTATATGAACAGGGAATAGGTCACATGCTTCATGGGGCAAAAGGCAGAGCAAAGATCACATGCTTCTGCAGAAACAGGACCAGGGTGAAATCAGAAACTCCTGATAAGGGTCTATGTTTAGCAGTGCACGTATTGTCTTGATAAACATCTTAACAGAAAACAGGGATCGAGAGCAGAGAACCAGTCTGACCTCAAATTTACCAGGGCTGGGTTTCCCAATCTTAGTAAGCCTGAGGGTACCGCAGGAGACCAGGGCGTATCTCAGTCCTTGTCTCAACTGCATAGGACAGACACTCCCAGAGCGGCTGTTTAGAGTCCTACACCCAGGAATGCAATTCTTTTCCTAGGGTCTTAATATTATATTATTTGCTAGAAAAAGAATTTAGCGATATCTCTCCTACTTGCAGATCTGTTTATAGGCTCTCTGCAAGAAGAAAAATATGGCTCTTTTTGCCTGACCCCACAGGCAGTCAGACCTTATGGTTGTCCTCCTTTGTTCCCCAAAATCACTGTTACTCTGTTCATTTTCAAGGTACACTGATTTCATATGTTCAAACACACATGTTTTACAATCAATTTGTACAGTTGACATAATCATCACAGGGTCTTGAGGTGACGTACATCTCCAGTTTATGAAGATAACAGGATTAAGAGATTAAAGTAAGACAGGTGTAAGAAATTATAAGAGTATTATTAGGGTAGCAATAAATGTCCATGAAATCTTTGCAATTTATGTTCCTCTGCCACAGCTCCAGCTGGTCGCTGCATTTGGGGTCCCTGACTTCCCGCAACAGATTCTCATAGGAATGTGAACCTTGTTGTGAACTGCACATGCAAGAGATCTGGGTTGCATGCTCCTTATGAGAATCTAACCTCTATTGAATCTGAAGTGGAACAGTTTCATCCTGAAACCATCCCCCCACCACCAGTCTGTGGAAAAATTGCCTTCCACAAAACCAGTCCATAGTGCCAAAAGGGTTGGGGATCATTGCTATAAAACCTACTTTGCAGAATAACTATGAATATAAAATATCTGAAACAAAACCTGGCAAATGGCTGTCCCTCAATGGATATGAGATATTTGCTATACTACCTTCTCTCCAATGACTCTTCCTCCTATTGTATTCCTGTTCCTTTAGTCATATCATCATCCCATAGTCATTTCCTCTTCCTTCTATCCCAATCTTCACATCTAATTACTGGTAATGTCATGTCATGTAGATCCTGTTTCTCTAGGTTCCATAGAGTTCACCCCCAGCTGTCTGTATTTTGCTTCTTTTTATTTGTTCCTGGATTGTTGCAACAACAGTCAAACTGATTTCTCTGTTTTCCATAAATGGAAAAGCAAAACATCCATTATTTCATTATCAGAGTTTTGTTGTTTTCATTTTCAGGAAACACAGCAATACTCAGGTTATTCTTTTTAAAACCCTTCAGTAGCTCTGTGTTGCCTACAGCATGATGTTATAATTCCTTTAGCTGTCAATGTCCCTTACAGTGTTATAATTACTGTCTTTCCAAACTGTTCGCTCACTGCTTCTCTTTCTGCTCTAGTAACACCAGAGTTCTCAATGTCCCTCAAACAAGCTATACAGGTTAATGACATTCTTTCAGTTTTGAATGCCCTTCTTCCCCGAACAAAATGCCAGTTACTTTAGCCAGGTCTTCCTTTTTGTTCCTGTAACACTTACTTGAATCTCTGTTTAGTACTTTTTCATTCTGCATTTTATTGTAGTTAATATGCAAGCATTTTCCCCCACAAGCTAAATCCTTTGAGATCAGACTAGATAAATGCAATAAAGGTAGTAAAAAAGAAATTCAAATGCTAAAGGAAGAACCAAGAAATGTAATTATGCAAACAATAAGGTCAATACAGCAATAAGGGCAATTACTGTGGCTTTGCACAAAACTTCATTCTGAAACATTTATCAGTTAAGATTTGGTTATTAATTCATTCACTTCACATATAATTTTGGGGTGAATTCCTTGTGTCTAGTCCTAGGTATTGAAAAGCAACTAACAAGACAGTTCTGGCTCCTATTCAGAAAAAAATTATAGGAAAATGTTATGTACTTCAAACAACCTTAGAGGAATATATACAACAGTTCATGACTAAAAGCAAAATTTATCCCGGTACTAAAGTTTGAGAAAACTTTCTCATTAGGAACATAATGCAGGAGATACTGAGTGAAATAATGTATAAGGTCGTCAACAATAGTCTTATAATAAATATAGAAGCATGGTTTTATATGACTGTTAAAGTATAACATTGAAAATAATTTATATCCCCTACTCTATAGAATGCCTTTACATACTGGGGACTTGCTAAATAGTTGTTGAAATCAAGCACTAAATCTGACTTTGTCGATCTTTTTATCAAATACCAATAGATCCATATCCAGTAGTATCATTGGTATCTTAATCAAAATGGCTTTGTGAATTTATTTATTTGGCACCAAAGAATCTTTATCTGATGGCCTATATGTATTAGTTTCCCATTGCTGCTACAACAAATTACCACACAATAGGTGGCATAAAATAACCAAAGTTATCTTATAGTTCCGTAGTTTAGAAATCCCATATAGTTCCCAGTGGGCTAAAATCAAGATTCTGGCAGGGCTGGATTCTTTTATGGTGACTCTAAGGCAGAATCTGTTTCCCTTCCTTTTCTAGCCTCAAGAGGCAACCCATATTCCTTGGCATGTGGCACTCTTCCTCCATCTTTTAAGCCAATAGTGTTGCATCACTCTGATCATTACTACATAGTCACATCCCCTCTAACTGCAGCTGAAAAAGATTCTCTGCTTTAAAGGACTCATGTGATTATATTGGACACATCTGGATAAATCAGGATAACTTCCCCATAACAAGATCCTTAGCTTAATCACATCTGCAAAGTCTCTTTTGTCATATATTATATTAACAGGTTTCAGGGATCCGTATGAGAATATTGGGTGTGGGGGACATTATGTCACCTGCCATACATCTTACTGTCATGTCCTAATTTATAATAGAGATTACGAATTCCAAAGTGGCATTTCAAAGATGCAAACTGCATGATATAATTCTATACCCCTCCCCTAAAACAACAGCAACAAAGATTACATTTCCTTAGAATGCATGGATACTTGCTATTTGTGCATGTGTGACTTAGGGCATGTGCACTTTTTTTCCTGTTTTTTCTTTTTCTTTCTTTTTTTTGGTTTTTTTTTTTTTTTTTTTGAGATGGAGTCTCGCTCTGTCACCCAGGCTGGAGTGCAGTGGCGTGATCTCAGCTCACTGCACCCTCTGCCTCTCGGGTTCAAGTTACTCTTCTGCCTCAGCCTCCTGAGTAACTGGGACTACAGGCACACACCACTACGCCTGGCTAATTTTTGTATTTTCAGTAGAGACAGGGTTTCACCATATTGGCCAGACTAGTCTTGAACACCTGACCTCGTGATCCACCCGCCTCAGCCTCCCAAAGTGCTGGAATTACAGGCATGAGCCACCGCACCCGGCCCTTTACTGCTTTTGTAAGGTTAGACTTTGTAATTAAAAGAGGGTGTCTGAGGTGACCATGTCAGAATTTGCTCCTTTACAGAGACCATTGGAGATCCCTCTTTCCCTCTCTCTTTCTAATGTTTTGCATTTTTCAACACGTGATGTAGAACTGATAATGGATTAAAAGCATTTTTTCCATTTCTTTGACTAGAGCAAAATGAAGCCATAAAAATATCTACCAACGCTGGGAAGTTCTTGCATAAATGACTGGTGTTTATTGCTAATGTAAAATGTTTTTGATTGTGAACATGCTGCTATGTGATCTTCTGAATAAAGATAATTTTGTACTGTGTGAAAAATTTCCCTTTGTTTTCCAAAGTGTATGAGTGGTTACAAAAAAATATTTTTATTATATGTCTGTCAGTTTCACTATACAAAATTGAAACAATCTTGGAAGTTATGAGTACAACCAGATGGATGAAGATTTCTGATTCCAGTCTGGAATGTGAACAAAGCGTACAATGCTGTTTGTGGATTATGAGTTATTTCCTAGGACTTATCTTAGAACAACGTAATCAGTACCTCAGCAACTATCTAGTTCTGCACACAGCAGGCACTCAATAAATGTTTATTATTTGAATAAGAGAATCATTTTATTTTTCTTCCTGTTAATAGTTGTTCAATTCTATTCTTTCCAGTCAGTACCTCGTACTACAGTTGTTCATCGGGTACCTAAAATTAATACACACTCCCAAATTTGTTACATTGTTTTGGAGAATACATGACTCAGCCCATTTGCCAAATGCTATACCTTCCCAGAAGCCTTATAATTATACTTTGTTAATTGCAAACCACAAAGCTGCCATCATTTCTTTCTCTCTCTATTTTTTTAAAAAAATGGTATCCCAGAATAGATAAAGGAGCCATGATTTATATGACTCTCTTTTCCTTTCTGTTACAAACTTGTTTCCCTCTCCCACAATAGGAAGAAATTATTAGGCAGATTAAAAGGTTTTCTGTATGGAATCTGTAAAAGAAGTGATGCTTGTACTCGGCTGCCCACTGCAAAGGCCACCAATAGAGTAAGGGATGGCAGAAAGGACACGGAAAAAGAGATGCAGGCTGAGATTGAATCAGGTGACCTTTGGAGAGATTCTGCTGACTCATGCACTGGTGCTTGAAAGTTCTGTGTTTTAGTTTCACTGTATAAAAATGTCCTGAAAAACATCTTAGTATGTTGTCTTTTAGGCTTATCTGAGACAGATATCCGTCAAATGTAGTGACTGGGCTTCCTAAGGGAAGGTGATACGTTACTCCTTGTAGGAAATAATTCTTCATATGTCCTGTTCCCTAAATAGCTATTGAAATTTGTGTGCTGGGCTGTGGAGAAAGTAGTTCTGTGAAAACCTGGGGAGAATCTGATTAGAGAGTGGTGAAGCCTCCCTGCAAATGCACAGGAAGCACAAGGGAGAGGAAGGCAGTCCCTTCAGGTGGTGACTCTGAATCATTCCAGTCCAACCCTTCACAACAGAGGGACATTTTTTTTGCTCAGTTATGGTAGGTTCTCCATTTGCAACAGTTTGCTTTAGACCCATTCTTGCCCCTCCCCCTCCCCCTTGGACATCATTCTTCTGGGCCTTCTTTTCACTTTACAGCTCACTCAAGCCAAGTCACCACCATTAGTTTTCCTTTGCCGCACATCACAAAAGCCCCATCCACTCTCACGTTAGGATGTGGCTTCTGTGACAACCATCAGAGCCACAAGCCAAGCCCCTCATTGTCTGGGGACCAGTTAGTCATGTCTACTTGGTTTGCCTACCTGGTTTGTTGGGAGATCTTGATAAAATAATATGTTTGACATGCATGGCCAGCTCCAAAGTGTTCTTCAACGATGACAGAATCAGTCTTCTGTAAAGATGGTGATCTAGTCCCTCACTGTCTTCACCTCTCAGCCAGGCTTCAGTGTTCATGTGAGTTTTATTACGGATTTTCTTTCAGAATGGTGATATTTTAGCATGACATTTTTAATACATATTTTTTAGTTACAATTTATCGAAGTGTAACACAAACACAGAAACATACACCAATTTCAAGTGTGTGGTGGAATGAATTTTCACAAAGTCAGGATACCCATGTAACAAACACTCAGATCAGGAAATAGGACATTACCATCGTCAGTGCCCCGATGCACACCTCACGCCCCTCACAATTCAACAGGTTTCTAAAACAGTGTATTTTGGGAATCCAGTGACTTCTCTACATAGTCATCTGTGGTTTCCCCAGTATGCATGGCTCTGTATATCTCTAGTGAGAAGGTCACTTTCTCTGCAGGGTGTAGCCTACAGCCTTTTTGGGCAAGCAAAAATACCTACAACAAGTGAAGGACATTTAAAGGATTGAGCTCCAATGTGTGCAAAATCGGCATGAACTCTACATGTGATGACTAAGGCATTGATCATAGAGAGTAGGAGATAATAATGCAGTGTGGGGAGGGGATCCCAAGCAAAGCTTTGTCAGAAGCTGGGAATGGCATAATCGAGACATTTCTTCTTCTTATCCCTCACCTCACCCTATACTTTGCACCCCAGATCCTGTTTTGACCACTGGCCACACCCATCTATCCATGGAGAGTCCCATCCTGCAAGATGTGTAGCCCTTGTTCTTCTCCTGCTTTATCCACTACCTTTGCTTATTGCTGAGCTTCTCCTGTCTGCTCCCGTCCTTTCTTTTCTTTTTTTTTTTTTTTTTTTTTTTTTTTGAGACGGAGTCTCGCTCTGTCGCCCGGGCTGGAGAGTGCAGTGGCCGGATCTCAGCTCACTGCAAGCTCCGCCTCCCGGGTTTACGCCATTCTCCTGCCTCAGCCTTCCCCCGTGTAGCTGGGACTACAGGCGCCCGCCACCATGCCCGGCTAATTTTTTTTTTTTTTTTCTTTTTTATATTTTTAGTAGAGACGGGGTTTCACTCTGTTAGCCAGGATGGTCTTGGTTTCCTGACCTCGTGATCCGCTCGTCTTGGCCTCCCAAAGTGCTAGGATTACAGGCTTGAGCCACCGCGCCCAGCCCGTCCTTTATTTTCAATGGTGCATGTCTCCGACTTAATAAAAACAGCCTTGGGTTTTGTATTTCTAATCTATGGGCTATTAATGAAATGCAGCAGTGTTTCATCCTTATCTCTAACCACCATGAGCATCCAAGTGCCAAGTGTATATTGTGATCACTAAATTGCCATGAGACATGGGCCCACAATTCCAGGAATGTGCCATTTGCCATAAAGCTGTATCTGAAATTGCTATTAAGTCTTTCCTCTGACTTTGGTCCTTCTACTAGGATTTTCTTTCTTATCATAACTCTCCTAAATATTATATTATCCAAAGTTCTCTATTACTAGCCTCATTTTTATTGAGACTTTTTAGACATTTCATTAAGTCACTCACTCCATGAAGACCAATTATGGCAAAACACCTGTTATAGGCAAAGCATTCTATTAGGTGCAGGGAAATAATAATAATTTGCATGTGGATCTTGCTTTTGAACAAATTACCAAGGGACATAGGACATGTGCATAAATAAGTATATTTTAAGTGACCAAAACGATTGACAGATATGGATGGTTGAGAGATGAGAAGTGGGAAGTAATTTGTTAGGACTGGGGTGATGAAAGAAAACCTCTTGAAGGAAGTCACATTTTAAGAGGGCCTTGAAAGTTGGGTTGGTTTTGGAATATATGAGGATTCGGTAATCTTGGTGGTGGAATCAGGATGAATAAAAGAAAAGTGAAGACCAAATTGAGTTTGTATAAAGAACAGTGAATAGTTAGGTATTGTACCTGTTAGAAATGCTTACAGGTGAAAGGAACATCAACATCAAAAACAATAAACGCTACCAAACTAGCTCAAACTGAAAGGGCATTAAGGGTGTGTTTTGCAAAAATTCTGGAGGTATTTTGTCCCAGACTGACCACCACCTGCATTCTTTGTTCAGGGCCAGCCATGTCATCAAGGGCTAGTCTTCTCCTATTCTTCCACTCCATCATTCTTAGCACATTGGCTCTTTATGTCAGCTTGCCATGACAAATCATGGCAGTGCAGAAGCACATGTCCATCTCTAGGTCAATGGCTGGGAAAGCGATGGGTTTGTTATGATTTTCTAGGACCAACTGTATTCCAGGTCCTTATGAAAATAGGGTTTATTAACAAAAGGAAAGATGAGAAAGAAGAGGAAGAGGAGGAAGAGGAAGGAGGAAGGAAGCAGAAGGTGGAAGGGAATAAGAATAAAAAGAAAAGATTAAGGAGGAGGTGGAAGAGGAGTAAGGAGAAAATGGCTTAAAACTTGAGTTTTAGGGGCACAGTGAGATCATTTTGGCTACAACGTGGGGACCATATTATGGGTAAACTGGTAAATCTCATGATCGGCTTTCAGTCTTTTTCCTTGACCTCTTATTTCACCTGTTGGGCCCTGTTGACTCACCTTCTGCCTCTGTCCTGCTTTTTCCTGTGTTTACTTCCTAATCTCTGGCTGCTCCTTTTCAAGGTCGTTTGTTGGTGCCCGCCCTCTGATTCCCACATAAGTGGCAGTACTCCCAGGTTTCTGTCCAGGTCCTCTTTCTCAGTCCTTCTAAGGGAACCCACATAAACACAACTTTATACACATTGCTCTCAAGCCTCCAGCACAAATCTTTAACTGCTCTTTCTGCCTTGGATCTGCCTCCCCACACCCTCCCCATGTAGCTCAGTCTCTGTGGATTCCCTCAAGCTTTCCCTACACCCTGGAATTCCACACCATTTCCTTGGTGTTGTCCAACAAATCACTTCTCATTCAAGAGGAATTTATTTCAGGATGCCTCTCTGCAATCTAGTTCTTACTTCCTTCCTCAGGGTTGCCTGTGCCCTCCCCCACCTCTTCAGTGCCTCTCTTCATGCTTGCTTCACTGTACTTAGTCATTGTTTCAGGGACCAGTGACTCTCTAGGCCACTCCAAGACCATTACAGCCTGCCCACTGCAGGCCACTCTCAGATGCCACCCAGATCCCTGGAATAGTCTTCTTATCAACCTCCTTGCAGCCCTCTGGCTATTCTCCAAATTGTACTTTATGTTGCAACAAAATGATCTTTTCTAAACAATAGTGGTGTGATGACTATCCACTGCCCAAAACCTTTCCAAGAGTTCCTGATATTCTCAGGAGAAAGACAAAGGCCCTGACATTTCATACAGAATCCTACAAGGGGCCTCTGTCTTCCACCTTGATATACATTTGTCTCCCTCTTGCTTTCTCTACCACAGTTCCACCAGCCTTCTTTCATTTACTCCAAAGTGGCATGCCATCTACCTTCCTCCACAGGATCTTTGCAAATGCTTTCCTTTGCCTGGAATGTCTATCTTCTCCACCTTCACCACACTAGCTGCTACTCATCTATCTGATTGCAGCTCAAGAGGTACTGCCTTGGGAAAGCCTTTCTTAACATTTGGATCCCTGACTTTATGGAGCCTTGTCCCACTCATTTATTGTGCTTGTCATTATTTATGACCATGGAATTGTTTTTGTGATTGTTTGATTAATATCCATTTCCCTCTCTAAATAGTCTTCTCTGTGGGAGCAGCAGCTGGGGCTATTTTGCTGATGTTTTTATTCCCACTATCTTGTATGGTACTTGGCATGTCATAGACACCTAATAAATATAGTGCTTTTAGCAAAATGAACTTTCTATTTTATACCATGAAATTCTGGGAAACTGAGACAAGCCTGCTTTAGTGTTATATTCCAAGGACTTTGAAGAGTTTTTATCTATGAAAATTGCTAAAATTATTGATAAATGATTGATTTAAGAAGGCATTGTGGATGTCAGGCTAATGAATTTGTGATGATTGATGGAAGACTGTGTATTTGTAGGCGTTTACTGCCCTAACCAGCTCTTCCCAGATACCCTCACCCAGTATTTCTCTATAATGTTCCTAATCCATTCCATCTGTCCCAGTTTTCTCTTTTAAATGGTCAGCAAGGGCCTGGAAACACGTTCTCACTTCTGCCCCCTCTGATCAGACCAAGGAAGCAGAACTTCTCTAATATATGACCAGGGTCTCCCTGGTTTTGAGGGATTTGATGTTCTAAGATGCCTCTGTCTTGCCAAATTTGTACTCTGTTCTGTTTCAGTCTGTTATTTATTGTGGTTTTTTAATTCTCCCAACTGTCTCTCTTAATCTCAAATTCCACTATTCTACTTGCTCAGTCATTTCATCTAGAAGTGATACTGGGGAAGGAGGCACATTGAACACTTTCATGAACCCAGGTCCTAAATGACAATGTGTTCTTAGCAATGAACAAACTGTGTTAGTGCCGAAGCTACTGCCACAAAGAAAACTGTATCTTTCACCTGCAGAGTCTATTTATGTGACCACATGTTTCAGCTCAGGTAAATCTTCAGTATCCTCTCATCCTGCCTTTCCTTTCTGATTAGGAAATCTTTTATTTATCATGGTTTTCATTTTCTCTGAACAGATGGTGCATTACAAACAAGTGACAAATGACTATCCTCCCAACAAGTATTTAGAAACAAATAAAATTAACCACAAGAAATATGGCAGCAGGGTGCGTAGGAAACTCACTAAGTAAATGAGTTTATCACATTATTTGCTTCCCTACTGGCATCATAAGATCCACTTTTGAAAAATATATATAAAATGGTTAAAGAAACTGATTTAGACAGATCAGTTAACATCATATATATTTCCTCCAAACACAATTATTGGGAAAAATAACTAATCTTTTCTTGTCAAAGCATTTGCTTTCCTAGAAGACAGCAGAGTTCTGTTTAGCCTCACGTAAGGAAATAGTGTGATGCATTATGATAAATAGATGCCTCACACCTTTCTAGGAAAGAAAAATTATGAGGCCTTTGACTGTAACTAGATGAACTGAAGCTAAAGGCAACTATCTCCTTCAGCAAAAGAGACCCAGTTGCTGCTCTCAGAGATTGCAGTTTAGAAGGGAAAGCAGATATTAATCAAACAATCACAAAAACATGATCACAAATATAAGCACAATGAATGAGTGAGAAAAGCTCCATGAAGTCATGAATTTGAATAATAAGAAAAGCCTCCTTCAGGAAGTGATTCTTGAGCTGCAATCAGATAGATGAGTAGGAGCTAGTGTGGTAAAGGTGGAGAAGACAGACAAACATTTCAGGCAAAGAAAGAGTATTTGTGGCCGGGCACAGTTGCTCACACCTGTAATCCCAGCACTTTGGAAGGCTGAAGCTGACAGATACTTGAACCAAGGAGTTTGAAATCACCCTGGACAAGATGGTGCAATCCCATGTCTACAAAAAAATAAAAATAAAAATACAAAAACTAGCTAGGTGTAGTAGCACACACACGTAGTCCCAGCTACTAGGGAGACTGAGGTGTGAGGATTGTTTGACCCTAAGAGGTCGAGGCTGCAGATGCCACTGCACTCCAGGCTGGGTGAAAGAGTGAAACCTGTCTCAGAAAACAACAACAACAAAAAAGCTTAAAAGCATTTGTAAAGATCCTGTGGAGGAAGAAGAAGACATGGCACTTAGGAGTAAATGAAAGAAGGCCATTGGAGTTATGGGAGAAAAAGCAAGAAGGAGACAAATGTGCATCAGTGTAGAAGAGATAGACCCCTTTTAGGGCTCAATGTGAAATGTGAGGGCCTTCCAAGAGTTCCTGTTATTCTTTCTCCTGAGACTAACAGGAATCCTTGGACACGGGCTTTCAGCAGAGAATTCCCAGCTTACTCTCATTGTTTGAAAAAGCTCATTTTGCAACTAAAGGCATTACGTCTTCAAAGTTGCATTCTATAACATCCACTCATGCTCAGCATCAGAGTATGCACTCAGACTTTCTAGATATAAGCTATAGATACTTTTTAAAATTATTTTTTAACATAATGCCACCAATTCTGATTCTCTGAAATTCTTCAACCTATGAAATATGCTTTGAAACATACATGGTTTGGATGAAAATGCCATAAAATGGAAATACGATGTACCCTATAAATAGATGAAATTATGTATGAGAACATCTTAGGAAGAGGATAAAAGTAAATCAGCAACTGAAACAGTAATTGTAAAATATTGTTATATTTCCTCACTTTTTACAGATACTTCACTGATAAAAAGGGGAACAAAATATGAGATTGTTAGTCACATGATTTCCTTACCATGAACAATAGTTACACACTTAAATGTGGGCTGATAGTAGTTTAGTCAGAGTCCACACTTCTTTGAGAAGTTGATGTTCTGCATGAGTTAGTCATGGCAAAGTGAATAAATAATTCATGTGTTACTACTCCCCACCCTTCCCAGATAGATGTAATGTAAGGGATATTAATACACCTAAAAGCAAAAGATGGAAATTCTAACTTCAGGGATGAGCGTGGAGCTAGGTGGCCTGTTCCACCGATCTCTCTTTCCTTCTCTCCTGAATCGTCAATATTCAAAGCTGCAGTGGCATCTCACATCTTTGAAAACATTTCCACCTTGATCTCACTTACCCTTCAGCTTTCAGGTCCTTCCACTCCAAAATAATCTATAATGATATGAGGAATGTGTGATTAAATGTTGATATAATCATAATCCTTAGTTTGTAAATTCATTTTCATTTTCTCCCCCAGTCCTCCCTGACCACCTCTCCCTTGTCCCTGTCCACTTCCAAAGCCTCTACCATAATAATCATGAATATCTCCTTGACTGTAATATATCATGACAATATTGTTTTGTCTGGGTATGTTTTCACAAAAACAAAATTATGCTAAATTTTAAGAAAAGAAAATTGTGCTAAAGAGTAATTTTGACCTTAATTTTTTTCTATTCAACACTTTTAAAACTATTCAAGTTTCTACATGTATTTTTTTCAATTTATTTTTTAGTTAGCAAATAAAAAGTATATATATTTATGGTGTTCAACATGATGTGTTGATATATATGTGTTTGTTTTAATGTATTTCTGATGCCTACTTGCAGTTTCATAGAATAAACCTTGCATATTTTCTCCTCCTTTCCTAAATCGCCTCTATCTCTCCCATGCCACAAACAACACTGTGGTGAGTATCATTACGCACACCCTCTATTTTCTTTTCTTAACTTTTATTTTAGGTTCAGAAGATACATGTGCAGTTTACAGGGGTAAACTGTGTCACTGGAGTTTGTTGTACAACATCCCTTACTCAAAAGAGAGAAATGTATTTAGTATATATATCCAGGAGTGGAGCTGTTATATCCTAGGTGTGTGATTAATCGATTGCACCACGGATTGCTTTCCAGAAAGGCTATATTAATCTACACTCTCAACAACAATCCTCTAGGGTTTCTGTTTCCCAGCATCTTTCTGACACTTGGTATTATTTGGGCTCTCTAATTTTTGCCAGTCTGATGGAAGAAAACTCTTATCTTGTTTTAACTTGCATTTATTTGATTGCTAGTGAGGCTGAATATTTCTTCATATACTTGTTAATCATTTGGATTTCACTATAAATTATACATTTAAATTACTTGCTTATTTTTCTATTGTGTTTCCTGTCTTCTTGATTTGGGAGTATTTCCTTAGATTTTTAAGATATTACTCCTTATTGATTATAAATCTTTCCCTGTCTACGATCTGTCTGTCAACTTTGTCTAAGGTATTCTCTGTTGAACAAAACGCTCCAATTTTTTTAAGAAAGGAAGTAAAGTACACTTGGAAGAGAGCCAAGATGGCAACTTAGGAGATTCAAATGCTAAAGATCCCACATTTAAATGTATGGTTTGTATATTTGGCAGCCTCAATGTTTTCTATATATTCTTCTATTAACCTTGTAGTTCCACCTTTCACATTTAAGTTTCCCTTCTGTATGGAATGAGGTAAGGATTCAGGGTTGTTGATTTTGCTTCAGTTGGTAGTTTTGTCCCAATATCTTCTGCTAAACAGTCTACCATTTCACCGTTGATAATGGTGTCAGCACTATCATATATTAAGTTAACCTTGTCATGTAGTATTTTCTGAGTTCTCTGGGTTACACCAGCACCATGCATCTGTTTGTTAGCAGGACCTTAATATGTGTGTTCATATATGGTAAAGCAAAATCTTCATTTTTGCTCTTTGTCAAAATAACCTTAGCTTGTTTTATTCATGTCACTTTCAAGTACGTTTTCCAAAGTTCTCAAAATTGTTGTTTGGTATTGCATCAAATGTATATGTAAACTTGAGCAAAATTAAGATCTTTAAAGTGTGAAATAATCTCACCCATGAACAAAACTTATCTCTCCTTTTACTTAAATATCTCCTATGACCTTTAACAGAGTTTTTAAAATGTGCTCTGTACAAATTTTATGTATTCTTGGCTAAGTTATTACCTAGAAATTTCCTAGTTTTGTTGCTGTTGTAACTCTACATCAGTAGTCTGTAGCTTTCTTTTTGAGATTCTCCCTGTAGATATACCAAACTGCCAATTTGATGTTTTCATTTTGAACATCTCTCATTACCTAAAACTTCACGTGCACCCAAATGTGCATTTGATCTCCACCCTGCTTCCAGAATATTCCCCCTTCAGTATTCTACAATGTTAATAATAGCTACCACTTTCAGTTCCTTCCAGACATCTGATTATAAATCTTCTACTGATTTCTTACCTAAACTATTCTCTTTTTCACCATTTCATTTGACCCCACATTAAGTTTTACTTTAAAGCTAAAGTTGTCTATAAAAGCAGTCTTTTCAAAATTAGCACATAAATATTGATTGAATAAATGAATAAATTATATTTTTTTTCTCTGATTGCAGAGGTTGTTGATGACTTTTAGATCACGGCAGCAATATCTTTTCTTGCATAAGCATAAAATATAATGCTGTTGACACAAGTACAGTTTTTAAAATAAACTTGGCCTTAAAAATGCAGTGGGTATTAATAAGAATAGTATGAAATGTGCTGTTATAACAAATATCACCAAACTCTGAAAGTTTATTTCTTGCTAAGCAAAGTCTGCTCTGGGTATAGGTAACTCTCTAGAGCAATTGTTCTTCATCCCAGTTTTGGTAGTGATACAACTGAATGGAATCTTCACCGTCCTGTAAAAACATTATCTGGAACTCAGTCTTATTCACTGACTTTGAAGGCAAAGAGAATACTGTATGATTTTTCACTGGCAATGAAGAACTTTAGATAGAAGTGACACATTTCACTCCCACTCTTAGACCATTATCTGGAACTGCACCTAACTACAAAGAGGCAGGGAAGTTTAATCCCCCCAAGAAGAATGGGATGTGGGAGAGCACCAGTCATCTCCACCCCACAACGTGTATGACCAAGAAAGGAAAAGCAAATCCACTCACCCATAACACAAAATCCTTCACGTTTCTTTCCATCATTAGCATATTGTGTTGTGGACATTTTATTCTGTCAGGACCATCGATTTTAAGTTCTTCTGAGATAATATAGTCTACAGTTTGTTCAGAATGGTTCTAGTTCTCATGTTTGCTTTTTAGAATTTTACTAGAAAGGAGAACGATCCTGGAGAAACTGTATCTATATCTATCTAGAGCTATATCTATATCCATATATATCTATATCTTCCATTTCAAATGGCCTGGGAATCATACAGCATGAGCTACCCTGACTATGGTCACATTCAGCCAAGGGAGTTAATTGTGAGGGAAATATTGGAGACTCATGTATAACTCAGCACCTTAAGATGCCCACTTGGGCCAGGCACAGTGGCTTATGCATGTAATCTCATGCATGTAATCCCATGCTTTGGAAGACCTAGGTGGGAGGATCACTTGAGGTCAGGAGTTTGAACATGGTGAAACATCTGTACTGAAAATACAAAAATTAGCCAGGCATGATGGTACACACCTGTAATCCCAGCTACTTGAGAGGCTGAGGCACGAGAATCACTTGAACCCAGGAGGCAGAGGTTGCAGTGAACTAAGACTGTGCCACTGCACTCCAGGTTGAGCGAGACTCTCTCAAACCTGCCAAAAAAAAAAAAATCAAAAAAAAAAAAAAAAAAAAAAAAAAAAAAAAAAAACCAACCCTGGAAGCAAATTAACATTATTTCTAAAATAACGACAGTAGGCCCATAGTGTTCATATACATGACCCCAGTTTGCACATATGGTAAGTGAGAGACAAGACTTGATCCTGGGCCTGAAGCATCCCACCACATGTTCTTAGGCACAACAGTCAGCCCAGGCAGTACAGAAAAATGACCAGTCACAGAAAATTCAAGGAGAACAGAAATAAGTACATCAAGTGGGATACAAAGGCTAAGCTGGGACACAAGGGCTTAGCTGTGCTGCTGACAGTGGTGCTAAGCCATCCCTCATGGACCATGTGCTGAGACATCATGCCCTGCACACATTGATTTAGGCAGCTTTGTACAATTTTCTCCAGTGGATGAATAAGGTCTTGACTTCTTCCGTGAGAGTAGTGTTGGAGAGGAGGGGCTCACGGGGAAATTGGGGCATCAGGCATTACAAAATCAATAGGGTGGAAAGAAACAGTATTGCATCCAGATCAATGTATCATGTGAGGCAAGGACCCAAAAGAAAGGGTAAGTGTGGAAGGCAGGAAGTAATGGGCATGTAGGAGTGAACTTTGTACATGCACGTCTGTGGGAATAGAATTCCACTAGGATAGACCAAATCTTCAGCTTGGAGGAAAGTGGAACTAATTTAGCAAGTGGTAAAATATTGACCCACGGTTAACTATGCAAATTACAACACGGGCAAGGGACAAGAATGAAAGAGATCCAAGAAAGCAGCAGTATGGTGGCCTGAGGTAAAAGCAGTTTTACATCTCTTAAATTCAATACCTCTGATTTCTAGTTTCAAGCATGTACTCAACAAAATTCCCTGTGTAGATTCCAGAAATGCATACACACAAAAAAACAAGTAAACGCTATGAAGAGTACAGTGCAGCAACGTAGGAGACCATGGGGGAGAACAAGGATCCCCTGGATGAGTAGGTAGAGATGTGCTTGTGAAAACAGAGCCTGGCTGAGTGCACTGGCTCACTTCTGTAATCCCAGCACACTGGATGGGCAGGTGGATCACAAGGTCAGGAGTTCGAGACCAGCCAGGCCATCATGGTGAAACACTGTCTCTACTAAAAAACTACAAAACATTAGTCAGGCATGGTAGTGCACATCTGTAATCTCACCTACTCAAAAGGCTGAGGTAGGAGATTGCTTGAACCCGGGAGGCGGAGTTTGCAGTGAGCTGAGGTTGCACCACTGCACTCCAGCTTGGG
>NW_012102432.1:1712458-1718408 GCF_000951045.1 Mandrillus leucophaeus | reverse complement strand
AAAAAAAAAAAAAAAAAAAAAAAAAAAGATACCCAGTTGATTCCATCAATCATTGAATTTATGTCTGGTTTTGGGCTATTTAGTTAATCTCTGTGTATCCATTTTCACTTCACCAAATATTAATAGTAGTAGTGCCTCCTCCTTGGGGTGTTGAAGTATTAAATAGGATAATGCATGTGAACTGTTTCTGTGGTCCCCATCACACTGTAAATGCTAAATAATCACGAGTATTGAGAATATATGATTTCATCATGATTTAAACATTTGGTCCTACCTTTTGGCATCAAGTACATTAGGTTTCAAAAGATTTAAAAAGTCGATTTTTCCTCAAAACACATAAACACTGCTTTTTAAAACTGTGATTTTTCAAAGTTAAAAGGTGAGACAAAAAGAAAAAGAACCTTGAAATAGTTTGTCTGTGTATTTGAGGTGTTCACAAATAATCTCAGCTGTTGCTAAGATAGCATAAGGAAACAAATCTTTTAGTGACCTGGATTCTAGCTCAGATTTCTGCTAACTAGCTTCAGGATTTAGAAGTGGAGTTAATGCCTGGGCCCCAGTTTTGTCAGTTCCACTATGAAAGGATTTAGGCAATCTCTCGGAGTCATTTTAGCACTCGAATTCTAATACTGAATAGCTTTCACAATGTGTGAAGTGGATATATTTTTCCTAAGGGTAAAATCAGTGCTCCAAAATATTTCATGTAGATCTTTGTACCAAAGTTATACACGATAAAAAAATAGGACACCAAAAAAAAAAAAAAAAAATTTTGGAGACACAGTTCCTGTCTTCAGTGAGCTTCTACTAGTATGGTTAAATTCCTGGCAGTGTTCACATATTATAAACAGATGAAGTAACCAGAGACTTGTATTTCAAAAGGTCAAGAAAAAGATGGAAGGAGGGTTGACTTGCTAAAATTCTCGTGATGATTCATTAGAATCTCTGGAAGCAGAAACCTCATATCTTCTGTTTTCATCCTTCTGGATGCTACCCTGTTTATACAGGCCAGATTCACTTTTCATTACTCTTAAAATGGTGCTGTCTTTAGTAAATGTCACATCAGAGAAAAGCTTCTGGTTTAGTGCATATTTTACTTTCTTAGAAGCTCAAAATCTATGAACATATATTCAGTATGAATGTCTACAACCACAGGGATTACACGTATAGCATCTTCTTTTGGTATCATTAAAAGACACCTAAAGGGGATTCAAAGAAGAAAAATAAATAAAAAATGGCTTTTATTAAAGTGATAGAATTGAAGCTGATCACAAGAAATTTAGCCTTCTGTGGACATCTGCATGATCATCTGCATGATCACTCTGCATGATCGCTTCTGCTGCACAAAGTTGGTTCTGACAAGGGGACTTTTCTCAACACTAATCCATGAGTTAACATATAAAAACATCATTTTCAAGGTGTAATACTGCTCTTATATTCATAGCCACTTGCATTCAAAATAGCTTTCTAAGTTTTCAGATTTTCATCTTAGCTCTCTGAATGTAGCCTTAGAGTACAAGACTCAAGCCATGATCTCACACGTAGTTCAGCACAGCCCTGTGCAGACAGGCCAGATCAGAGGCCTTCCTGGACCAGCCAGGCTTCCTGAGGACTAGGAATGTGTCCCGATGGACTTGCAAAATTTCTTTCTTGGTATTTTCCTTTTTTTGCAGACTTTGCTTCATAGCTCTCATACACAAAATCTGAAACAAGACAATCTAACAAACAAATACATAAAAATCTTAAAATTAACTTTTTTTTGTATTTATTAGATGTATGTCACCCACCTTAGACTGACAGCAAGCTGGGGTTCTGGGACTATGTAGATATCCCTAAAATCCTCTTCTTTGGGCTGCTTCTCAGCAGGACCTTGTGATGCACTATTTAAAATCCTACAGTTCTGACATCCTTCTTTTCCTCTTTCAACCTTTTAATCCTGTGTCAGATTCATGATACTTAGGGAAGTATAATAAAAGATTTTATACCCATTAAAGGATTCTTTCCAGGATTTTGATTTAGTTACATGACAAATAGTAAAAACATAAAGCAAATTTAATTTTTATAATATATTTTATCTAACCCAAGGTATCCCAGATATTATCATTCCCACGGGTAATCAATATAAAAAAATTAATAACATAAATTCTTCCTGTCACGTTAAGTGTTTGAAATCCTCTGTATTTTACCCTGAAACACATCTTAAACTGGGTGCTAAATTTTTATCAGCAATACTTGAACACTACTTATATGTCATAAGATTGAATTTGAAAAAGTAGATTCAAGTAGAAAAAAAGCAAAAACAAGCTCAAGTTGTTTCAAACATAATTAAAGTATTTGAAACACTGAAATAACTACAGATTATTATATCTAAATTAAATTAAATTAAATTTGAAGTTTGGTTTATCAGTCACACTGACCACATTTCGAGTATACAGGTGGCTGGTGGCTCCCATCTTAGACAGCCAAAGGCCTTTTATTTCACTCAGATTTGGTAAGACTTTACTGGAAAACAATATATAGGTCTGGACTTAAAAGCTAAGAAGAAATAGAGGTAAGTTTGAGAGACAAGCAAAATGTCACAAAATTATTTTAAATACTTTTAAATTTTGCGAAAATATGATTCACCAGGAAGACGTAAAGACTCTTTTTACGTCTGCTTGTGTAAAAAGAGTGCATGGTATAAGAATTGTTAAGAGGGGCCATTCTCCGTCTCTGACGACAGCCAGACACAGATGAATGGATTTCAGCTCTAATGGGGGACATTGTTTAGCTGTAAGAAAAAATTTCTCTCTATTCAGAATAGAAAGTCATGAGAACTGTGTCCCTGGAGCTCATTGAAATGAGGGCAAATGTGCCTCTGTCTGGGATGATTTAGTTGTAGCCCTTCCTGAAGGTTGGGGGATTGCACCAATCATCTCTCAAGGTCTCTTCCTGCTGTGATGCTGTGATTCCAGGAAAACCCATGGGTAGAAAGGCCACACTGCCAGCTGTTTCAAAATGTCGTTTTTGCAAGGACAATTAATCTTTGTGATTACATGACTAGCGCTATAGAGTTTTCAAACTTTTTTTCTTTTCCTTTGTCTGGGAATGTGTTGAAAACTGAGCAAGCACTTAGCTATGAATGCTGGGAAGCTGTGAATTGGTGGAAGAGTCCTTTCTATGTCTGTAAGTGTTTTCAATGGGCAATAAATCCCACGTGTATTTCAGAGGGGCCCACACATGTTCCTCCTATTTAAATGGTTTTCAGAAAACTGCTGAGATCAAGGACACATTCACATTCAGGTAAATGTAGCGGGTGGACCCATGCCCCTCCACCCCCAGCAAATAATCTTGAATTGCTTTAGTTGCTGGTAATGTAGCTGAATCATGGACAAAAAGAGCATCTTGGATCTGGACCTGGATTGCAGCATCTGGCTCTCTACAATACTGTTTCCCATTTACTTCTGAAGATTCGTTACTGCAGAGTACTGAGGGGCTGCCAATTCAAGAAAGAATGATTCTAGAAACTGACAAACATCTCTGGCTAATGTCATCAAATACTTTTTTCCTGGATAAGATCTAGTTAAGTTTCCCCCTAAATTGTTTTATTTCTTAGTCTAGGGAAGTCTGAATTCTTAAATGCTATAATTGCTTTTAAAACATTAGGAATGAGGGACTAGAAGCTTTCAGTGTGTTGGTTGAGATTTGCCATGAATTTTCTGGACCAGACAATGATGGCAATGTCAGTTAAATTGCCTGGCTACCCCAGTCCTCTCACAAAGGTGAGAGTGAATAGTCTGCAAAGAATCTAAAAAGGCAACAGTCTAGGATTTTCTCTGAGGTTAGATCTCATCATATTCACATATAAAACATGTATTAAATATAGTCATATACTGCATAATGACATTTTGGTCAACTGCAACCCACAAATACAAATGGTGGTCCTATAGGTTTATAATGGAGCTGAAACATTCCTATCACCTAATGATACTGTAGCCATCGTGACATCATGGCACAACGCATTACTCATGTGTTTGTGATGATGCTGGTGTAAACAAACCTACTGTACAGCCAGTTATATGAAAGTACAGCAATACAATTATGTATAGCAAAAATACTTGATAATGACAGTACATGACTATGTTGCTAGTTTATTTATTTACTATACTTTTTATCCCTATTTTAGAGTGTACTTCTCTACTTATTAAAAAAAAGTAAGTGTAAAACAGCCTCAGGCAGGTCCTTCAGGAAGTATCCAGAAGGTGGCCTTGTTATCATAGGAGATGACGTGTCATTGACCCTGAAGACCTTCCAGTGGGACAGGATGTGGAGGTGGAAGACAGTGACATTGATGATCCTGACCTTGGATAGGCCTAGGCTAATGGGTGTGTTCTCGTCTTAATTTTTAATAAAAAAGTTTACAAAGTTAAAAAGAGTTAAAATAGAAAAAGCTTATAAAACAAATATAGGAAATATAATAGTGTATTTCATACTAATAATTTTCAAATAACAAAGAAGATATTCTTTTACAGCTGTAAAGTGCATTTGTGTTTTAAGCTAAGTATAATTCCAAGAGTCAAAAAGTTTTTAAAATTAAAAAGTTTATAAAGTGAAAATGTTACAGTAAGCTAAGGTTAACTTATTACTGAAGAAAGAAAAGTACTGTTTAAAATAAATTTAGTGTACCCTAAGTGTACAGTGCTTATAGTCTACAGTAGTGTATAGTCTTGTCCTAGGCCTTCACATTCACTCACTACTCACTCACTGACTCAACCAGAACAACTTCCAGTCCTGCAAGCTCCTCTCATGATAAATGCCCTATACAGGTGTGCCATTTGTTCTTTTATACTGTATTTTTACTGTACCTTTTCTATGTTTATATACACAAATACTCATAGCTTCATTACAATTTCCTACAGTATTCAGTAAAATAACATACAGATTTGTATCCTAGGAGCAGCAGACTATACTGTATACTCTAGATGTGCAACAGGCTATACCATCTAGGTTTGTACAAGTACACTCTGTGGTGTTCTTACAACGAAACTATCTAATAATACATTTCTCAAAACATATCTCATTGTTAAGCAAAGCATGATTTTACTGTGCTTGAGGGAGCTGAGGAACACTTGACCTTGGGCCATAATAACACAGTGAGCAAGTTTCTCAATATTGACCATGTTTCTCAATATTCTTTAATGACTTACCTAAATAAACACAAAACTTTAAAGCAGTTCAGTGAAAAGTGTATGACTAGGCAAACTTGTAAAAGAGAGTAATCAAATAACCCACTGGGTTTCACTGTTGTATACCAGAAATCAACCTGTTTAGGACTGGGATGTTTTTAGGAGCAGGAGACAGAAAATGGTTAGGTCTACACTATAGGGTGCACAGCATGGGACATTGTGGGGCCCCCCAAGGTACCACAGTGGGGGATCTCTTTATTTCTTATGACCATGAAGACACCAGGGCTCTGAATATTGAGAGAGGGGAAGGAGGTAATGCACCCATAGCAAGTATGTTTCACGCTTACAGGTACATCAGCTCTCCTTTGGAGTGTACAGTGGAGCAAGGGTAAGAAGCACTGAGTTCTGACTGTGATGCCAGTAGCGCTACCTGGAGCCAGGGTTCTTCCAAGCCTCAGGAAGAGGAGGATGAATTAGAAATACAGCTGTCTTGTCCAGCCTTACTATTTTACAGATATTTAGCATAGCCAAGAGGAATTCTTACTGTGTTGCTTTGGTCCTCAAGGATAATGATCTAGTCTTATATTAACAATAATTACTTTTATATAATATTTTCTATAATGTAGAGCTGAAGACAAGACTCTATGTTAATGGCATTGATAAATCCATTACTCCAGAATCCTGGTCATGCATGTATATGAAAAACAAGGAAAGATGGATAAAAGAAGTAAAAAGGTCACCAGACTAAGTCAGCCCCCCACCAAAAAAAAAAAAAAAATGTGTGTGTG
>NW_012102432.1:1656063-1712371 GCF_000951045.1 Mandrillus leucophaeus | reverse complement strand
GTGTGTGTGTATATATATATATATATATATATATATATATATATATGCAAATATATCTTGGCCAAGAAAGATTTTAAGGCAAGTAATTGGTTTTAAGAATAACAAACAGGCTATATCTTTGATTTGTCTAAAGATTCATGTTGTCATCTCCAAAGTTTTCCACTACAGAGATTTATGTTGTCATTGGATCTAATTATGAATTAATGATTGATTCATTTAGGGAATAACTCGACCAAATGGCAGTGAATTGAAAAATGAACAGACCCTGAAGGAACATATTGTCAGTAATAACTAATTCTGTCTGCTGATGGCAATCAGCATAGGTCACTTAGAAAATAGCCCTGGATGGAACCAATTACTCACCTTCAATCCACAGTGAGTGGTTTTCTCAGCCTTGCGCTACTGACATCAATTAACCCTCATGGCATTCTTCAATTATTTGAAATCTCCAGGCACACCCATCCTTCTGAGGTAACTACTTAGAACATTTCAAGTTTGTTTTGCTTTCTTAGCAAAGGTTTTAAGCAGAATAGCTGTGATATTTTCACTCTTTATTCTTAAAAGCACTCTGCCCATCCACGTTGGTTACTTGTTTACTTTGTACTCACTACTGAGTACATCTTGACATTTTATAAATGAATACAGGTCTACAGAGAATTTGTGAGGTACTCGAGTTTAATAGCTCCACTAGTTTGGTGCTCTATATGGTCATATTAAAGTTGTATTAATCACACATCAGGATTGATTTTACTGCAAGGTCCATGAGAAAAATCCCACACCAAACCATCTATTGTTCTGTCAACTCTCTTTGAAGAGCCTACTGTGGTAGGGGTTGGCATGGAGAGACCCTTGAAGGGTAAATGATTTCATATAAATTTCTTCAATTAGCAACAGTTTTATAATTCCTACTGCGAGCCATCAACTACACTCAGATTAGTTTTAATGGGGAAACTGTGTACCAAGAATCCTGCCACAGAACCCCCTAAGGAGAGTTGATTACATTTTTTCAAATGCTTACACAAGGATGCATACTTAAAAGTGAATTGTAACCTTTTCAAAACTGACATTTCAAAAGAAACAAATATTGAGTAGTGGGAGGAGGAGGAGGCAGTAGAAGAGGCAATTTCGTAAGTGAAGGAAAGGATATCAGAAGGAGTTCTTGCTCTTGGTAAATATACAAAGGCATCGCATGCAGTAACCACCTCTTTCTCTTCTGTTTTGTACACCAGCTTCTTGCTTTTCTTGTCCATATGTTCTCATTATTTAGCTCTCACTTACGAGTGAAAACATGTGGTATTTGGTTTTCTGTTCCTGTGTTTGTTTGCTTAGGACAATGGCCTCCAGCTCCATCCATGTCCCTGCAAAAGAATATGTAAATCATTCTATTATAAAGGCACACGCAGGTGTCTACTTCTTAATTCGGTCCCTGCCTCTTGGTCGAGCACTGAGTTTCCACCCATGGTTGTACTCTTGGTTAATCTGGGCATACTCAGGTTATAAGACCTTCATGCTGGGAGTCAATGGTAACTGAAAAACAACTTCCAACTTTGTTACATGAAAGCTAAGGCAAGTTGGTCTGGTGTGGCTACAAAATCTATGGTAAAGCTTTTGTAGGTGTTTGTAAGATTGTTGTTAGCGGTTTTCCTATCTAAAGTTTCAAAAATTGGAGTTAAGTATTTAAGGGTTATTTTATAGAACCATGATTACATGGTTTCTTCTGTGATTCAGAGATATCTGAGTCTGACTCTGGTCTGGCACAGGGTGAGGGAAGGCTAGCTAGCTATAATTAGTAAAATATATGTGTCTCACCCTAAACTTTTAAATAGGAAGGAAGCTGCACTTTACATTAAATAACTGGGCATTTTAACAGGATACCAGTGACAACATGGTTTTTAAAACATCCCCCAGTTTAGTGCTCATATGTTTGGGTCACACCCAAGGTTTATGGCAGCAGATCCCATCTGGAAGACTGTATCTGGTACATTTATGAGAAGCATTGATAATTCTTCATTTATGAGAAGCATTGATAATTTACAGTGGAGCAGAGGAGGCAACCTTCACAATCAAAGGCCCAGAAACTAAGGAATGAGAGAAGGGCTAAAGGAATAAGAATTAGAATAAGAAAGGGAAGAGCTGGGAGGAACATAAATAACAATGACATAACACAGTACACAGTAGAAATGTAAATATTTCAAGGGTTATTACACAGAACAACAACAACAAAACTTTGGATTTGAAAGAAAACCATAGTTCAGCTGAAAGACATAAATCAGTACCTTCTAACTTAGAAATCTCCCGAAATGGAGCCCCTATAGCAAAATTTCCGTCATAGCAGGAAATTGACTACTGCCTAGTCAAGAATATTTTGGATTTGGTTTCTGCCCTAGAGTAGAGGTTGAACTAGATTGCCTATGGATATTATTCATCTGTTTACTTAAAGGACAACATTTTAAATAGTAGATTACTAGTTTGATTTCTTTGTCATATTTGACACATGCCTTCCAGAAGCCACATCAGTTTCTAATATTATCATCTAGGAGTGTTTATTTAGCATCAGAAGAAAGCTCAAAATCTTATAGATGGAGAAAACAAAAACACCATGGTTCTGTGTAATTACAGAATAACGGAACATTAGATCTAAAATGGACTTCACTGCAAAAGTGAGAGATGACTACCCAGAGAGTTTTCAGCCTTTCCTATGGATACTTGGTTAGAACGGGCGGAGCACTGTCCCCTGATCATCTCTCCACTTCACAGATCTTTCCACCCATTTGGTTGAGGCTTAGCCCACAGCAATCAGCTCAGCAGTAACAACAAAAGTCTCTGACACCACCATCCTGCATCTACCCACTACTCACCTTATCCCTGACTTGCAACAGCTAAATAAGCAGCATCAGGAATCCAGCCTGTGCCTCAGCACTAATCCCCAGTTTTTGCTCCACCCCACTGTAGCTTCTGTCTTTTCTGCATTTTCTCACATCAGCATCTATAAGAGGAAAACCTCAGTCTTTATGGTCCCTAGACTAGAATCCCATCATAGTCCCCAAACTAGAGAGAGAAGAGCTCATGACAGACTACATGTCAATCCCATCCAACCAGCCTCCCGTCCTCAGCTGAGAGGTACACCAGAATTTCCCAACTCAGTCTCAGCCAAACGACTCAACACTTCAGTCAAATGACTGGCCCCTCTGTTGAAGCTTTCTAAACGGAGCAGTCAAATCAGATTGACTATTGCTGTGAGGTTTACTGTTTCTTCTGTTGTTGAAAATAAAAAATAAGTTATGTGACTCCAAAGGCTACCATATATTTATTTAACATTAAATGAAATTTGAGGCTAACCAAACCGTCTTCCTTAGTCAGGACAATAAACCAGATAACTTCATGAACCATATCTTTATAAAATAATAATGGATATAGAGCATGCATTTGAAACAGCAAGGTATCTTTTTAAAATTTATGCCTGTTTCAAAAGTTTAAGGACACACATTCCTATATAATTAGCAGAGAATTTACTACCATTATGAGTTCATTCACTGACCCTCAGTTTACTTTCCTATATTTGAAATATAAAGAATGTTTCCCCTTTCGTAAACACTATGGACAAGTTAAGAAGCAATGTTTTAGAAAATGTGTTATTATGTGTATCTCTCCAATTCAATCAGGATCCAGTAATCAACATTAATCAGAAGTGTTCATGCTTTATGTACAAAACTGTTTCAGAAATGTCGAGTGAAATAAATCCTAAAGATTCTTCCTAGGTCTGACTTGTGACTTAATAATATCAACATGAAATTGGTTGCTTATGAAGGAATTAATAAGTTTTGTTTGGGGTGTGTGTGTGTGTGTGTGTGTGTGAGAGAGAGAGAGAGAGAGAGACAGACAGAAAGAGAAAGACAGAGAAAGAGAAAAGAGATTTTGTTATCTAGTTCTCTCTTGTCCATTAAATCTATTTGTGTGATTTTATAAAAATAAGAAACAACTTGATGAGTGCTAAAGAGAAGATAAACACTGTCCCTGATTCCTACACTTTCAGTCCAGATGGTGATGAGGCTGTGTCAGAGTGGGTGGCCCTCAATTCATGGTTTCTCTCTACTCCCCTGATATATACACACACACACACACACACACACACACGGACATAAAGATAGGAACAATAGGCACTGGGAAGTACAAGAAGAGGGAGGGAGAAAGTGGGGCAGGAGTTGAAAGCCTACTGATTTGGTATTATTATATATATATATATAAACAGTTTGTTGTAGAGTACATGTAACACAAAATGTTTCTATAAGGACTTTAAAATGCCAGTTTGTCACTATGGTGGCTTTGTGGTTCATTCTGACAAGCATTGAATCTATTCCACTACTTTCTCCCTCTGTGTAGAATTCATGTTATTTGCCCAACGTTGGCACTTGGCATTGTCCCCAGTAATCTTCTCTCCACCTTCCTCTCTCTCTAAGAAGCTCATAGCTCTTAAAGCTATAGGTAGCCATCTTGTAACCAGGAAGGCAGTTAGCCTCTGTTGAAAGCAGCGTTCAGAGGTGAAAAGAAACATATCCCTGGTGACCCCTCTCAGCCAGCAGACACTACATTCCCTGAAACTTGACCTTTATAACTTTTTACTTATTGGGCCCACATATTCCATGTTGCCTATACCGATATGACATGGTTTTCTGTTATTTGCAACCACAAGCTTGCTTCCTGGCACAGTAATTATTCAGAATACTTGGGAAAGGGTGAGGAACTGAGTAATATATTAAGTGCCTACACTTTATATCATTTTATCCCACTAAGTGACAGATACCATTTTCCTAATTTTATACATAAGAAAAATGAGGTATATAGAAGCTACATAACTTGAATGAAGTCATAGGGGTAGAAGCAGAATTATAATCAGGACCCTCTGAATCCAAGGCCCCTTTTCATTCTGCTAGACAAGCAGCTCTCAACCTGTTTCTTCTTTATCATCCACAGCAGATGAGGTGCAGGTACAGAACACACTCCCATGGGTATATCTAGAGCTGAATGTAATCCTGTCCTCTTCCCATAATTCAACCTGTTTATCTGCTACTCAAGAAAGCAAATCAGGATGCAAGGCATAGTGGCATTTCTTGCAGGATAACTTGACATTTCTTTAATTTAAAAGGCAAAAAATTTACTCTAAACCCACTGAGGCTGTCTGTAGTTTTACTTCAAATTATTTTTGACAAATCTCACTGACACATTGCTCCCTTCTGCTTTTCATTATGCTTGTTATTGAATGAATGTTTTTTTCCTCCTGTGCTCCACTCAACAACAACAACAAAAAACTCAGACATTGAAATCCTAACGATGAATATGATAGTACTAAGAAGGGAGCGGACCTTTGGAAGGTGTTTGGGACATGAGGGTGGAGCCCTCCTGAATGGGATTAGTGTCTTGTAAAAGATATCCAGAGAACTAGGGTGCCCCTTCCCCCTTCCACGATATGAGCTTACAGTGAGAAGGTGGGAGGACAACCATCTGAGAGGCAAGCAGCAGGCCCTCACCAGACACTGAATCCATCAGTGCCATGATCTTGGACTTCTCAGCCTCCAGAACATGAGAAATAAATGTATGCTGTTTATAAGCCACCCAGTATATGGTATTCTGTTATAGAAGCCAAACAGACTAAGGCAATACTAAGCGGATGTGCTTTCTTGTACTTTTAGAGCATGCTGGAGAGCTAAGAAATTTTTACCCATGAAGAAAATGAGCAGTCGAGGTCAGAGGTGTCAAGCTGAGCTCTTGTTATCATTGTATAAAAAGGAAAAACTCCACAATATATTTGGTAGCAGTACTAGAGGCTTCCCCTACCAGTTTTGGCACCATCCAGTCGAGATTTCTCCTGGCTCAGCTATCCGTCCTGTTCTGTTGACTTTGCCCTGACTCAGTTTGGTTACTCTAAATGTACTCACCCAATTCAAAAAAGTTTGAGACACCTTACAATAAGGTCATAGAACTTGTAATTATAACAGAAACAAAGGAAACAACAGTATATAGTTAGGAGCCAAGAAATCAACTAAGGAGGGGGATGATTAGGTTCCTGGAAGAGAGTCCAAGACAGGGGTTGACTGTGAAATGTGACTCAAACACCAGATTCTTTTTTTTTTCTTTTTTTCTGCCTCATCGTTTCAAAATCTTTAGCAAGTTGATGTAATAAATATATTTCCTACACCACTTCAATTACCTGGGTTGGCAAACTAGAACTTAATTACAACTTATAGTCAAGTAACTTTTAAAAGTTAGGTCTTTATCCTGTGACCCTGAGAACTGATATCTTGGCAGTTGCCTGGGAAATCATGTGAAATCACACCCAGACACAGGGATACTCACTGACTCTGCTGCTGTTGGTTCTTGGATATGTGGGATTACTTTTGAAAGCAACAAAGAAAATTCCTTGTTTTCCTCTGCAAATAAATTCCTCTAAGAGGTAAGAACATGTGGACAATATTACATTGAGTCATTTTTTCTACTCTGCATTTCCTCGTATTTACTTATTTGTTTGTTTGTTTGTTTGTTTTTTATTTTTTTGAGATGGAGTTTTGCTCTTGTTGCCCAAGCCAGAGTGCAATGGCGTGATCTTGGCTCACTGCAACCTCCGCCTCCTAGATTCAAGAGACTCTTCTGCCTCAGCCTCCCAAGTAGCTGGGATTACATGTGTGCACCACGACACCTGGCTAATTTTTTGTATTTTTAGTAGAAACGGGGTTTTACCATGTTAGCCTAGCCAGACTGGTCTCAAACTCCCGACCTCAGGTCATCCGCCAGCCTCGGTCTCCCAAAGTGCTGGAATTACAGGTGTGAGCCACCATGTGTGGCCCACTTCCTGGTTTTGAGATTTTTGCTTCAACTCACTCCCTATGAGTAGTCTATTCACGTTAAAAAGCAACCACACTCCAGGAATCCTGGTTTGCATAATGTTCATATGTTTGCTCTCTCTCTGCCCACATTGACCTTTCCACAGATGGTGCAGTTCAGAGAGCCAGAGTTGGGGGCCTGAGACAAAAACTGCCTGAGCTTAAAAACCATGTGTGCTGTCTCTGTGGGACACATCAGCAAATACTCCTGGCCACATCTACAGCTCACCAAAGACCCAATGGTACCGCTCATGTCTTTTCAGTACATCATGGATATTTGGTGATTATGAACATTAAGAGTCTCACGTTCTTTCCATTCCCTTTTACCTGTTGTGAACACCCCACACTCTACTAAATCTTTACCTAACATGTCTCATAGGTTGAAACTAACTTACTTATCTATCTCTGAACATCAAATAAATTCTGCCTATATTTCCTTAGCCATTCCCTTTATTCTTATTTTGAGACTTCGATAATAGTGGTTTCTCCCTGCCTGTATTCTCAGTAGAAAGCCACACTGGGTATCACTTTTTCTTTTTTAAAAACTCACAATTGCAGCACTCTCATCTTGCATTTTAAGGAGCTAATCACATGTCAGTTTTCCCAACCAGACTGGGCTCTTCAAGGGCAGGGACATGCTTTTGTATCCCCAGCCAACTGTCTGGTGCAAAGTAGGTGGTGCATATATTTTTTCTGACTAAAGCCATGAAGAAATGAATCAACCCACAGTTTCATTTAAGATGAATGACCTAGAGATGGTCTGAAGTAACTAACTGGGCACTCACTCAGGGAAAGGGAAATCACCAGATTATCTGCACTGTTGAGCAGCCACACCACCACCTACTCCCCAGGCATGAATGCCAGCTTTCAGCTGTGCCAAATCATGCTCTCTCTTAGGGAATATGAAATCCAGATCATGCCCATGTGCCCTGCTTCCTGCCAAGTGTTATCATGACTGCCCAGCCCCCTCAGATGACAGTAATGAAGAAAGGACTTAATACACCTTACCCCAGCACGTCTGGGGAATCATGCTGCCATTTATAATCTCTTTGCAAGCCCCCAACAGATGTGTTCTTTTGTCTAACTTTGACATCTATTTTTGGGTTAAGGCTCCTAGTCTGATGCTTTCTTTCTTCAACATGCTCATTTTAGCCAGGGGCTCTATTAAACTATTGTTTGTCAGTGTTTTCTACGAGAAATGAGATGACCATTTAAGGTGTACCATACCATCACACTGATAGGGACTGTTATCTGAAGGTCAAGGACAGCCGCATGGTACCAGGGTAGTGGACATCAAAACCCAGCAGAAAAAAGCCACTCATCTATGCCGGGGTGTAATTTGGTTTCACTGCCCATCCCCTCCCTAGTCCCCTAAAGCTTTGCACCTTCATGATCCAATACCACATATAACATCTATACTTGTCCTGAAGCCCCCAGGGAAGAAAACTGCATTCTAGTGAATGTGTGCTTTGTTAACTACAGCATAATAAACATGATGCTATAATTATCCATGTTTTTATAGAGCTGGGAAGCTAATCTCTTTAAGAATTAGTGTACCTGGCAGACAGGCTCAGCATTTTGCATTTGTTTTGTGATAATGCATGGCTTCTTAGTGGGTTTGTTGGTTGCAGCATTTTAGCAATATCTGGATGAACACTATACTGAACACATTTTTGTATGTGAGTCTGATTAAAAGTGTTGTTAAAATCGCATTGTTACCCCACTCTGCTTCCAATTCCACTCTATGAAAAGGCTTATTACTGGAACCTGAGACTGAGAAGGCTTTCCCTAGCAGCTTCTGGATTCTCCCCCTCACTGTAGGTTAAGTGTACACACGGATCGAGTAGTGAGATTTGAGGGACTGGGAATGAAAACGTCCACTCTACATCCCATGTTGTTGATGGGCTTGGCACTTTACATTCCAGGACTAATGAGTCAATATTTTGGACCTAGTAGATATTATCTTCTAGAATATTCCTTTATTCATTCATTCAACAAGTCTTGGAGTGTCTGCCCTGTGTCACTCAGTCTTTAGACACTTGGATACTATTGTCAGACAAACAAAATACTCCGACATTCTAGTGGTGCAGGGGAGGCAACAGAAATAAATGAGATACATATATAAAATATACAATAGTGGAATGATGATATGTGCTTATGTGAAACGGAAAACACGAAATGAAGGAGTCTGGGGAGGAAGCTGTAAGTTACAGTTTGATTAGGAAAGGCCTCATTGAAAATGTGACTTTGAGTAAGCACTCTGTTAAAGAATGAGTATCTCAAGGGGACACATGTAAAATGATGGAATTTTAACCAGTAATAACTAGAGCTATTAACGGTCGATACCTTCTGCGGGAATAATCTTATAGAACGGCCCAGCTGCAGTGGAACAAACTGTAGAACACAGATTGAGGGTCTGTATGGTGACATCAAAAAAGAAGTCTCCTAAATGTATAGTTTCGCCTGGAGCAGACTCAGCCCCATGGCTGGGCAGGGCCTTATGTGCTCATCTTCTTACCCTACCTCCTAAACCAGGGCTTCAGGATGCTTGGACCAGGAGAATCATCCTCTGAAGAACATGAATTATATTTGGGAGACTGAGTTCTCTCTACTTGGAAGGCCCAGGAAAGATTTCCCCTTTTTTCTGCTGCTTTCTTCCTTAGTAGATCTTTTAGAAGTTTCTTACATTTGTAAAATTGCTCTCCCTTTTCCTTGAATCTTTTGTTGTTAGCTGTATACAGAGAAAAAGTCCCATGTATAAATTGGTCATTTGTATGATATTTACAGGAATGGGAATTAAGCCCGAATTTTTAAAATGTTTTTTCAGACCCTGAGTAAATATTAATAGAACTCATCTACCATGGAATTATGGAAAACAAAGTTGTGATAATACTTATCCTGGAATATCATCCAGACTTGCAAGTTACTAGACATGAAACAATGACAGCAAACTGGAACTGGAACACGAGGGAGAATGTGGGGTCCACAGAGGGCACTGCAAGTCCCTTTCTGTGATTGTCTCCAGCTGACTTCAGATGCAACATTACCATGGCAACTTCATAAAAACAAGGAGGGTAGGCTGAGCTCTTCCCAGCTACTGAATTTTCTGAGTCTCTCTCCATTGTCTGATGATCTTCCTGCCTGAGATCTCCCACTTTTTATTAAGCACCACAGGCACAAGACGAGAGTTCTGCCCCTGGCTAGGCTTGTTCCCTACGTATGTTCCAGTGAGCGTGCACAGGAAGCCCGGGTCTGAGTTAAACAGCGACCACATGTGGGAAAAGTTGAGTTTCTTCCTTTGAAGGTTAATGACAACCAAGCTAGGTTAAATGAAACACCTGTCTGGAAGAAATACAGACAACAGCGATGCTCATAAATAGAACAGGTCACCCGCTGAGCTGACTCTAGTGCAACCTTCTCTCGCAGTGCTGATATTGCCGAACCACGAAATCATACCCACCAGCACATCATTTGTTAGAAAGGATGTCATTTTGAACATCATTAAATGTATTTTTTTTCACCCCCCAAAACCAACATAAGATGAATCTCACATGTCAACTGTAAAAGGCATCAGCTGTTTCTTATTGAAAACACAACACGGGGTTTTCATACTTCAGCATGCAGCCAAAGGGCCTCAATGGCTTGCAAAATAAAAGTACTGGGCCCCACCCCCAGACTTTCCTTCTATAAATCTGGAGTAAAGCCTGGGCATCTGTACTTCTAACAGAATTTGAATTTGTTGATGCTGCTGCTTCTGGGCTAAATTCTAGAACCACTGGTCTAGCAGAGACCTCTACTTCTCCACATGGCTGCCCCTGCCTGCTAGGGAAGTGCTTCTTTCTTCATGATAAATATGTAAAAGCATTGCATTTATTGTTTTCTTTTTAAATATCATTTCTGATTTTCTGAAAGCTCCACAGATTGGTCCCAAAGAAAGTGTTCATGAGCAGCTTCCTGTGAAACACAACTAGACAAATAACACTCTACCCATTGCAGATGTATAATTGGAATTCAAATTGATTGTGTGCATGCTTTTTTATGAGTAGCATTATTTATAAACTTGGAATTGGAGTGTCTTTATGGAGTCATTACTACCAGTCAGTTCAACACTAAGTGATTCTTCTTTGCATCCAAAATTGGTGGAGCTAGCGGATGAGCACTGAGTTGAATTCATACACTATTTGTCTCATTGAAGTACTGACAGCACATGCCACAGTCCACGGGCTGTTTCAGTTATGCTCATGTTCATGTTGTGTTGAGAAAACTCTCTCTAAGTGTGTTTTCTATTTTTTCTAACACTACAGCAATCATCAATAGAGGAGAAGACTTCTGTGACCATATATGTGGGGTGTTTTTCCCCACACACCAAGCAGTGAACACCAGCTAGGTGTCCTCTAATTCAGTTCTGACATTATCTACCTGGAGACAGTGTCAGATCTCACAGGTTGAGGGGTCAGTCCCTAAGACTGCCCTGTCTTTCACTCACCCCACCCCAGTCCCAAGTTTGGGCTTCCAGAACTTCTGACCACCGGGCTTCAAGTTCGGATTCCCATAATCCTTTCTTTAGACTCACCAGTTTTCTGGAGTGGCTCACAGAACTCAGGGAAACACTTACTTACATTTGCTGATTTATGATAAAATATATTGCAAAGGATCCAGATGAGCAGATGTATAGGGTGAGGTATGGGGGGAGGGACACAGAGCTTCCATACCCTCCCTGGGTGCCCTGCCCTCCAGCAGCCTCCGGGTGTTCAGCTCTCAGGAAGCTCTTGGAACCCTGTCCTCTTGGGTTTTAATGGAAGCCTCATGACTTCAGTATTCCTTCTTCCAGAGAATAGGGCGGGATCCTCTAATGAGAGAGTCTTAAGACCCACAGTCAGAAAGTCCAGGGAAGATTAGAATCCTACTTTGGACAGGTAAAAGGAGGGCCAGACATCAGTGGCCTGCCCCTGAGTCCTAACACACCCGACATTATAACAAAGGACTGTAAAAAGGGCTGTGGTGCTTATGAAACAGGAACCATGGATGAACACCAGTATATATCCGAACACCACACATGTCATATATGTAGATACATAAGTACAGAAATACACACATATATGTGACTATATATATATAAATCTAAGGACATGTATAGACATGCATGAAAAATTTCAAAGAAATGACTCTTAAGTATTTTTGGAGCGTTAATTACAAGTGAAGCCATTTGGAACATGAATAAAGAATGCTTATAGCATTTTTAAGATTAAAATTCATTTTAAAATAAATTTATTATAATAATTACTTCAGAAAGCAATGCGGGCAAGCTCCAAGATGACAGATCTCTAGCTGAAGATGGATGACAAGCTACTTTCTCTATTAGGTCTGTAAAACAAATGTTTTTAAGTCCTAAACACATAGAAGAGTTACGGAATACCTATGATGTGCCTGTTAGCCATTAATTTAACAATAATGTTAACATACGTCCTTTCAACAAGAGATAGGACCTAATCAAGTGGATTTACTGGATTACATTTGCTCTAATATATTCTCTCTAGAAACTGGATAAGGAAGGAGTTCAGTAGAACAGTAGCAAGCATTTCCTGAATGTTCCAAGTGTTGGCTGTAGGGACACATCTAGTAAGGCCTGAGGAAAACATGACAAACAGGGACAGGTTTTGAGACCATGAGGCTGTCTCTGGAAGAACCTATAAAATCCTTTTGAAGTATTTGCTACTTTTTCTCGTCAACTGAATTAAATTTTTTTTTGTCAAGTGAAGCAGTTAGAGTTCAGACGGGTTACCTGCCCATATTCTCTTAAATTATATTGGAATACTGGCAATAAACCTTAGTTCATTTCTCCCAAACTGAAATACATTTTTATATACAATCCAAGCAGTTCTTAGCCTGCATTCCAGCAATCTATGAAGCACTCATGGAGAGAGAATCATGAGAACCTCTGCTCTCCCATCAGGAGAAAAAAGACCCAGAAGACAGCTACAGTTGTTGAAACTCAGGGAGCAGGGACATGCAGACATGGCAACATACTGAAATGTTGGATTTCTGCATCAACCACTACAGCACTTCAGGAAAAAGAAAGAAAAGACAACCAGTTACCTTATGCCTTTACTTTGGGATACATTCTAGGTAAAGGTATGTTTTGAATAAGGACAAAGTGCCAACAATATCTTGACAATTAAACTTAGGAAGAATTCACTATGTAATTGGTTGTTGTTTAACCAAGCAGGGCCTACCCTAGAATTTCTATCTTGGTGTGGCTCAGGAACAACAGTGTAGTTAGAAGGAAGAGGTTAAGGACTCTTTGAATCTGATTTGCTAAAGTCACTGATTTTACTTAGGGAATACCAATAAGGCTTAAAAGATGCCTTTATTTACATTTCACATTGTATTCTTTCTACTTAAGCAGTTCTTTCTTTATGCAGGCTGGGAGAGGAAACCAATACAAATTACTGGGGATCCGAAGCATTTCACCCTGCTGCAAGGTGCCTAGCATGTTTTAAAGGTTTCATAAGTGATGTTGGTTTCTATCAAGAGAAAATTCTTCTCCAGTCTTACTTCTGAAGAATCAGGAAGAGTCTCCTTTTTTTATTTTGACTATATTACTCCAAGCCACTTCTCCCTAACTGCATTCTGTTGTATCTAGCAATGCTTTATTGCCCCCTTTTGTTTATTCAACAACTCTCAATTAGCAATATTTGAGCGCTAATGTGTAGTTGCAGAAAGATCAGTTATGAATTCTTTAGGAATCTCAGAAAATAAATCCTATTTGACAACATGCAAGAAACTCATCAATGTAAAATGGAGCTGGTGACCCAAAGTTGACATAATTTCTGAGCCACTTTGGTCAGGTTGCTTTTGGAAGATACTGCTGCTTAACACTGGATTTGCAGAATCTGGTGCAGGAGAATATTCACTTTCTTCCACAACCTCAGATAAACCAAGTTCAATGACAGTGCTGCATCATTTGTGTGCCTGGCCTCACAGTGGATGGCAACTGTGATTATCCCCAGAGTCTGGGGTCCATGCCAGGAGCTGCTTCCCCTGACAGAAAGCAGGTGTCTGAACACAGAGAAAGGGAAAGGAAAACAGAGCCCTGAAGAGCTTTGAAAAATTCTAGGTCTGACTTGATCTCTAGACAAGTACTTTGGAAAGGTAGTTCCTATGATGAGGTAGCTTTTTTGTCGTTGTTCTTGTTGTTGAGACAGGGTCTCACTCTGTTGCTAAGGCTGGAGTGCAGTGGTACAATCTTGGCTCACTGCAGCCTCAACCTCTCAGGCTCAAGCAATCCTCCCACCGCAATCTCCCAAGTAGCCAGGACCATAGGCACCCACCACTACACACGGCTAATTTGTTGTATTTTTGGTAGAAATGGGGTTTTACCAAGTTTCCTAGGCTGGTCTCGAACTCCTGAGCTCAAGCATTTCCCCCACCTCAGCCTCCCAAAGTGCTGGCATTACATGCATGAGCCGCCATTCCCAGCCATAAAGTAGCTTCATAGTTTTCCCTAACTTTTTCCCCCTCCAAATTAAACCTTAAACAGACTTCCAAAGGAAAGTGGCTTTAAAGTGTCTATTGCCATAAATTTCACATGGAATAATTTCAGCTACATGATCGATTCTTGTTGGATTTCATGCTCTAAGAGGATTTTTTCTACTAGTAACAAATTCAGATATTCCATATCACTAAATATAATTTCCGCCTCTGTGGTCTCAGGGGAATTTGCTGTTGGTTTCCGTGTTCTTGTTTTGTCAGTATGTTGCTATACATTACATAGCACTTTTTCTACGAGTTTTTCCTACTACCTTGAATCCTAGTAGATGTCTACTTTTTCCAATTTTGAGAAATCGAACATATGTAAGTTCATTTAAGCAGGTAATGAAATATATAATGCCATTGCTTAACACTTTATCCTCTTACCTTATTTCATTTTACTTTGTATCATTTTATATATTAAATAATTGCCTGTTTCTTTATCTGCTCCCACTATCCTTTAAGCACCTAGAAAAGTGCTCAACTCAGGAGGGTCATTCAGTGAATGTTTGCAAATTAATACTTGATGTTAGAAGGGCATCTACTTCTCTGAACTTTGAATCCTGTTATTGTTTTTATTTTTATCAAAGTTAGATACATCAACATAACTATCTACCAACTCCTGTGTCTTTGCCCTGAAACGTGTATATCATTCTCATATTGATGCTGGAACTATCTGAAATGATAACCATTCCTTTTGAGCTTTAGTGCAAAATTAGCAACATAATTTTACAAATGTGACACCAGGAAGAATTAATTTCTTGAAATATAACTCAGTAGGAATGATTGCATCATTAAGGGGAAAGTTATCAGAATTGCAAAATACAGACATCCAAAACAATGAAGGGAAATTAAAGGCTTTACCTGAAACATCCAAAAAATCAATTGTAAAATTGACAGAAAACAAATATAGGAATTTATTTCAGCTTTACTGCAATATGAAATTGGCCATTTGTTATACACTCTTCCTACAAATCACCAAAATTAGACGTTTATGGTGTGCAGACTTTAAAAAGATTCAGAGTTTCTTCTGATCAATCACACAAAGACATCAAATAACACCTGCACTGCAGCTGGGTGGTGTGTTTGTTTGTTTGTTTTGTTTTGTTTTGTTTTTGAGACAGGGTCTTGCTCTGTCATCCAGGCTGGAGTGCAGTGGTGCAATCATACCTCACCACATCCTCGATCTCCTGAGCTCCAGCAATCCTTCCACCTCAGCAACCCAGGTGGCTGGGACTACAGGTGTGCACAACCACAACTGGCTAATTGTAGTAGAGACAAAGTATCACTGTGTTGCCCAGGCTGGTCTCTGTCTCTGGGCTCAACTGATCTTCCCGTCTCGGCATCTGAAAGTGTTGGGATTCAGGCATGAGCCGCTTTACCCAGCCAGGTGCTTTTTTTAAGTAAGCATTCTAAGGTATGTTGTGCATAATCAGTCAATCACTTTCAAACAAAAGGCAACAAATGATCTCTGCATTGCTTCACTTTGTGTGAATAAATGTTGTGTCAGCCTTACATCATGGAGAACTGTAACACTCTTGGTGACTATTATGGCATTTTATTGTTTTTATTTTTATCAAAGTTAGATACATCAACATAATTTAACAATCATTTGGTTCAACAATCGTATAAAAAACATCATTTTCTTGTCTGTCTCCCATTCCTAATTTCTGCTTTCAAAAGGAAACAATTTACAAACCTTCTTATTGTTTATTTTGTCATTTACCTTAAATCACTAAAAAATGTGCTTTAGCTGCTCTTTTTCAGCTTCATACAATTCACTAGTAAATTTTCACCTTGAAAGAGATTTAACATTTTTTAATTATCCCCTACCAGTTTCAAGCCCTCCCACTCATAATTAACCTCCTACTACCTACCCAGTATAAGCAAATCATCATTTTTGATGGATCAGTTTTCAGTGTTTACATAACTATGTAAGAACTATTCATAAGTGAGCCATGTAGTGTACTGCAACTACATTTCCATTCTTATAGTCATATCTTTTCATTTATTTGTTTTCTTCCTTCTTGTCTCCAATTAACCTCCAACTCTACTCCATAGTATAAATTGGTCAATATGTTCAAACACATTGGCTCTTCTATAAATTTTATCTTCTTGGAGACATGTTTCTCAGAATCCTCTTGCTTAAAATAGAGAGTTTAGAGTAGGCTCTCTAGGCCTACTCTTCAGCTGTCATCTGAAGAGCTCCCTCAATCATCATTTTGAGGGTGTGTGATGTGCATGTGTGTGTGTGTTGTCTTTTTTTAAATAAAGAATCTCCTATTGTCTAGATCCCATGTCTTTTGCATTTTTTGTTCACTCTTTATTATGGTAAAGTGTTTCTTTCAGTCTTGGGAAAAAAATGGTGAAAGAAGTATTTTTTGTTTTTTCTGAGAATCTATGTGTCTAAAATTGTTTTATTCCATCCTATCATTCAAATGGGAGTTTGGCTATAAACAAGACTGTGATTTCAAAATTGTTTTTCCCTCAAATTTTTAAGACACTAGTTTGTTCACTAGCTTCCAGTGTTGGATTAAAAAGTCCAATGTGAACCAGGCACAGTGGCTCATGCCTTTAATCCCAGAACTTTGGGAGGCCGAGTTGGGGGGATCACTTGAGGTCGGGAGTTTAAGACCAGCCTGGCCAACATGGTGAAACCCGGTCTCAACTAAAAAGACAAAAATAAAAAAATAAAAAACAGCAAGGTGTGGTGGCATACGCCTGTAATCCCAGCTACTCAGGAGGCTGAGGCAGGAGAATTGCTAGAACCTGGGAGGGGGAGGTTACTGTAAATCGAGATCTTACCACTGCGCTCCAGCCTGGGTTACAGAGCAAGACTCTGTCTCAGAAAACAAAAAAACAAAAAATAAATAAATAATGCAATTTAAAAAAAGAAGTCCAATGCCATTCTGATTTCAAATTATCTGTAGAACATCTCCCCTCCCGGCCCAAGTTAATAGAATCCTCTTTTTGTATCCAGTGTTCTGAAATGTCCTAACGATGTAGTTTTCTGGAGTGATTTTCATTCATTTTTCTGGATGCTTGTTTGTGCCGGGAAGGGTCTTTTATCTGAAAACTTTTTCTTGTGCTCTGAAAAAGTCCATTAAATTATTTTGTTTTCTCTCTTCTTTCCTGAAAAACTTCCATGGTTTCGATATCGCACTCATCTTTTTTTTCTATTATCCATTTATTTGCTTTTAATTCTATTTTCTGAGACATTTTCTCAAATTTATCTTATTTTTTTCACCCACTATCTTTTAAATTTCAAGCCCTTTTTGTGCATTTCTGGTGTTTCTCATAGCATCATATCCTTGCTTTATAAAGGTAATCTCTTATTTTTCTAAACATATAAAAGACAGATTTGAAGTTGTCCTTAATTATTGTTGAACTTTCTTCTCTCTGCATAACATTTCTTCTTTGTTGCTTTTTAAACTTTTAAAATGTCTTGTGTGTCAAAGTTGTGTTTTGATCCCTAATTACTGACATTTAAGAGTTAGCTAATACAAAACCCCATTCATGTGAGTGGGGCTTGCTGCCTGTGTATCTCACTGTAAATCTGGCTAGATTGCTTCACTGAGAAGACTCAAATGACAGTACTGGTAGGTCTTTTCTCCTGGTCTGGTCAAATCCCTCAGAGAGGCTCTTTCCCCTGAGAATAAAAACACAAATCCCAGTGTTCTGGAGCCACACCTGGGAAGAGAGCTGAGAAGTGGCATTTTGTAATACAAAATTCATAGATTTTTGTGTAACCCTCTAGCTTTCATTATGGAAGCTTTACTCCCAATTAAGCTTTGGTTGCCCAGTCTAAATTCTTTCTGGGTCACCGTATCTAGAGGGTAAATGTTCCATCTTCTACCAGAATTAAGAAGGGACAGTCATTCTGCTGCATGGAGTGAAAAGGGGTTTCTCAGGTCTAACTGCTCTAATTTGTAATCACTCATGCAATATTTAAACCACGTGTTAAAAATGGGATACATGTTAAAACATGTTAAACATGTTAAAAATGGGATAGTGTCTACCCATGTACCCACAACCAAACATAAGAAAGAGTCCTCCATGCAGTTAAATGTTTCTTATATGTCATTCCACCATTGCCCTTGTTCTGGCTTTGCTTTTGTTTTTACCACATGCATACATATCTAAGCAATGTGTAGTAATTTGCATGCTGTTAAACAAGCAAGTACTAATGCAGTACACTGGCTACCTAAAAAAGCAGAAGCTAGTTTCAGAGTTGCCATCGCTCTTGCATTTCTGGTCTTAGAGCACATAATGAGACGCTGAAGTGGTGGGAAGAGGTGGCATGTAAGTATCTATACTCATAATTGCAAGATTGCTTGGTTTCTAAATAACATTTAGAATGAATGTTTCTCTCAACATTCAGTCTCTTGGTGAGATAACCCATACCTGAAGGGGTGATATCTTCAACAAAATGTATAAATTAAAGGATACAGGCAAATCATCTGGCTGTCTGAGACTGATGGTGTTGCTGCCTCAGAGTTCCATACTCATATTGTTTTTTGGGTTAGTTTTTCACCTGCTGGCTTCTCCTAGCATTTCAGGCTACTAGCCTTCCTTTGGTCCACTTAGCTCATAGATGCTCTATAGAGAATTTAGAAATCATTCATTTCCCTTCCATGCCCATTTTGAAGTAATATGCAAAGGAATCATATTAACTTCATTCTAGTAAATTATGTCTTCAGCATCTATATAAATAGTGGCTCAGAGGCAGCACAGATGATGTTGCTCAATAGCTTCAATGTGACACCTTTGAGGGTCCCATGGAAGACGCTGTAAATAGCTTTGCAGAACACCTTTGGAATTAAAATACATCCTCTGAATTGTCTGTCACATTGGCCTAGAATGTAATAGTTCATGGGTACCATACTCTTAGCACCCAGAGCCAATGCTAATCTTTTATCTGCTTTATATGAGTTCATTAATTTTTGGGTACTTTGGCAAAATCTTTGCCAATGTGTAACATTTTTAATACATAAGAAACTGAAAATCTCAGATGGATTTTCTGAATGTAATTCTCTTCCACTGTTGGCATACCATATTAGATGTTTGGTAAACTATAACTGTTATGTTTCCTCTCCCAAGGGTTTGTAGGGTTGTTATATTATGTCTTATTTTTATTTTTTATCAGTGCAAAAAGTAAAACTTACAGAAAATTTTCTAACTGCAGTAAAATAAGAGAAATGTCAAAAACATTATCTAGAGTCCCATTAATCAAAGGGAATTGCTGTTAACATTGTATACTTGTATTCATTTATTTATTTTGAGACAAGTTCTTACTGTGTTACCCAGACTGGAGTACAGTGGTGCAATTATAGCTCACTGCAGCCTCTGCCTCCTGAGCTCAAGAGATCCTCCCACCTCAGCCTCCCAAGTAGCTGGAACTACAGGTGTACACCACCACATCTGGCTAATTTTTAGTAATTTTTGTAGAGACGAAGTCTCACCATGTTGCCCAGGCTGGTCTCAAACTCCTGGGCTCAGGTAATCCTCCTGCCTCAGACTCCCAAAGTGCTGGGGTTACAGGTGTGAGCCACTGAACCCAGCCTTGTGCGTTTTTTTTCAACTTATTTTATCTTCTTTCTATGAGAATAGAAACAAAATTAAACATGCTATGTTCAAAAGATCATTTTTGTGATTGCAATGATAGTGCATGTTTACTAAGAAAATTTGAAAAATACACAAATATATAAGAAATTTTAAACCCAGAATTTTACTACTCAGATACACACACTTTAAAACTTTATATTTACATATTTCTTTAAGGCCTCATTTCTTATTTTATTTTGTTTATTTATTTTTTGAGATGGAATAACGCTCTGTCGCCCAGGCTGGAGTGCAGTGGCCCGATCGCTCACTGCAAGCTCCGCCTCTCGGGTTCACGCCATTCTCCTGCCTCAGCCTCCCAAGTAGCTGGGACTACAGGCTACTGTCACCACGCCCAGCTAATTTTTTTGTATTTTTAGTAGAGACGGGGTTTCACTGTGTTAGCCAGGAAGGTCTCGATCTCCTGACCTCGTGATCTGCCTGCCCTCCTCGGCCTCCCAAAGTGCTGGGATCACAGGCATGAGCCACCGCACACGGCCCGCATTTTTAATTTTTAATCACAAAAGTAGTAAATGCTTATTTAAAAAACTATAAATAACACAGATTTATATAGCATAAATAATTTAGCTTCCCCTTTCAGCCCTATTATTCCCTAAAGTTCTTCAAAGTATAGCCTCTTCAAAGTTTGTTTCACATTTTCTCAGACATCCTTCTAAGTATTTACAATATTTGTATAAAGTACAAACAATCCTTGAACAACATGGGGCACTGATTCCCCTTGCAGTTAAAAATTTGCCTATAACTTTTGACTCTCCTAAAACGTATTAAGTAGTTACTAATAGCCTATTGTTGACGTAAGCCTTACCAATAACATAAACAGTCATTTAACACATATTTTGTATGTTATATGTATTATATACTGTATTCTTACAATAAAGTAAGCTAGAGAAAAGAAAATATTGTTAAGAAAATCGTAAGGAAGATAAAATATAATTGCTGTTTACTAAGTGGAAGTGGATCATCATAAAGTTCTTCAGCCTCACAGGCTGAGGAGGAGGAAGAAGAGGAGTTGCTCTGGCTATCTCATTCACATAAAATTGAACCCATGCAGCTCAAACTCATATTATTTAAGGGTCAACTATACATATTTCCTAAGATCCAAAAATACAATGTCTATTATACACACTAACATAAATGTATGTATGCACCGAACTTTAAAGTTACTGACATAAATACAATGATAGCATACATCCTATTCCACAACTTGCCTTTTAAATTTGGTCATTTTAAATGAGCACATCTTCCACCAGGCATGGTGGCTCATGCCTGTAATCCCAACACTTTGGGAGACTTGAGGTTGGTGGATTGTTTGAGGCCAGGAGTTCAAGACCTGCCCAGTCAACATGTCAAAACCCCATCTCTACTAAAAATACAAAAATTAGCAGGGCGTGTCCTGGCTATTCAGGAGGTTGAGGCAGGAGAATTACTTGAACCTGGGAAGTGGAAGGTGCAGTGAACTGAGATCATACCACTGCACTCCAGTCTGGGCAACAGAGCAAGACTATCTAAATAAATAAATTATGAAATAAATAAGCACATCTTCTATCTCACTGCATATAGTTTGATCTCATTCTTTCTAAAGACTGTATGGAATTGATGTGCAATAATTTATGTAAAAACTCTCCAATTGACAGACACTTGTCAATTGTTTCTAGAATTATTTTTCATTTTTTATGGTTACACAAAACACTGCTGCATATATCTGTGTACACAAACCATTTTGCATAAGTCTATAAAAATTTTTCAGTCTAATAGATTCCTAGAAATAGAATTACTCAATAAAAAATACACAAATGTTAATGGAAGGTCCAATTGCTTTCCAAAAAGGCAGTGTAAGTCACAAACAAAATATATAAACATGCTTATTTCGTCAAACTCTTACTAATACTGGATGTTGTCAATCTTTAAACATTTACCAATCTAAGAAGTACAAAAATACCGGTTTTTATTTTAATATACATTTCTGTGAGTTTGAGCATTTATCCAAACATGATCTTTTGCAAGTAGACTGACTGCTTGCTGTTGGTTGTCTGACATTCTGGAAAGCAGATGAAAAGCTACATTCCCCAGCACACGTTGCTTCCAGGGCGTGTCTTAGTCTTACCTTTGTCTACAATAGGTTAATGCGTTCCTTGTGTGCTCATATCAGAATCTGAGGAAAAGAGTCAAGAGACTTTCACTACACCATCCATACTACAATCTCATTCGTTTCCTAGGCATGATATTAGAATGGATATAAGAGAAATCACCTATGGGGGAAAAGCTAATGCAGTACACTGGCTACCTAAAAAAAGCAGTAGCTAGTTTCAGAGTTGCTATGGCTCTTGCATTTCTGATCTCAGGAGCACATAATGAGATGCTGAAGTGGTGGGAAGAGGTGGCACGTAAGTATCTACACTCATAATTGCAAGCTTTCTTGTTTCTAAATAACATAGCACAAGTAGGCACCAATTGTGCTTTTTGGTCCAGTTATAGCAGTAATTATTTCTCCCAGGTTCTTCAAATGGCCTATTGCTTGTGTATTACTTTGGTGAATTTTCACTGTTTTGATGTCTTCATCATTATCACTGTTTGGATTTGGAAAGGCCAGACACTATTTCAAACCAAAAGTCTCTGGAATACCGCTGGATAAATTATTCTCTATTATTTCACTTCTATTTAAACATAAGCTTTAAAAAATATTGGAAAGTGGAAAGTGTAAGAAAAGGAAATAAAATTGTAGATGTTTAGGGCTTGCCTTACACTTGGCATGCTGTCCCTGGGATTCTGACAGAGTGTGCCAAGAAAGCAGCACAGCTTTAAATATTGAATGATGGGATTTGTGCCAAGGTAGCATATGGTTTTATGTGAACAATGAATATTCTATTATCTTATGTGTGATGCCAAGGAGGAAAGTGGATTTGTGGAGACCTGGTGCAGCTGAGCCTACACAAGAGACAATTCTTTTCATTACCGGTGTCTATCTATGGTCTAAAGATGGATTGAAAGACTCACTTGAGGAGGGCAGACAAGGGTGAAGTTGTTAATGAGTTACAACTGTGCCCAAAAAAGACATCAGCAATTGCTATGATCAAATAAATTTTAATGACTTGAGAGTGTCTCTGGTGATCTGCATTTTATGTGAGCTGCCCGGATTTTCTTACATTAGTATCATGGTGATTTCAACCCTGCCCTTACAGAGATCTCCACTGGTCATCTCTCTCTTAACTCCTTCTCAGTTACTAACACAGGACCACATCTCTCTGCAAATCTCAGACATTCAATTTTCTTCTATATGAGTTTGCCAAAAGCAAAGATAACTAGACAACACCTTGTCTAAGAAGGACTATCGTTAATAATCAGTAAAAATAAGGTTCTTGTTTATGGTGTTTTAAGTTGACTATCAGGGGCTATGTCTTATTTATTTCGGATCAAACTGAAAAACTCAGAGGCCAGTAATCTGATGGTGTGTGAGGAGTTTAGAAATCTGTATTACAGGGCTTTAGCGATTTCAAAAAGTGCCATTGTTTGAATCTGCTTTAAAATACTTGTAGAATTTCAAGACCACTATTTAAAATGGTTCCTGCGCACCAGCTCAGTGATGGTCTAAACATGATAGATATGGTCCTCCAACTTCCAGCAGCATTTAGATATGAAGTGTTGGGGTCAGCTGTTACTGGGCTTCAAGCTGTGAGGAGAGCCTGGGTTGACTATTCCCCATTGCCATATTGATTGGTACACAACGTGGCATGCTATGGAGATGAAGGCATCTTCTAAGACAGTGCTGCTCGAATTTGAATGTACAATCACCTGGGGACCACATTAAAAAACAGAGTCAGATGTTGTACTTCTTGGTGAGATACAGGATTCTGCGTTTCTCACAAGCTCCCAAATGATGCTGATACGGATGCTGCTGGTTCACATCCCGTACTTTGAGTACACACGGCCTTATGTTTTAAATCTTGTAATTCTAGTTGAAGGTACAAATGCAACCTCTGTTGGCTTCTAATCTCTTCCCTTGTTCATCTCATAGAACCTGTCCACTCTTATGCCCTCCTGAACTCTTACCTGCACACAAGTGAACAGAAATTCAACTTCTACTGTGACAAAAAGGTGATTTATATTTCTTCTGAAAATACCTTCATTCTTCACAACTTCAACTAGCTAGAGCTGAACTTTAATAAATGAACTGAGAATATATTAAGTATTTTAATGTTTGAAACATATTTAACATTTTACTGAACAAGATTTATAATACCTGGAGCATTTGTTAAGAATGGTAGTGTTGACGAAATGGTGATCAAATATATTTTACATTCCAAGCTGTTACTTCTCTTGTCAGGACTCAGTCTGCCCCTCTTGGGGGACCTGGAGCTATAGCCCTCACAGAGCCATGGCTCCCCCTGTGTTGGGGGTCATTACGCTGCACTGACAGCTGGCTCTGATGCTTTCCATTCTGTCCAGGCATCACAGATTCCTTGGTACCTTTAAGTGCTCAATGAATGTTAGTGGAAAAGAAATCCTTATTGGGACAAATAAAGCAAATTTTGGCACGTCAAACCAGTAGAGTAAAACGTATGTCAGAAAATAAAAATTTTGAAAACTCTAACGTGGAAATTTTATATTTTGTTAAGTAAAAATAAGAGCTGGATATAATACTGTATTTTTTTATGTTTACAATTATATGTACATATGTCTATAGTTTATAAAAATATATATAATTGTATATATATAAAATTGTAAACATGGAAAATATATATATGATGAACAAACAAAATGAAACATTGAAAAATGAAAACGGACTAGTCATGGAACTATTATTTAACTTCTTTATAAAATTATTCCTTTTTTATATTAGTTTTCAATAAGTTATACATAAAGAAGAAGCCATGATAAGTAATATTTTAGCATCATTAGGTATCATTCTTGCTTCCCTCCACATGCTTAATTTCAAAAGTCTGCTCTAAGACTCCCTTTAGAGAAATTGAAAGAAATTTTGAAAACATTTAATTAACTGTAAGAGTGAATAATTTTTATAGATTATGTTAATGCTCTCCTTTTACTGTGAACTCTATGGTACTTCCTAAAATTTGATGAAACTCACAGGGCCCTTAAGAAAGAGCTTTTGCCTATACATTTTAATATTTTCTCTCCCAGGCACTCGGTAAAATGGATAATAGTCTCTTAGTAATTCACCTTATTAAATGGAGTATAGCAAAACGCTCACATCTTTAAATCCAATTGTTTTCTCTGCTGCACTTCTTTTTTGGGGGGCGGGGGTGCTGTTCCACATAGTTAGGTTATTTTTGTTTAATTAAAAAAAATTTTTTTCTTCTCATACTATGTAAAATTTAGCCTCAATAAGAAGTATGGCCTTTCATCTTTCTTCCTGAAACTGAAAATTTGAAAAGTTTTCACATAAAACCAGCTAGTGGCTAATAGTATCACTTTAAATTGTGCATTTTTACCTGAGAAGTAAAGAAATATTCCGCCTAGAAATTTGACAACAAGAGTCCTTGTAGGAATAGTTTGGCTAATGGCAGTAGATAAATTCTCTTTTTCTTACACTAGACTATTGATTCCTTCTCTTACCCAGGTGAACATTGTTTCTCCCATTCTTTTCCCTGCCAGTTTTTCTCTCTTCTCTGTCTCCTATTCTTTTTCTCTCTTAAGTAATCTGCCCCTCTAGGTAAAAGTTGTGGAACTGATTTTTATTCCAAAATTACTAAGGTTATATTTACATATTCAAATACATGCACGTGCATACCTGAACTTGTAAGCTGTGCCAGTATTTTACTCTTTGAGAAGCCCAATACTCATGAAAAGAAAAAATGAGTCTCCCTTTGCTCACCTGGTCTAGGGCCTACTAGATCATTGGACATGGGTAGTTATTTGTGTGTTTATTCAAAAAATGGCTATGTGGATTAAAGTATGAATGGATCCTATTAGTTAGATAAAAACTAGTTATGGAGACCAAGTTATTAGAAACTCTTCCAATTATAATACATGGGTCCACATTTGACTGCCCTTTTGCTAGCACCATCAATCATGTAGCTATGTTAAGAAACTTTTCTCTTTCGCTTTATTTGCCATCAAACTATGGCCTTTAAAAGGTGTTTACCTTTTCATTTTCATGCCTGCTCCACTTTTTCCCTTTGATAAATATGACACTTAGAAGCTTTAATTCCATCTTCCTTGAACTAGGACAGCACTTGGTGTATGATTCTCCTATGTCATTTATCCCATTCTGCTTTATCATTTGGAGACTTATCACCCTTACTAGATTTTAAGTTCTTTTAGGAACATAATGATTTCTGTGGGATTGTGCCTGTGTGTGTGTGTGTGTGGTTGTTGTTTTCAGTTGTTGCTTCTCTAAATCTTTAACAGAGACCTATAGGTTCCTAGAAAATCGCTGACATTGGCTGAATTGAACTTGAATTTGAGGCATTCTCTATGAGCAATGAGACTCAGTTACATTAAATAGTGTTTATCCAAAGATGGAGGGTAGAAATGAGTTTAAAAGAGTAAAGTTCTCAAGGAAAACTCTCTAAGGCAAAAATGCAGATTGGATTTGTATGCAAATAAAAAGCCTTGAGTGTATTTAATGGGTTCCAATAAAATTAGAGGTGCTACAAATTTTAAGAAATTTTATAGATTCTTGACACAGAATCTCCTTTATTTTAGGAAATGGGAAGAAGAGTGAGTATGTACAAGAAGAAGAGTTCAAATATTTTTTGGCAGGCACAAGGAGAGTAATACAAATTCCTAGTATATTTCTAAATCCCAACTCTGGTGTCCTAGAAGCACTTTGGAACTATTGATACCTGCCACGAGGTCCTGAGATCACCTCTGCCACTCTTGCTCCTCTCTGCCACTGCACTGCAATATTTGTATGGCTGAATTCTTTGCCTGTCTCCTCAAAATGGCGGCTTTGTATGGGTCCTGGCATCACACTTAGGCCTTGAAGCAGAGTAGGGTGCTAAGTACATAAAGTATTGCTTATACAAGTCACAGAGTGAGTAGTAATACGAAGAGAGAAAACTTCCATCAGGTGGTTATTCTGGAATGCAAGAATACAACTTCTATAGCTACATTATTATTATTATTGTTATTATTACTATTTTTGAGGCAGAGTCTCGCTCTTCCGCCCAGGCTGGAGTTCAGGGGCGCGATCTCGGCTCACTGCAAGCTTCCCCTCCTGGGTTCACTCCATTCTTCCACCTCAGCCTCCCGAGTACCTGGGAATACAGGCGCCCACCACCACGCCCAGCCAATTTTTTGTATTTTTAGTAGAGACAGGGCTTCACCGTGTTAGCCAGGATGGTCTCGATCTCCTGACCTCGTGATCCACCCGCCTTGGCCTCCCAAAGTGCTGGGATTACAGGCATGAGCCACCACGCCCGGCCTAATTTTTTTTTAATGGTGCTTCTCCTAAGTAGATAAGAGGGAGTGAAGAGGAAGAGCGGGAAGGAAAGAGTAAAAGTGGAGTCTCTAGTCTCCCGTACTTCATTCCTAGGATCTGCTTCTCTAATCTGAACGATCATACGGCAGTAGAGTTTTTGTTTTGCTTTTGGTCTTGATTTTTAGAACTGGCTGGCTTAGTCTGAAACATCAGTGCAGCTGAACGTGATGAGGACAGAAATTCAAGGAGTTGTGGGAATTATGCCTACCAATGCCTTAGTAATTATTTTAACAGAGAAAGATAAGAAGGAATCTTTAAAATGGAGAGAAAGTGATATTTTATTGCTTGTGTGTTTGGTGCTGGAATAGGGCTACCCCTGACTTACAAACTTTTGACTTAGCCCACAGAGGTCAGAGAGGACAAAAAACTATGTTGTTTGAACAGTTGTTTTGAGACCTTTGGAAAACGAGTTTGTAATGAGTCCCATTCACAGAAAGCAGAGGTATATCATTACAAAAACCAACCAGTCACTTTGCCGGTAGTTTTAGCAAAAGAATTTTAGATGCAGGACTCAGGTGGGAAATATGCAAAACATCTTGTTCTTGGAATATTGGTAGATAAACCTTCATATCAGAGATATTGCTGGCCATCTACATTTTACTTATCCTGCTTCTTTGGCTTGATTAATCACTCTTGAAAACACTTGCTATACTTTTACTCTTGGCTTGACATCTTATCTCCCTGATCTCATTTCTTGGCAAATGTTTTTGATCAAATTTAGATCAAATTTCATGGAAAATATTAAAGTCATTAAAAATTTGGTCTTTCCATTATGTTCCTTATGCCTTGATCCAGGACATAATTCATTTACTGGACACATAATTAGTGAATTTCACATCTTCTGTATATTGCAGTGCAACATATATAATTGTTGAGAAAGTTGAAAGCGAAGACCTCACCCATTATTGTTTGAGCTACATTTACATATCTTGATCAGTTGTAATGTTTCTTGTTTTACTTTCTAAGTATGGCTCTCATTTATTTTAAGAAAATGTATTCTGATTAACTTAGTTAAAAGAAAAATAGTACTCTGCCTCCAGATCGTCACTGAAAAAATACTAGTTCATAATTTTGCCAAGCTCTTCACAGCATGAGTCTAATAATCCCTCAGTGGAGAGTCTGATGATTTCTTTGCACTTTTGATCTGTCATAATGTAACATTTCCAAATTCTTCTTAGTTAAACCATAAAGAGAAAGAAAATCCAATCTCAATGAACAAGCTATTCACATTTTCTGTTGTTACGGATGTCACTATTTAATGAGTGAAGGAGCATCTAGTTCTTGTTAAACTGTATCCTGAATGGTACTGCGTGGAACAAATGAAAAATGAAACATGCCATTTCTGAGATTGATGCCAGTTTTCCTGCTTCTCTTTTGTCTGATTTGATATGTTGAAATCTCAGTTAATGCTCTTGACAAGTATGTACACTTTCAGATGCCAGCCAGGTCTTAACTTTCACAAAGGAACTGCTGGAGAAGTTCTGGCCCTGAGACAGCCGCTGAGATAAAAGCCACCTTTCATTAAAAACGCCACTTCTCCCCTGTGTGTGCTGTGCCCTAACGTGCAGCAACACAATCACTAGAAGGTGATTCTGAAAGCAGAGGTAGAAAGAGAAAATTGCTGGATCCATGGTTAGCAGGACAGGGTTACGTGAAGTTGGCCATACAATTACAATCATGCTGGTAAGTCAATATGGGTTGCCATGGAGAGATGTCTATAAGAAAAAAAACAAATGGTGGTGGTTGTGGTGGAGACAAAGAAATAAAAGCCCCAAATCTCTTTCCAAGTAAAAGTTACATAGAATTCAGCAGTTTGGGAAAGAATGACATTGTGTGTGCTTGGAAAGCTTATATTGCTATTTTTATCACTTTAGTCCAGAAATGTATTATTAAAATCATCACATTATTCACCTACTTAATTCCCAGCTCTGGACTCACCCCTTTCACTTGGCTTGCCAAACCATTCCCCTTATTTCATTCAATTCCTGTCAATACCCACTTTATTTACTAAATCTATTATGATTTAAAGCAAGATCGCCCACCAAATATTTTCACTACAAATTCTCTTAAAAAGTTTGTCTTTCCTTTCTCTGAAGAAAAATGAATATCACTTAATACAGATTTATTGTGCAGCCACAATATGCAAGCCATTGTTATATTCCTTATTTATATGTGTGCTATAAAAATAGAAGCTGATTTAGGCCTTGGATTATTAAAACCTTTACCTTGCATCTTACACTACAAATAGTTTTTCCCTCTAATGTTTACATGATGAAAATGAGCATGTTGTATTTTTATACTGAACACATTCTTTTTTTTTTTTTTGAGACAGAATCTTGCTGTCACCCAGGCTGGAGTGCAGTGGCATAATCTCGGCTCGCTGCAACCTCTGCCTCCCAGGTTCAAGCAATTCTCTTGCCTCAGCCTCCCAAGTAGCTGGGATTACAGGCACCCACCAACACGGCCGGCTAATTTTTGTATTTTCTACTAAAGACAGGAATTCAACACTATTTAAATTCACTATGTTGGCCAGGCTGGTCTTGAACACCTAACGTCAAGTGATCTGTCTGCTTCAGCCTCCCAAAGTGCTGAGATTACAGGTGTGAGCCACCATGCCTGGCCCTGAACCCATTCTTATCCATAAGTTTCTAAAAATGTACAATTTAATAATGAAAACTCAGACTTTAATCACTATTGTAACAGAGGATTTCTACTTTTACTTGTTCCAATGTTTAGCATTAGGAAACAATATCTCTTGATGGAAAACTAGATGCATGCCATTTCCCACTTCACCTCAACATACAGAGATGACTTGTGTTAGTAGTTTCCTAATAAAGCACATCAGTGAAATTTTGCTCCCTTGAAAAAATAGACACTTTTCTTTGTAATTCCACAGAGGGACATGTAATAGAGGTAATCTCTTACTTGAGATTAGAAACATCTTTGGAAGACTTATGGCATCATGATAGAATAATTTTCCTGTACGTCACTGCTGTTAAAAACAACTGTAAACATCATATTTTTATTTCTAGAAAGTTTTACTTACGTCAGTGAGCTAATAAGAAACTAAGTAGTTCTGAACTTGAGCTTCAGTTTCCAAAATTCAAAACATGAGAAAGAAGAGACAAATCCTAAAGGAATACTCAAGCTAGGAGTCTAATAGAAGAATCTTTTAATAAAGCAGGAACCCCAAACATCTACAACTTCAAAATAAATTTGAGTTAGACCTAACCCATCCCCAGAAGATAAATCAAATTGTCTGCCTCCAGTCTTGGTATTCAGTGAAGAAACAGAAAAATTTCTCCTGAATATTAACAAAAATAAGTTAGTCTTCACATGGATTCGTAAACTGAATTCACATCACTTGAGTAATTAATAAAACATATAAGCAATAATTTATTTTAAATGGTACTAGGCTATTGGTATCTCAAGGCACCAGGTGAACAGAGATGAAAATCCAAAAACAAATAAAATTTCTATCTGAAATTATTTAAATTCAACACAAATAACAAAATTTCCAAAAGATACGCGTAACAATAATCCTGGTGTTGTACATTAGATTTCCAGACTTACTCATCCTGCATAACTGCCACTTTGCACCCTTTGACTTATATCTCCCCACACCCCACTTCCACCCCTGGTAACCACCACCCACTCTCTGTTTCTATGTATGTGGCTTTTTAAATTCTAAATATAAGTGAGATTTTGCAGTATTTTTCCTTTCCTGTTTGGCCCTTTTCACTTGGCGTAATGTCCTCCGGGTTCATCTATGCTGTCACAAATGGCAGAATCTACACACACACACACACACACACACACACACACACCCCAGCTATGTGAGAAGATGGATCTGTCATTTTGCTTGACTGTAGTAATTATTTCACTGTGAATATGTATGCCACAATGTCATGTTGTATACCTTGAATATATACAATATAAAAACTCTCAAAGATAAAATTTCAAAGAACTAAATTCACAGTAAACAATTCAGAATGCATAAAGAACAAAGGTATTGTACATGTGAGGTAATAGAAAGAACAAATAGCTGAATTAAATCCACAAATATATTTGACATAGAATGAAATAAGTATAAAGTAATATGCTTAAAAAAACAGTTTTGAAGTGAAGAAGGAGCAAAATGACTAAGCATATTTTAATAAAAAAACAAAACAGAATTAACAGAACTAAGATATAGTATTTATTAAAGAAAACTAAGTGGATAGGGTTAGCAAATTCAAAAGAATGGAAGAAAAGAGAGTGCAAAAATATTTCTAAGGGTATTATACAGAAGGTAGTGTAGAAAAATAAGATTTAGAAAGTATAGGCAATTAAAAGACATGGGAATAGAATGAGAAGTTCTATGTTACTTACTGGAGGTTTAGTAGAAATAAAAGAGAGATATACTAGGATAAGTGTAAATGTTTGAAGAGGAAATGGCTGTGAATTTTTCAAAAAGAATGAAAAAGCACCAATCATCAAATTCCAGGAAGACTGCAAATTACCAAGAAAGATACATTTTTTAAAATTCCACACAAAGAGATACTGTAGTCAATCTTCAAAACTTCAAGAACATAGAAATATTTTAAGACCTGATAGAGTTAAAGAAAAAGGACAAATTTTCTTCAGAAGAAAATAGTTACTTCTACTTCCCATTAGCATCATGAGAATCAAGCACATTTTTAATATACAGAAATTAAAATGTGCCTAATGGAAAATGTCTAAAAGTATTTCAATGAAATAAACATACCTTCAAGTGAAAAAAAATGAAAAGCTTTTCCATCAAGAGACCCTCATTTAACAAATTGGAAAGTATATTCCTTAGGAGGAAAAATGTTTTTCAGAAAGAAGGTCTGAGAGACAAGAAGAAATGATGAACAAGAGAGTGGTATATATATTGGTAAATCAGACACTAACATTGACTGAATAAAATAATAATAATGTCAATAGAATAGTATACATTAAAAAATACCTATTTGGGGAATTATGGTGTTCTAAGGTCATTATATTGTCTTTGGAAGAAGTAAAAGATAATGACTAACTTCAAACATTGATAACACATATGTATGCTACCTTTTGTAGGGTAACTAAAAGAAGTAAATAACTCATATATATTTGAAACGAATAAAGGGAAAAATGAAAATGGAAAAAAAACTGATCAAGTCAAAAGAAGGACATAAAGTAGAAAAAATAAGCCTAGAAATTATTAGTGAAAATCAAAACTAGGAGAATAGAAACACAACTAAATATATCATAACTCAATAAACATAATTATACAAAAGAGTTGACTTAAAAGATAATGATTCTCAGATGAGACTGAAAAATAAGTCCAGTCATATAATATATAGGAATATAGAAAGTATGCAATTGAAAGTATGAAAAAGGTGTTATCAGTCAAATACTAAAGCAAAGCAAGGTGATACAGCTATGCCAGATATAATAGAATTTAAGGCAAAAAATATATAATGGATAAATATTATAATAAAATATTAAATTTGTCAAAAAGCATAGCCATATTGAACTTACATTAATCTCAAAAATGGCATCGAATATATAAAGCAGAAATTTTAAGAGCTAAAAGATAACGTAAAAACCCACCATCCTATTGTGCTATTTTAACACACATGGTTTAGTGCTTGAGAGATCAACTAAAGTAAAAGTATGTAAAAGATATATTTAAATCTCACTTAAAAGTTGCAAAATGTACTTTTTAAATTTTTTTTATTTCTGTAAATTATTGAGGAACAGGTAGTGTTTGGTTACATGAGTAAGTTCTTAGTGGTGATTTGTGAGATTTTGGTGCACCCATCACCTGAGCGGTATACACTGCACCTCATTCCCTTCCCACCCTTTCCCCAAAGTCCACTGTGTCATTCTTATGCCTCTACATCCTCATAGCTTAGCTCCCACTTATGAGTGAGAATATATGATGTTTGGTTTTCTATTCCTGAGTTACTCCACTTAGAACAATAATCTCCAATCTCATCCAGGTTGCTGTGAATGCCATTAATTAATTCCTTTTTATGGCTGAGTAGTATTCCATCGTGTATATATACCACAGTTTCTTTATTCACTCATTGATTGATGGGTATTTGGGTTGGCTCTACATTTTTGCAATTGCAAATTGTGCTGCTATAAACATGCATGTACAAATATCTTTTTCATGTAATGAATTATTTTCCTTTAAGTAGATACCCTGTAATGGGATTGCTGGATCAAATAGTAGTTCTACTTTTAGTTCTTAAAAAAAAATGTTCACACTGTTTTCCAAAGTGGTTGTACTAGTTTACATTCCCACCAGCAGTGTAGAAGTGTTCCCTGTTTACCACATCGATGCCAACATGTACTGCTTTTTGATTTTTTTATTATGGCCATTCTGGCAAGAGTAAGGTGGTATTGCATCGTGGTTTTGATTTGTATTTCCCTGATCATTAGTGATGTTGAGCATTTTTCATATGTTTATTGACCATTTGTGTATGTTCTTTTGTGGATTATCTATTTAGGTCCTTAGCCGCTTTTTGATGGGATTGTTTGTTTATTTCTTGTTCTTTTGTTTGAGTTCGTTGTAGATTCTGGATAGTAGTCCTTTGTTGGATGTATAGATTGTGAATATTTTCTCCCACTCTGTGGATTGTCTGTTTGCTCTGCTGACTGTTCATTTTGCTGTGCAAAAACTCTTTAGTTTAATTAAATCCCAGCTGTTTTTCTTTGTTTTTATTGAATTTGCTTTTGAGTTATTGGTCATGAAATCCTTGCCTAAGTCAGTGTCTAGAAGGGTTTTTCCAATGCTATCTTCAAGAATTTTTATAGTTTTGAGTCTTAGATTTAAGTCCTTGATCCATCTTGAGTTGATTTTTGTATAAGGTGAGAGATGAGGATCTAGTCTCGTTCCTTTCCATGTGGCTTGCCAGTCATCCCAGCACCATTTGTTGAATAGGGTGTCCTTTCCCCACTTCATGCTATTGCTTGCTTTGTCAAAGGTCATTTTGCTTTAAGTATTTGAGTTTGTTTCTGAGTTCTCTATTCTGTTCCATTGGTCTATGTACCTATTTTTATATCACTACCATGATGTTTCAGTAACTATGGCCTTCTAGTGTAGCTTGAAATCAGGTAATGTGATGCCTCCAGATTTGTTCTTTTTGGTTAGTCTTGCTTTGTCTGTGAGGGCTCTTTTTTGGTTTCATATGAATTTAGGATTTTTTTTTTTTTTTAGTTCTGTGAAGAATGATGGTGGTATTTTGATGGGAATTACATTGAATTTGTAGATTTCTTTTGGCAGTATGGCCATTTTCACAATATTGGGTCTACCCATCCATGGGCAAAAATGCACATTTTAAAAGTCACATATAGAGCAATTATGAAAATTGCTAACATTATGATTCATAAGACAAGTCTCAACAAACATATTACTGGTGGTGTCCTTTTGATTGATTTTCTCTATTGTTTTTCTGTTTTCAAATTCATTGATTTATCCTTATCTCTACCATTTCCTTTCTCCTGCATACTTGGATTTATTTTGTTCTTTTTCTAGGTTTTTCAGGTGGGAGCCTAGATTACTGATTTGAACTTTTTCTTTTTCTAACGTATGTATTTATTTTATCCTTTAAATTTTCCTCTCAACATTTTTAAGCCATGTCCCACAAATATTGGCATGTTGTATTTTTGCTTTCATTCAGTTCCAGGTATTTTTCTTCCTATAGAGACTTTTTATTTGAAGATAGTTTAATTAGATGTGTGTGGTTTAGTTTCAAAGTTTGAGAGGGTTTCTTGTCTTTCTGCTATTAATTTCTAGTTTGAGTCCATTTTGGTCAAAGAACAAACTGCCAGTTACAATTCTTTTTAACTTGTTGAAATTCGATTATGCCTCCAAATATGGTCTATCTGATATATTTTATAAATAGTGAAAAGAATATGTTTTCTGCTGCTTCTGGGTAGCAGAAGCAATGGGATCTAGTTGTTTGATTATATTGGTAATTTTTGTGCTATATTATACTTTCTCTTATATTAATATAGCCACTTTTGCTGTCCTTTGATTAAGGTTTCCATAATACTTTCATTTTTAGCCTTTGAATTTTAACCTGCCTCTATCATGTATTTGAAGTGAGATTTTTGTAGATAACATACAGAAGTGTTTTTAAACTACTCTGACAGTTATGTTTTATTGATTTATTTTGGCCATTTATATTTAATGTGATTCTCAACATATTAAGACGAAGGTCTAACATTTTAGTTTTCAACTTCTGTTTTTTCTCATTTGTAAAATTTCTCTCCTTTCTTTCCCTGCCTTCCTTTAGGTTACTTGGACATTTTTTAGAATGCTGTTTTAATTTATCTATAGTGATTTTGAGGATATCGCCATGCATAGCTTTTTTAGTGGTTTCTCTCATGGTGGCATACATATAAGAGCCTATCAGTGTTATTGTTTTACAATTTCAGGGGTAGTATAGGTACCTTACTTTTCTTTACATCTCTTTACTTCCCCATTTTTATAATATAATTGTCTTAAATATTTTCTCCACCTATATTTGGAACCACAACAGATGGTATTATCAATTTTGCTTCCACCATAACGTATAATTTAGAAAGCTCAAGAGGAGAAAGAAAACCTACTATATTTACCCATATCTATAATTCTTTCTGCTATTCTGTTGGGTCAAGATTTCTTATTTGATCATTTTCTTTCTATTTTGAGAACTCTCTTCAGCCTTTTCTTCAGGGTAAGTCTGCTGGCAACAAATTTGGTCAAGAACAAGTTTTTCTTTATCTGAGACTGTCCTGATTTCTACTCATTCCTGAAGGTTATTTTCACAGAATATAGGATACTTGGTAAACAACTTTATGTTTTTAGCCAGGATTTGAGAAATATTTTGCTTTTCATTCTGACTTTCATAATTTCTATGATAAATATTTTGTCATTCATATTGTTTCTTCTGCAAGTAAGCTATTGTCTTTGACTGCTATCAATATAAATGTATCTGTGTTTAAATTTCTGAAGTTTAATTATGATATATCTTGCCATGAATTTATTTGGGTTTATTCTTGTCAAGGTTTACTCATCTTCTTGCATCTGTAGGTTTATTTATCTTGCTAAATTTGGGGAGTTTTCAGCCATTATTTCCTCAAGTATTTTTTAACCTTACCCTCTCTCCTCTCTTTCCGGTATTCCAGTGACTTAAATGTCAGATATTTTGTTATAATCCACAGGACTTTCAGTCTTTGTTCATTTTCTTCAGCCTATTTTCTGTATGTTATTCATACTGTATAATTTTTATTATTTCATCTTCCAGTTCACTGAATCTTTTTTTTTTTTTTTTTTGAGATGAAGTTTCTCTCTTGTCACACAGGTTGGAGTGCAATGGCATCATCTCAGTTCACTACAACCTCCGCCTCCTGGGTTCAAGTAGTTCTCCTGTCTCAGCCTCCCAAGTAGCTGAGATTACAGGTGCTCACCACCACGCCTGGCTAATTTTTATATTTTTTACTAGAGATGGGGTTTCACCATGTTGGCCAGACTGGCCCTGAACTCCTGACCTCAGGTAATCCACCCTCCTCAGCCTCCCAAAGTGCTGGGATTACTGGCGTGAGCCATCACTGAATCTTTTCTCTGTCCTATCCTTTCTGTTGTAGATCCTATCTACTGAGCTTTTAATTTCCTTTACCATATTTTCAAGTTCTACAATTTTTGACTCCTCTTTATATGATAAATATTTTATCTATGGTAAATAGATAAATTTCTGTGATAAAAATTTTTTGTTGAAGATCTCTAATCTCCCATTTGTTCCAAGCCAGTTTGTATGTGGTGTTTGACTAGAGTATAATGGTTATTGTCTAAAAATTTTCTCTCTTGCTAGGCTGCCCTTTTCCTGCTCTTTTGGCTAAAGAGAGAAGGATTTGGAGGCGAGGGGCTTTTTTGTTTGCACTCTTGACATTTCTGAGTTACCAATTTTACCTCTTCTAAATGTGAGGTATATGCAGCAAAAAGAAAACCCAGGGAAATCATCACCTCAGGTTGCTAGATGTTATGCCTTCTTCTCTCTACTTTTTAGAATTATTTTATGCTTGTATACATGATGGTTAAAGTTTTTGGGTGTACTTAGCAAGAGGATTATAGAAAAGCATGTCTACTACATCTTCCTGCAGGTAGAAGTCTTCTCTGTGTTTTGTTGTGTTTATTTCTGCAGATTTAAAAATCCATGAGTGAGGCACAAATAAAAAGATGTCCATATACCACTTTATAAACTCCACATGTGTTTAATAAAATATTTCAGCAATGTAGGAATTACTCTAAACCTTCAGGGACAGGCCATACTGTGGTGTAAAAATCTGAAGGAGGTCCTCACGCTGGTTCCAATAATCACTAGTTGTGTTTCTTCATTGTGGTAGGTGTTTCTTTAAATCTCTGTAAAATTAGGGCAAAAATACTCACTTCATAGGGTTTCTAATTTAGGGTCAATGAGATGCTATATGTAATGCCAACCACAAAGTAATGATGGGCAAATACTAACACTTCTTCCCCTAACTTTATCAGAAATGGAAATAGATTTATAAAAAACATGAGTCTTTATTTTACTTTGAAATATGGGCCTTGTTGAAACATAGGTCACAACAATGTAAATATGTGTTTCTGTAATGTTAACAACACTTTCAGCTAAAGTATGGAACAGTAATTAATTATACTTATTGCCTATAAAATCATCAGAAAAAGCATTATTCCTATAAAGAAACTTATAAATATGGATTCTTACTGGAAGCAAGAATGGGGGTGAGGCTGAGATGAAAGCTCGGGGTGTTGACAATGTATCTCCATATGACCACCTGCATCAGAGGTCAAGGACTTAACACTTAGATCCCCTTCACTAGCAGAGAAGCCAGGAGACAGAGCATTTGATAGCTTCTGCTTTATTTAGCCTCTTTATGCACTTAGATTCTTTAAAAACCTTGAAAATTAAGAGGCTAATCAAACTTTACTGGTCCTTCAAGAAACATTGCAATGTCCACAGAGTATGAGAGCATGATGAAAAGAAATGAGTGTCCCTTGAGAGTTGTTTAAAAGAGTTTGTCCCTTGAGATGTTGAAGAGTAAAAACACCCGCATAAAGTTGATGAAGACCATTTCACCAGGTTAGGTCACAGCTTTTCATTAATGATAAATGTGAAGAAGAAAAAAATAAAATGCAAGGTTACAACAGAAATAGTTCTATCTGTGTCTAACGTTTTCATTAGTTCTACAACCTACGACAATTCTATTGTCAGTGGTTTACTGCAACTGTCAGTGGTTTACCTTTCCCAGGATATGAACAGAAATAGGGTACTCAAGAAGCTGCTACATAATGAATTTAGGGTAGCAGAATAAAAGGCAAAAAGAAAGGTAAATAGTTGATGGTGTTAACCTACTTTAACACCATCAGCTGTGTATTACTTAAGCATTTCTTGTACATTCTGATTTTCAGATGAGAATCACTTATCCATAGTATAAGTACTTTCACATGTACAAGGGGTTTTTTCTACATATTATTTTCTAAAAGAGGAAACATTTTTGCTGAAAATGTGTACTTTAAAGAGACTTTTAAAAAGAACTTCTTGCAGGTGGTCTCTATCACAAATAAAAATGAGGAAAGGTTCTTAAAGAAACTTTTGGCCCATAACCCTGTCTTCTGTTGTCTCATGCTGGGTTGCCATTTACATAAAACCACTGTGGGAGTCTTAAATGCCAGGTAGTTGTGCTAGTGCCAGCTTGTTTGTAGGACTGTATGGGTCACCCATCCTAGGGGTTCAACTTTAGTGTTCTCAGGTTCATTATGGCTCCACTGGAGGGTTGAAATTCAATCTCCAATCACTGTTCTGTAACAAATTGACACGTTGGGCTTTTGCTAAAATAGCTTCCTTATTCCTGGCTTGAGCTATTTGTGGCCTATAACTGCATTTTTAAGGTCGTCTTCTGCATGGGAGTTAAAAGAAAGAGGAGTTAGGTTTTGGGACAATTTTTGGCAGAGGAAGGATACTTAGAATCTGAATCAAATGATGAAATCACACTCTTTAAGATCGAGGAATATCCTTGAGCAATGTTGACAGATTATTCCCTTTTGTAACATTCTTACCTAGAACATTGTTGAGTTAGTATAAGAGAAGGAATGAGAGTATTCATTCTTTAAATGTTTATGGCATGATTTATTTTGTATCTATATCAGTTTCTTGGTGCTGCTTGAAAACAAGTATAAAAACCTTCCCTTGGCAAGAACCTGTTAGTAAAATGTAAGATTATTTTTTAAATGTGTACCACCAAAGGAAATATTTCAAAAGTTTACTTAATTATGAGAACCTCATTTCCCAGAGTTAAGCACCATAGCTTGAAACTCTTTATATTTAGTTAAGCTAACTGGGTTGATATGAGAGAAGCAGTGATTAAAATAATCTCTCACAGTGAATAACCCAAAAGTTATTTTTAGCAGGTTTTAGGTTTCTTTACAGGATGTTGTGTACCCAATCCACAGCTATTGTAAGAAATATTCTAATTACATTCGGTTTAATGTACATTAAGAAAACAGTTGACTTCTCCATGCACACATTGACAGATGGGGAGGAGAGAGCTTCCAAACCTAGTATCGAGCTGTGCAGGGAATTTCAAAACTCCTTGCTTTGAGGCACTTAAGTGCACAACCATCAGGCGAACCATACATGCTAGGTTTTAATTTGCCTTAAATCAAAAGACAGAGAAATCCCACAATTGGACTCTGTAACCTGATGCTGTGTAAGACCTTCCACAGGGATTCAAACACATTAGCTTCAAAACAGTGATTTTCTTCCCTGCTTTCAATAATTGTAAGAATATCCATCCGGCAAGTTTTCTTGGTCAGTGTGAAGACTTAAGCAAAATTGACCTACTTTGCTCTTCACTTCACACAAATAATTGTCCTTTAGATACTAATTTTTAAAATATTAACACAAAGTCCCTCTTCTAAATCCTTTTGGCCACAGTTTGAGTTCACATCCACATCACCTGCTCATTGCAATAGCTTCTGTCTTGCTCCCTACCCTCAGCCAGAGTCCCACCCTCACCCCCACTACTTCCCCACTCTCATTACAGAGCAAGATCAAAACAGCTCCAAACCTGACATAGGTATTTTTAAAGAATAATGCTGCTTATGAAACTTCTTTGTGCAAGAAATATATCCTTTAATGGTTTCCCAGTACCTGCAAGGTAAATTTCAAAGTCTTTAACCATGTACACCTTACTTCTCCTTTCCCCTTGTGAGGCACCTTCCACCATATGTGTTCTACACTGGAGTTATACAAATTACAATTCATGACCTGCCCATTTTTAGGTTGGAAAATCAATTTAGTAGGCCTGGGTTAGCATTATATAATCAAATATAATAAAATAGAACAGAAAAACCAGGTTATGGCACACATAATATAGTTAATCATTGCTTTTTGATGTTTTGTTTCAGTATGATGTGGTAGAAGACGTAAAATGTATTTCCTATTGTGGGTGGACACACAAACACACACACACGGAGGAAATCTCTTTTTAACACGGATAATTTGTGTCTGTTGGCTAAAATATTTAGAAAATTTAGAATAGCAATAATTTTTAAACAAACAATATTTCACCATTCAGAGGTAACTTAGATATGTGGATTTAATATTGTATGTTTCCATACACGCAACTGTACACATACATGATTTATATGCATAGCTACACAAGTATTTCATACACTTGGAAAGATCGAAAATATTTGTTGATTCAATGAATAAATATAAATTTGAAGTTATTAAGTAGAATCCCATTATACATACACATGATTTTTTCATACATAAGGTATTGTGTATGTATTCACAATACATAAAGTATTGTGATCAGATTTTTATTTCAATACATCTTGGATATACATTATTTTATGGGCATGTAAATTTTTTGATATATCAACATGTACTTTTATTATCCTATAATATCAGACTTTTAATTTCTAATCAATTCCATTATAAACATCATTTTTGTATCATTGTATAAGACCAAATATGTCCATATGTATGTATGTGCCAACATATGTGTATGTATATATGTATACATAGGCATACGTGTGTGTGTGTGTGAGGGAGAGCACCAGGCATAGATTTAAATGCCTTATACATATTAACTCATTTCATTACCAAAAGAACAACTAAAGCTGCTATTATTTTCCTGATTATACAGAGGAGGAACCAAGGCACAGAGTTTAAGGATGTTGCTCAGGATCACATGTCAGTACAAATGGCAGAGCCAGGATTTGAAACCAAATGGTGTGGACCAAGAGTCTGAATATCTACCACCACATAATGTTGCCTCTACAACTTGTGCAATTAAGAAAAAGACTTGAAAGTGGATTTAAAGTTAGTGAAACTAAAATTGAATATAGATACTACTTCACTTGTGTTGGGGTTATGTCCTGATAAACCCATTGTAAATTGATTATATTGAAAGTCAAAAATGCATTTAATACACCAAACCGAACCTACTGAGTGGTATAACTTATCCTAGCCTCCCTTAAATGTGCTCACATTAGACACTTAAATTATCCTACAATTGGGCGAAATAACCTAACACAAAGTTTATTTTATAATAAAGTATTGAATATCCTGTAATGTATTGAATATCTATACTATAAATGAAAAACAATGGTTGTATAGGTACTCAAAGTACACTTCCTGTGAATGCTTGTTGCTTTTGCACCACTGTAGAGTCAAAAAATCCCAAGTCAATCCATCATCCTTTTAAGGCGGAGGCTATCTCTGTTTTTAAGGTGTTTATTTCAGAGGCACATGAGACATTGCACATCTTATGGAAATGCTTTGTTCTACCTTTAGCTTTAATTGTTCTGCCCCCACCCTTTTCTTCTGGAATACCTTTGACCATGCCTTGAGAATAGTGTTCAACAGCAGCCTCTTTGTAAAGGTGTCTTGAATATGCTTGTCTTGTCAGGCAGAGGTTAAACACCTTTATTCTGTGTTCCTTTGGCTCTTTGGACACCCATTTACTATAGGATATATAATATTTTATTATAATGATTTACTCTATGCCTATCTTCTCCACCAGAGTAAGAACTAGCTCCTCCAATCAAGAATTCTGCCATTCACCTTTGTACTGCTAGTGCTTACCTAATAATTGTTAAATTGTGGTTGTTGAATAAATTAATGAGTGAACAAAAGAAAGAAAAAAATTCATTAAAGGCTTCATGTTTATAAAACTGAATCTAAAGGGAAATAATGAATTATATTCTAATGGTTGGAGCAGAAGTATTTTTTAAAATGTTTTGCGCTTGCATCACAATCTTTCCACATTACATTAATCGTATACGTAAAACCTTTCTCTTCATCTAGTCATCTGTTATCATGCAGTTTTCATAATCCCTGCCACCACAAAACATACCATACTCTGGACTCCAGAGACACCAGCTCCAACTTTTTTTTCAGTTGATTCATCTTTAAAGAGTCAGAGTATCTTGAATTTGATGAATGCCAGTACAGCTGTTTGAAAATAAAAATCGCTGCATAAGTGCTGAATGTTACTGTTGATCATTAATTATCACTATACATAGCTCAAATGAATTTTCTTATTATAGACATGAAAGTTATTTATCTAGGCAAGGAAAGGAACTTATTCATAATATTTTAATCTCAAATGGGGTATTAGTAGTATATAGGATATATATACACTCTAGGGTATATACTGGAAATCTTTATCTTTTCCTTTCTATTATGCCTTGTGGATATAGCTGTATATGTACTTTTGTACAGTTAAGATTACATTTCTTTACATCAAAATTCTTATACCTATATTACAAATTTCAAATTATAATGCTGCTTCAATGAATTTTTCTGGAACGAAACCTTCCAGTGGATTCAGGATGGTGTGGGAGAAGTCCTGATCACCTCAGTAATGGGGTTGGTCCTAGAAGAAGTGGAACAGACAGTAACATTAGCTCAGATGTGGTTTTCTGGGGTTGGCAGAAGAAAAAGAGAGACTCAAGATTCTTCTTAGACTGGTCAGGGCCGGGCTGAGACGTGCATACATGCCCACTAGCAGACAGGGTACTATTAACGAGGGAACTCCGAATTGACAGAGCAAGAAGAAATGGCGTGGTAGGCAGAATATTGGTCCCAAAGATGTCCATGTCCCAATCACTGAAATGTGTTGATATTTTACTTTACATGGCAAAGGAGAATGCATGTCACAGATGGAATTAAGTATTTAGCTGTTCTTGAAATTAAAAGTTTTCCTAAATTATACAGAAGGGCTCAATGTAATTATAAAGATCTTTATAGGTGGAAGAAGGAGACAGGTGAGAAGGAACAGAATAATGGTAGCATGAGGACTCAGCCTACTGTGACTGGCTTTGAAGATGGTGGAAGAGGGCCACCCGCCAAGGGATGTGGGGAGCTTCTAGAAGCTGGAAAAGTTAAAAAAGGAAGTCTCCCCTATGGACTCCAGAAGGAATGCAGCCCTTCTGATTCCTTGATTTTAGCCCATTGAGACCTGTTTCAGATTCTGGACTACAAAAGATAATAAAGTAATGTAATATTATAAAGTAAAAAGATTATAAAGTAACACAGTAAAGTAATATAAATTTTGGTAATTTGTTGGAGTACTGAAATAGCAACAGGAAATAAATACACTACTCTTTCTACTTATTGAATGTCATCTATGTTTTTGATGTGTATATCAAATTGAAGATTACTCTTACCTACTTTTGATAAATTGAAGGTTGACTAAGATAGCACAGCCAAAAAGTTTCTGAAAAGTGCAAATTGCCTCTTATAAACGCTTGAGGAAGAAATTGCCCCACCTAGATATGGGTGGGGTGGAGAAGAAAGAGGGCTAAATCGTAAAACACAGCATCATGTGTCCTATATTTTTTCCTACATTTTATTATAAAGCTTATTTCTGAATTTAACCTCATTAAACAGTGTGCATTTTGATTACATGATTTCAGAGTGGTATTGTCAGAGCATAAAGAGACTAGGTCCCAGCTCTGAGGTTAATTAGTTGATCATTCTGAATATCTTCCTATATCCAGTAGGGATAGTGTCAGATTAGATTAATAAATATAAAAAATTAAAGTGACAAATATTGTCGTATCCATAGTATTACTACTTTGTAGGCTTTAGAACATTTCTTTAATGTATTGGCCTCTTTCTGACATATCGAAAAATTTGAGAAATCGTTTTCACTCTGCCAGTTGATATGCTGAATCAGTGCACAAGGAAAACAAAAGACTTTCCTAAGTGAATGTGTGATACATAGATGTCCTTCACATGCACTTTTTCAGTTCATCAGCTTCCATAAATCTGTCTATTTGCAATGTAATATTCATTCCTCTTTTAATAGAAAACTTTCCTTCAGGTGTGATCCACAGTTCTTTATCTCCTAAAATAAAATAGACTTGCCACATAACATGTAACTGTTTTCTGAGATCCCATATTGTTTACCTGGCAAAGTAGTTTACATCTTTATTATTGAATTTTAAGGATAGGAAATCCCCATTTCACTTCTTGAGATATAGGGCCTAAAAAGTATATAAACAGAATTCAAGTAGCCTTTTCAAATGTTCTGGAGACAATTCTTTCACTTAGAAGAGCTAGTTCAAGGAACATCCTAGACAATCACACTTGACATTAAGGAGAGTACTCTTTCTCTGAGCATGTGCAGTTCCACCTCTCCTACCTACATAAGCACTAATGACCATTCAGGCCACTCAAAGTGAGCTGCCCTTTACTCTCATTCCACTTGGATTTTCTCCCCTGTTTACTAAAGGTAGACATAATGAAAAAGATTAAAACAGGGTCACACATATTGGCAGAATCATATGAAAGCATTTGATCAAACCATAGTTTCACAAAATAAATTAAAGCATATTGTGTGACTGCTACTCTCTTGTGTGTAATCTCTAGCCTAGGAATTCATGTGATAAATATTTCATAAACATGAAGAATCAACTCTTTCCTTAAAGTGCAATTTAAAAGCTCTAAATATCATTCTTGTTAGCTAAATTGATATTTCCTAGGCCATTTCAAATAAGTCTTGGGTTATTGAAGCAGGCTTTATTTTTTTTTTTCAGACAGCCTCACTCTACTGCCCAGACTGGAGTGCAGTGTTGCAATCTCGACTCACTGCAACCTCTGCCTCCCAGGTTTAAGTGATTCTCCTGCCTCAGCCTCCCAAGTAGCTGGGACTACAGGAATGAGTCGCCATGCCTGGCTAATTTTTGTATTTTTAGTAGACAAGGGGTTTCACCATGATAGGCAGTCATGAGGTTGGTTGCCATAGTCTTGGACAGCTCTACCTCTGTGGCTTCGCAGGGTACATCCTCCCTCCCAGCTGCTTTCATGGACTGCTGTTGAGTGTCTGCAACTTTTCCAGGCACACAGTGAAAGCTGTCGGTGGATCTACCATTCTGGGGTCTGGAGGGTGGTGACCGTCTTCTCACAACTCCATTAGGTGGCAACCCAGTGGGGACTCTTCATGAGAGCTCCAACCCCACATTTCCCTTCCACACTGCCCTAGCAGAGGATCTCCATGAGGGCCCCGCTCCTGCAGCAAATTTCTGTTGGGCATTCAGGCATTTCTATAAATCTTCTGAAATCCAGACAGAGGTTCCCAAACCCGAATTCTTAGACTTTTGTGCACCCACAGGCTCAACACCACATGGAAGCTGTCAAGTCTTGGGTTTTGCACCCTGTAAAGTCTTGTCTCGGGCTATATGTTAGCTCCTTTCACCACAGCTGGAACATCTAGGACATAGGGCACCAAATGCCTAGACTGCACACAGCATAGGAACCCTGGACCAGCCCATGAAACCACTTTTTCCTGTTAGGCCTCTGGGCCTGTGATTGGAGGGCTGCCATGAAGACCTCTGACATGCCCCGGAGACATTTTCCCCATTGTCTTGAGGATTAACATTGGCCCCTTCGTTACTTATGCAAATTTATGTAGCTAGTTTGAATTTCACCACAGAAAATGGGATTTTCTTTTCTCTCACCTTGTCAGGCTGCAGATTTTCCAAACTTCTATGCTCTATTTGCCTTTCAAAACTGAATGGCTTTAACAGCACCCAAGTCACCTCTTGAATGCTTTGCTGCTTCAAAATTTCTTCCACCAGATAGCCTAAATCTTCTCTCTCAAGTTCAAAGGGACAAAATGCTGCCAGTCTCTTTGCTTAAACATAACAAGAGTCACCTTTGTTCCAGTTCCCAACAAGTTCCACATCTCCTTCTGAGACCACCTTAGCCTGGACCTTGTTGTTCATATCACTATCAGTATTTTTGTCAAAGCCATTCAACAAGTCTCTAGGAAGTTCCAAACTTTCCCACATCTTTCTGTCTTCTTTTGAGCACTCTAAACTGTTCCAACCTCTGCCTCTTGCCTAGTTTTAAAGTCACTTCCACATTTTGGTGTATATTTTCAGCAACGCCTCACTCTACTGGTAGTAATTTACTGTATTAGTCTGTTTTCACACTGCTGATAAAGACATACCTGAGACTGGGCAATTTACAAAGGTAAAAGGTTTATTGGATTTCTAGTTCCACATGGCTGGGGAGGCCTCACAATCATGGCAGAAGGTGAATGGCACATTTCATTTGGTGGCAGACAAGAGAAGAGAGTTTGTGTAGGGAACCTCCCCTTTTTAAAACCATCAGATCTCGTGAGACTTATTCACTATCATGAGAAAAGCACAGGAAAGACCTGTCCCCATGATTCAATCATCTCCCACTGGGTTCCTCCGACAACGTGGGAATATGGGAGCTACAAGATTAGATTTGCGTATGGACACAAAGTCAAAACATATCAATGTATCAATAAGAAACATTGTATTTTAAAGGCACTCCTATTTGTCTGTATATCCATTGCTTGAGCATGAAATATGCAAGCAGGGACATTTCTTGCATTACTGGGAGTATAGATGGTTAATGTGGGGCATGGCTAATGATTCATAGACTTGCAGGAAATGTTATTTTCACCTCAGAGCCTCATAAGAAAACACCTGACCCTGCAGGAAGAATTTTAAAACATGCCTTTTCCTCCTTGCCATGACATACAAAATATAGACACATAGCATTCAGACTATCCCAACCTCTCTTAGATATACTTTATATGGTCAAATAACACTAATATTTTGTTCAGTAACCATACTGAAGACGTTCAAGTTTTTTACAATTTGATTCTTAAAGGTGTAATCTAATACAACAGTTATAATGACTGTGGATTATTTTTCATGCAGCACCTAGCGTGATCTAGGGTTTCATTCCTCAATTGCAGCTTCAATGTTTCCTGTGTTGTGCCACTCAACAAGGCTATTTCCATGGTTTCTTCAGATTTACGTTAAAATCATGCCCCATTTTAATTTTTTGATATTTTTGAACCATGCTTTCCTATGTATCTGATTTGGTTTCTTTTCCTTCTTACTTCCCTCCTCCCCTCCTTCTTTCTTTCCTGCCTTCTTTTCTTCCTTTTTATTAAGATCCTGATTGCCTTTACTTTGTAACTTTTTAATAAAAGATATTTATTTTCATCCTATTCTTTATAGTATACAGATTCTTACCTACCTTTGCTTTCTTTTAGAAATAATTGCATTTTTTTTTAAGTATCTAAGATTTTCAACTTTTATTTTATTTTGTTCATTCTTTTTAAGCTTTTAATTTTTAATTTTGTGAGTACATAGTAGGTGTATATACTTATGGGGCACATATGATTTTATGATAAAGGCTTGAAATGTGTGATAATCACATCAAGATAAATGGGGTATCCGTCATCTCAAGCATTCATTCTTGGTGTTACAAAAAAATCTAATTATACTTTTTTGGCTATTTTAAAATGTACTATTAAATTATTTATAGAGTCACACTGTTGTATTATCAAATACTAGACCTTGTTCATACTTTCTATATTTTTTTTGTACTCATTAATCTCTCCACTTCCTCCAACCCCCACTACCCTTCTCAGCCTCTGATAGCTATCATTCCGCTATCTGTCTTCATGAGTTCAATTGTTTTTATGTTTAGATCCACAAGTAAGTGAGAACATGTGAAGTTTGTTTGTCTGCGCCTGGCTTATTTCACTTAACATAATGACCTCTAGTTCCATCCATACTCTGGCAAATGACAGGACACAAATGACAGGATCTTATTCTTTTTATGGTTAAATAGTACTCCATTGTGTATATGTGCCACATTTTCTTTATCCTTTTAACTGTTAATTAACAGACATTGCTTCCAAATCTTGGCTATTGTGAATAGTGCTGCAATATACATGGAAGTACAGAGATCACTTTGATATACTGATTTCCTTTCTTTTGGTTATAAACCTATAAGTGAGATTGTGGGATCATATGGTAGCACTATTTTTAATTTTATGAGTTTATTTTATTTAGTTTACTTTAACAAAAATAACAAAATTGGAGGAATCACATTACCTGACTTCAAATTATACTACAGAGCTATAGTAACTGAAACAGCATGGCACTGGCATAAAAATAGACACATAGATTAATGGAATAGCATAGAGAACCTAGAAATAAATTCAAACCGTTCTCCATAGTGGTTTTAATGATTTACATTTCCACCAACAGTATACAGGGTTTCCCTTTTCTCTACACCCTTGCCAGCATTTGCTATTGCCTGTCTTTTGGATATAATCCATTTTAACTGGGGTCAGATCATATCTTATTGTAGTTTTCGTTTGCATTTCTCTGATGAGCAGTAATGTTGACCACTTTTTTATATACCTGTTGGCCATTTATATGTCTTCTTTTGAGAAGTAACTCAAAAACCATATGATCATTTCAATTAATGCTGAAAAGGTGTTTGATAAAATTCAACATCCCTTCATGATTTAAAAAAAAAAAAAAACCTTTAAAAAAACTAAGTATAGAAGGAATTACCTCAACAAATAAAAGCCATATACAACAGACCCACAGCTATCATACTGAATGGGGAGAAACTGAAAGTGTTTCCTCTAAAACCTGGAACTCAACAAGGATGCCCACTTTCATTACTGTTATTCAGGATAGTACCAGAAGTACTAACTGGAGCAATCAGATAAGAGAAAGAAATAAAAGGAATCAAATTGGGAGGGAAGAAGTCAAATTAGCCTTGCTTGCAGATGTATGATTTTATATTTGGGAAAACCTATAGGCTCCACCAAAAATATAAAAACTGATGAGCAAATTTAGTAAAGTTGCAGGATACGGAATCAACATGCAAAAATCAGTAGCATGTCTATATGCCAACAGCAAACAATCTAAAAAAGAAACCCAGAAAGTAATCCCATTTATAATAACTACAAATAAAATTAAATGCCTAGAAATTAACTCAAAAAAGTGAAAGATCTTTGCAATAAAAACTATAAAACATTTATGAAAGAAATTTTAAGAGGACACCAAAAAATGGAAAGATATTCCATGTTTATGGATTGAAAGTATCAATACTGTTAAAATGTCCACACTACCCAAGGCAATCCACAGATTTGATGTGCTTTCTACCAGAAATAGAAAAAACAATCTTAAAATGTATATGTAGTCACAAAAGACCCAGAATATCCAAAGCTGTCCTTAACAAAAATAACAAAATTGGAGGAATCACATTACTTCAAATTATACTACAGAGCTATAGTAACTGAAACAGCATGGCACTGGCATAAAAACAGACACATAGATTAATGGAACAGCATAGAGAATCCAGAAATAAATTCATATATCTAAAGTGAACTCATTTTTGGCAAAGATGCTAAAACCATAAATTGGGGAAAGGATAATCTTTTCAATAAATGGGTTTGGGAAAACTGAATATCCATATGCAGAAGAATGAAACCAGACTCCTATCTCTTGACATATTCAAAAATTAAATCAAGATAGATTTAAGGCCTAAGTCTAAGATCTCAAACTATAAAACTACTAGAAGAAAACACTGGGAAAACTCTCCAGGACATTGGACTGGGCAAAGATTTCTTTAGTAATATCCCACAAGTGCACGCAACCAAACCAAAAATTGACAAATGGGATCACATCGAGTTAAAAAGCTTCTGTACAGCATAGTAAACAATCAACAAAGTGGAGGGACAACCCACAGAATAGGAGAAAAAAATTGCAAACTGCCCATCTGACAAGGGGTTAATAATTCAGAATATATAAGGAACTCAAACATCTCTATTAAAAAATCTAATTATCTGATCAAAACATGGGCAAATGATGCGTTTTTCTTTAGGTCTGTTGATTTCACATTCTCTAGAGCATCTTACTGCCTTTATATTTTCTTTATTTCTCTACTTTTATTTAAACTCAAGATCTGTAAAAGTCTCATTCATTCTCTTCACTTGGGCATCTCTACATATATCCACTTTCAGTCCTCTACCCTTCTGCCGTCATCTGGACTGGTTGCTTTCTATTTATGCTACATTACAATTTAGTGACTTCCTTCCACTGTTCTTCTGGATCACAATGACTGTTTTCTAGGTGCCATATTCAGTGGTGTGCAGGTAAAAGTTTAACATTGGTTCTCGAAACATACATATAAACTAATTCTAATTTTTAGCATTTTCTGATTTTCATTTTGCAAATATTCCCATCATGACAGACATCAAGTTCCCAACTTGAGGTCACTGACTATAGAATGGGGAAAAGATCCCTCCTTCCCACCCCCCAACCGAGGCCAGCATCTCCCCAACACCACAAATTAGTCATTTTAACAGAGATACTTCTAAAGAACAGTCATCCATTTTCCAACTTAACAAAGCAACTTGGATATAATTTCATCTTATTTGGGGTCTCTGGGTCATTATTATAAACATCACAGTCAAGGGCAAAAAGTTGTGTCTCTAGAGATTATGACATTTAGAGAGAAAATACTAGCCAGTAAACCAAATGGCTAAATAACCAAAATGCGAGTTAAATAGAAAAATTAGGTAAAAAATACAATGGTATTTTGTTTATTTTTGAAGTCTTTGTTGTTGTTGGTTAACTTTTCAAAATTGTAATAATCAAATCTAGTTTTCACAGTTTGTGTAGTTGTTACAGCTGCCCTTCTCCATATTCTCGATATGCTCCCTTCTCTGTTTTTCATGTCTTTTTATTTGTACTCTTATTTCTTCCCACCTCAATTCATTTTTTTAAGTTCTCAGGGAATAAATATTAATAAATAGAGAGCATGCCTTGAATATAAAATGCATATTTTCTCATAAGTGGCATTAATTTGGCTTCTCTTTCATTACCTGTGTTTTCTTTAATATCATAAAAGAGAATGCTATCCATGCATCTACTGACAGAAAAGAAAATGAGTTTTTCTCTTTGAAAGTTCACCTTAAAGGTTTTTGTCATGTATAACTGCTTTAAAATAGCATTGTTTTTCAGAATGAATGGCTGCAGCTGCTCTTCAGGGTTTTTTTTTTTTTTTTTTTTTTTTTTTTTTAGTATTTAATTATGTTTGGACATTTAAAAAATACATATTTGTATCACTGATGGGCCAATAAATAAAATGCTGCATAGAAAGGTTCCCAGGAACTAATTTTTAGAGAAAGGTTCCTAGGGTCTAATTAGAGTCACAAGCAGAGACAAGCAGGAGGTAAAAAACACTGTACTGCTGCTTCTTTCCTTACTTTGATATTTTGCGTTTTAACCATTTCTGAACATTTATGGATTCAGGAGATGAATCCTGAATGCATCCTGAATCATATCACGCCATGATCAGGAAATACCCGTGAAATGAATGTGGATCTGGTGTGGTTTTCTTTAGGCATTCGCTCTCTTCTCTTTTCCTCCACAGCTTGCTAAAGGCAAATCTTGACCAAGGTAAATTCAGCTTACTGGATAGAGGACATTTCTTTATGTCCAAGAAAATTAAAGCTATTCAAGCATACAGCTGTCACATAACTAGAAAAATACCTAGGGTGCCAATTTCTTTTCAAAGCTACAGTTTCCAGTGTCATCAGTATGGCTAATCACTGGATCATTTTATTAGAATTACTATTTTATCAATACAAAACTAGAAAAATGCCTGAAATGTGTAATGATTCATGACCAAATACAGCAGGTGATATTGTAAAATTTTTCAATGTAGAATACAAGAAATACTGTTAGAACATGATAGTGGCATTTTTGGTATTCAATGGACCATATGAAATGCATCTGTTTCATCATAAATGGTTGTGTATATATTGACACATTTTATAATTGTTTTAAAATGTCAAGATGTATGTAATACAATTATAATAAACTGTGGCATGTCTAAAATTGTAATGACCTCATAATTTCTATTTGGTATTCTAAAAGGATGCTGTCTAATCCAAGATGAATTTTCTTGTCGGTATATGATCTCAATAAAATGCGATTCAAAGGGTTTAACTCTAGCTTTAGATCAGAGTCTTGAGTCCAGAGTAAGTAAATGAGTAAGCTCCGTTTTGAACAGGTAGTTAGTCATTATCAGCATTGGCGATCTGAGGAAAGGAAAAGAAAGAGAACAGATTTGGCTAATGTATATTTCACACAGGAAAGCGGGGATACGCAGGAGTTTTTGTTTTTTGTTTGTTTTCCAAAATTATACTAGTTCTAGTGTCGCAAGCCCGGAGTTCTTTTTGATCCAATGATGTTATACTAAGCCAATCGTTTTATTAAAAATAATGATATGAAATAAGCTAATCACAGAAAGACAAACTTCACATGTTCTCACTTATTTGTGGGAGCAAAAATTTGAAACAATTGGACTCATGGAGATAGAGAGTAGAATGATGGTTACCAGAGGCTGGGAAGGGGAGAAGAAGATAAAATGAGGATGGTTAATAAATGCAAAAATAGAGGTAGATAGAATGAATAATATCCAGTATTTGACAGTACAACGGGGTGATTGTAGTCAACAATAATTTATCACATATTTTAAAACAATTAAAATAGTGGAATTGGAACGTTCCTAACAAAAAGAAAAGAGGAATGTTTGAGGTGATGGATACTCTAATTACCTTGGTGTGATTATTACATATGTATGTCTATATTAAGACATCACATGTACCCTATAAATATATATACCTATCAGGTACCCCTAATAATTAAACGTAATTTTTAATATAAAAATAAAAATGAACTTAAAACATTAAAAAATCTGTCTAGAATTTCTACTGTAGAAAATGATTTAAGAAGTGTATCTCTAACTCTCCAGATAGATTTAAAATCTATTTATACTTGAAGTTATAATGCTCAAAACTATCTTAGTATAGTTTCTGAGGAGGTGCAGAAAACAGTACATGAAATAAGAATGAAAATTCTAATAATAATGGTGACAAAAAGTGCGATTGAAGTTGAATATGCAGATTCCTCCAGCCACGAGATAAAGATTAAAATAATATGATGATGCTTGGATTAGGTACTAATGAACTTTGTTTTTGTTGTTGTTGTTGTTGTTGTAGATCTCAGCATTAGAGAGGCAGATCTTTGACTTCCTTGGTTTCCAGTGGGCTCCTATTCTTGGAAATTTTCTGCACATAATAGTTGTCATATTGGGTTTGTTTGGAACCATTCAGTACAGACCTCGATACATAATGGTGGTAAGTCTTATTTTTATCATGTCTCCTCATATAAACAATGCAACATTTCTATAAGAATATAAATAAAATATTTCTAAGTGGCCCCTTCTGATATAATGTGTCATTGCTTTTCTAGCCCTCAAATATTAAATTTTGTTCAGAAGTGATTATCTGTGGAAAATACAACGTAATGAATGTTGTACAGTGAGATCAAAGCCACATGCTCAAAAGTCTATGATGACATGGTGTCCCTCACAATGCAACTGAATTCAATTTTTACATAGAAATTCAAAATAGCCTTTGGATACAGTAGGAGGTCCGCTTATCGTCTTGGTTATAGAATAGTTAGATGCAATGTACATTAACTATCAGTGTATTAATTTATTAGTTGACTGAAATGTCAATTTCACTGACATTTGTCACTAACTCCAAAAAGCAAATCTGTCTAGCATAACTGCTTAATCACTGAAAACAATAATATATTTTAATTGTAATTGATTTAGGACATTACAAGTGCATGTATGAATGGATATTTCATACACATCCCTAATGTATTTAATACTAGTTGGTATTGAATATTTCTCCATTTGTCAAGATAAATTTGAAACAGATATCCAAAACATGGTCAGCACACACTCCATTATAGGACAGTTTAATGAGGTGTATGCCGTGATCCACAGTCTAATGAAAGTTATTCACAGTAATTACTTGTCTTTTCTATAACATAAAAAGAGGGCATTAATGTAGGCTACACATGTGAGAAGGTTGTGAGAAATAATAAGTATATAAATTGTTGTAAATTGGAGTAACATACTATAAAATGTACATTGAACCTGTGTAAATATACAGTGTTCAGTAGAATTACTGGGTATTTTCCTGGGATACACTGACATTGCCTCACTAGAAGAAAATCATAGACTTAAAAACATGCCATCTTTCCATTTTGACATAATCTAATTCTACCTGTGGAAATAATAAAGTTATTATTTTTCTCTGTTAAATGCATCCATCCTCTATTTTGATTTTTAAACTTGTCTTTTTTATTTCTTTCACCATTTCGCAGAGGTGTAGGTAACTGAACAGACTGCATTCAAATGGCCTTGGGAGCATTTGATGGCTCTCAATTTGCTGCAGGGGCTAATCAATTTCTGCTTTACTTTCCTTCTCTTAGAGATAGCCTCAGTCAGGTATGGTGACTCACACCTGTAGTCCCAGCACTTTGGGAGGCTGAGGCAGGAGGATTGCTTGAGCTCAAGAGTTCAAGAGCAGCTGGGGTTTTTTTAATAGAAATCTTGTGTTTACAAAAACTACAAAAAGTAGCCAGACATTGGGGTGCCTGTGGTCCCAGCTACTCAGGGGGCTGAGGCAGGAGGATCGCTTGAACCCAGGAGATCAAGACTGCAGTGAGACATGATCATGCCACTCCACTCCAGCCTGGGCGACAGAGAGAAACCCTGTCTCAAAAAAATAAAATAAAATAAATAAGTAAATAAAGATAGCCTCTGCTAAGTAACTGCATGATCTCCTAGAAGGGGGTTTCATGGAGTTGGACTTGCGGCCTAAGATGCTTTCATATCATGCATAATCAAGCTATTATTGAATTCTAAATGTGTTCTAATTTGTTACTATGAATATAGAGCAATTTTACTCATTACAGATTTTTGTTTTGATGTTGATGTTCTGCTGAGAAACAAAATACCTTGTGGCTTTGAAACCATAGTTGACTTCCAGAGAATGAAGCTGTAGGTAAACACCAGTGACATCTAGTCCTGTTGATTTTACCCTCTAAATGTTAACCCTATGCACTATTCACATAACTGCTGCCTTGGTTGAGGCTTATGTCTTCTCTCTTCTACGGGTGGACTTTGCCTCTTATTTTTCACCTTTCTCCCTTCCAATTTGCTCTTTGTGTTTTTCTTAAATTACTGGCCTAAAACCGCCACTGGGTCCTTAACTGGGTAAGATCTAAGAATATTCTTGCCTGATGTACTTGACCAAACTCATGTCTAACTATTCTTCTTTTTTTTCTTCCTTTGTTCCCCCACCTCCCTCCCTCCCTCCCTCCATCCCTCTCTCCCTCCCTTCCTTCTTTCCTTCCTTCTTCCCTCCCTCTTCTCCCACCCATCCTCCCTCCCTTCCTTCTATCCTTCCTCCCTTCCTCCCTTCTTTCCTTCCTTCCCTCTTTCCTTTTCTCCTTCCTCCCTCCCACCCATCCTCACTCACTCCTTTCCTCCCTTCTTTCCTCCCTCTTTCCTTCTCTCCCTCCCTCCTTCCTTCCTTCCTTCCTTCCTTCCTTCCTTCCTTC
>NW_012102432.1:1648655-1655837 GCF_000951045.1 Mandrillus leucophaeus | reverse complement strand
TCCTTCCTTCCTTCCTTCCTTCCTTCCTTCCTTCTCCCCTTCCTCTCTCCATCCTCTTCCTTTACTCACTTCTTTGTTTTCTAACTTTCTTTCTCCATTTTTTCATTCACTTATTAATTCAAAAGATATTTTTTGAGCTTCTACCCTATGTTTGGCACTGTGTTAAGTGTGGGCTATACTGGTGAGCAAAAACAGACTGACATATTCTCTGTCCTCCTGGGTGCTTACCTTATCGTGCAGTGAAGAGAGGTGTGCCTTTATCAAACAATTGTCCACATAAATGTTAAATTGCAACACATATGAAGGAGCACACTATGCCATGAGATGTCTAATGGGGTATCTGCCTGCAGCAGGGCAGTGGAGTTAGGCACCCTGCAGGGAGCTGAGAACTGAGGTCTGCAGTGCAAGTATGAGAGTGAGTCCACAAGGGAAGAATGGAGTGAAGGGGCGGGTCTGGGTCGGAGGCACCACAGGGCCCATAGAAGGGGGAGTATCACAGCAGTTCTGATTTATTCATTAAGCATCTATTGAGGACCTATACTGTGCTAAGTTTGGAAAAATAGGAAAGAATCCAAATGTCAGAGGCCCTGCCCTGCAGGCACTAACCATGTAAAGAGTGAGGAGTTGCAGGTTCTGGGACTCTCTAGAAGTGAGTAAATGGCAGTGGAGAGGAATGAGACCAGCAGTGGGGCAAGGCCTGGGGGAGGGCCTGAGCCAGGTGTGGAGACCCAGGAGGGCTGAGAGTCTGCACACCTCAGTGTCATGGGCCTCCTGCTGCACCTGCCTCACCAGCCCCATGTTCTGGTAGCCTTGCCTGGTGTTTGTGTCCTGGTCTAGCAATATTTCCTCAGTCTCTCATGGATACCTTCTTCCATACACGTTAATGGTGAATCGCTCTCTGCTCCTTCACCTCTAGTGTGTCTTGAGTATATTTTATAATTTGTTCATGTTTATGTCTTCTGGGCAAAATGTTCTTTGAGAGCATAGAACGTAATTAGTGCTCAGTACATATTTATTGATTACTTTTCCTTTTGCCCTCCTAGTTCACAGAGTGCACGCATGATGAAACTGCTGTCACTTCTCTGTTGGTACTTTTTCCTTTGCTTCCCTCTCTCCCTCCTCCCTCCTGTGTGTAGAGGAAGGCAGTTTTAGGTCTTTCAGAACCTTCAAAGAAAAGCATCGACAAGACCAACAATCCACGTTTTTGCTCATCTTGATGGTCTTTTTTTATGGGTTATGCCAGCCAAGTCTCTCTCATTTTACTTGCTATCTTATTCAGGATCCTCTCTCAGGAAGGGGAGAGAAAGAGAGCAATAAATTGGTGTGAAAGCCCTCCACACCACGCATGTCATTAGGTTTCATTCTCACAAATATCCTACAGGGCATGTGTTAGCTTCTCTGTTTCCCAGAGGAGAAAAGAGGTCAGAAAATTTGAGTGACTAGCCCAAGGATCATAGGTGGTAGTGGAAGGCAGAATTGGATGTGTGCTGGCCTGTGATTCTTAGGTTCAAGAAGCTCCTGTAGCATGATCTGTGCTTTGCTTTCACCGGCAGATTCCAGATGATAATGTTACCATTGTCAGTGTAAGTTGTGATATAGGAAATAGTCTTGGCCTACCTCCCAGTCAGATATCATTACCTTTATGAAAGATTACCTCTTATTCTAATATGGGTATACATTATCTATTTGATAAAAGTACCTAAAGAATCATTAATCCATGAGTATGGGAAATCTATTCACCAAAAAAAAAAAGCCTTTTATAAAAAGAGCATGTTGTTTTTTGGAAAGTTTTTTTTTTTTTTTTGAGACGGAGTCTCACTCTGTCACCCAGGCTGGAGTGCAGTGGCGCAATCTCCGCTCACTGCAAGCTCCGCCTCCCGGGTTCACGCCATTCTCCCGCCTCAGCCTCCGAGTAGCTGGGACTACAGGCGCCCGCCACCACGCCCGGCTAGTTTTTTGTATTTTTAGTAGAGATAGGGTTTCACCATGTTAGCCAGGATGGTCTCGATCTCCTGACCTCGTGATCCACCCGCCTCGGCCTCCCAAAGTGCTGGGATTACAGGCTTGAGCCACCGCGCCTGGCTGTATTTTTTTTTTTTTAATTCATTCTTGAGTTGTTGTCACAAATGCTTTGGTTTGAAGCCACAACAAGTGGCCTGGAATTAATTCTGATATCAAAAAAACTGAAAACGAAGGTAACATATGTACCATTGGAGGCAGCAGCTTTTCAGTGGCAGCGAGAAGAGTCCTGGAGCAGAAATCCATACTCACTTTCACAGTGAGGGGAAAGAGCTTTTTCATTGCAAGAGATTTTCCCTCAAAATTGCTTCTTCTATTTTTAGTATTGACTTCCTTTATTGGCCAAACCACCACACAGATAGGTCAACTAAGTTTAACCCATTTCAAAATAAGAAACACTTTGGAGCACCAGGTATGTGCTAAGTGCTCACGCAGAGATTAATAAAATATGTATGCTCACTGCGACAATTAAATAGAGCTCTAGTTTTACAAAAACACAGATAATTTACTGCCATTTTGGACAAGAGACAGGGTTCATCACAGTTGAGTTTAAGTAATTGATCACCTTTATGAAACTGCTTTGGGTAAAGGACCATGAGTCTCAAGCTCTCCAATGACTAGTTTTTCCAAACTCTTAGAGTCTAAATCAAAGCTTATGAAAATTGTTTCTTTATCTACTTCTCCAGCACCTCCTGCATTACCCATTTGCCTGCCTCATGCCAGCCATGCTGAATGATTTGTATTTTCCAAAGACCACATGCTGCTCTTGCCTCTTTAGTTTGCCCATACTGCTCCTTCTGCCTGGAATGCCTTAATCTCTCTATCCTCTTGGAAAACTCGTAATAATCCTCAATTAAATAGTCACCTTTTACAGGCCTTGCCTGACCACTGAATGCGAGGGAAAGTGCCTCTTCCCTTCTGCTGGTGTAAATCTTGGTAAACTTTCTACTCCAGCACCCTGCCCGGCTCTCATCATTGCTTCCCTCCCTGTCTTGCCCCATTCAACAATGACTCCTGGAAGGCAGAACTGTGCCCATCTACTGCTGCATTCTAGGCCTATTCCTTTGTTCTAGGCCTATTCCTCTATGTACAGACCCTTAGATATGCTTAATACTTGATTGAGCAAACAATAAATGAATCAAAGATTATTGGATGAAAGGATTTTACAAGATGGAAGGGACAGGGATTTTTTCTTTTTTAATCTCAGAGCATGTCAACAATGCACTGCTTTGCTTGTCTCAGCCTGAACTTGGCTGAGGGAATTATATGATAAAATAATATGTGCACCTACCAATAGCTGACTTACTCCTCAAGATTTATTTTTTTCTAAGAAATGTAATGTTGCGAGCTCCTGCCACTACAACTGAGGAGGCCTCCCGGCAAAGTCTATTAGACAAACCTCCCCAAATCGCAGAATCAAAGAGCAGTAATTCCCTTCCAGATAGTATCACACTATTAAGGTACAATTTACTACTTCTGTATTTATTTTTAGAATACAAAAACAACTTTGCCACATAGTATTCCTTTGCTCGTGAAAGTTTATTTTGGCTAAGGTGCAAGGTGGAATATGTACATTAGGGCAACCATTCCCAACCTTTTTGACACCAGGGACTCATTTCATGGAAGACAATTTTTCCAGAGGTTGGGCGGGATGGTTTTGGGATGAAAATGTTCCATCTCAGATCATCAGATATTAGTTAGATTCTCATAAGTAGCTGCAGCTTAGATCCCTCATGTGGGTAGTTCACAATAGTGCTTGTGTTCATATGAGAATCTAATGCCACACTGATCTGAAAGGAGGCAGAGCTCAGGCAGTACTGGTCTGTGGCCTGGAGATTGGGTACCTCTGGTTTAGAGGAATACCATGTTCAGTCTTGAGTTTTGAATGGACCTTATGTGCTTCTTTGGCTATAGACAGTATCAAGCAGTGAAATCATATTTACCCATCACAAGACATTGTTGTAAAATCAATTATTTCCTATCTGTTTACTCCTCGGTCAAATATATTTTATTTTACTTGTAAATTTCAAGATAAGATTTTTGTCCTAGAATTACTTAAATCTTTGTTATTTCATGGGTGATAATTTAATCAAGCAGGTTTTAACTCACTTGCAGATGAATTAGCAAATTTGTTTAACATTTTTTGAAATGATTAACCTTGAAATTAAAATTAGCTCAAAATTGCCTTTAAAAATTTTTAAAGGGTCAAGTAAATTTGAAAAGTCCACAATTTAGTTATCTGGACTTTTATGCAAATGCTTATGTGCAAAGGACAACTCATTTTAATCTGAATTGTTATATAGCAAAATTCTTCTGCTATGTCAGCATAAATCCCATTCTAGAGTCACTGCTCAACATGAAGTTGAGTGTTAGGTTTTGATTCGATTGGTAAACGTCAAATCTAAATTCCTCTTCACCAATTATTGGCTGTGAAGTCTTGGGACATTTATTTGCTTTCTTTTTGTCATAGTTACCTCATTTGAAAAACCTGACCCACAAATCATTTTAAATGATTATATAATGTATGTGACTTGCTTACTATAGCCTAACACAGGGTAGATGTTTGACAAATGTTTGAGATGTTCCTATGTCTTTTTTCCCCCTTTACTAAAAAATGTTACAATGACTGAGCAAGAAACTTACTCTACATTTTTATTATAAGTCTGGCACATTGTATGTAATATAGCAAATTGATTTGTATATGAAAAAATGAATGAATGACCTCTCTTGTAATTAGAAAATAAGCAAACTCAGAAAGTAAAAATAATTCATATTATAAACTAATTGCTTGATGGGGAAGAAATAGGCTGGAAGATGTCCAAAGTTTATTTCCATTAAAAAGTGCTGAAATATCCTTGCAAAACTAGGATACATTTAGGAAGCCACATAGAATGCATAAACATTCCTTTTTCATTATTATAGGTCTTGTCTATGTGGATTTGGATTTAAAATATACACAGTAAACATAAGCAAAGTAGAAGAGAGATGAGAAATTATGCAGAGTGATTTTTTCTTATGTTGAAAAGCTTTCTTTACTACAAGTATATTTAGTATACCTAAATACATGATGTAAGCCTGCTTTATAATAACCCAATTGTATTTGTTTTGACATAGAGAGTCTTATTTTTTAAGTTATTACTTCAGTTGAATTATAAATAAAATAACCCACTTCAAAAAGAAGATAGGGAAGGTAGGCAGTCTCTTTGGCCATTGGTTATCCCAATACTTCTTGCCTAACTAAAATTCTATGGCCATATTTGTATCTCTAGCTATCTCTTTTCTTTTATACCCATGATCAGATTTGTGTCTCAAGTGCACAGTAAGGTATAATTTATACCTTATAACAATTCAAAAATTGAAAATATATATCTTCTTTGTTCTCAGCAAAGAAACACAAATTTATTAGAAGAAACTTGTAATGTAAATGTATTAGAAGATATTACACAATATTGTTAAAACAAACAACACAAAAATTCCATATTATGCATGTCACACTAATTGTAAAATACTAAAAATACTGTCATTCTAAAATAAATTGCCAATTATAGAACATATATGGATAACAATTTGAGATAAAATGGTAATTTGGTGAATTGTTCATTTGACAAATGGCTTAATTTGGTGACTGATTATCTTGCCATGAATTTATCATCCTTTTACTAAAATCTTTTAAAGCAAAACCTACCCTGTATGCCTAAGCATCCCGGATAATCAGGTGTCAAATCCTAACTCTGACACTAAATAGGTGATTAAATGATTATCCCTCTACCTCGGTTTTAGTGTGATGATTGAATGACATGATCTATGTAAAGCACTTACCATAGTAGCAGGAACACAGAAAGCACCAGGATAATAAACCTTTTATTGTCCAAAACGTAGGAACTGACAGTTGAGGTTTACGTAGCCTGGTAATTTTGCCTCTGCAAGTTCAGAAGTAGCATCAAGATTACAACTTGTGAGAGATACTGAATACACTCCAATCACCAAGTTTGTGCTATGATCTTTAAATAGATGTGTTTTATTATGCATTTGTCATAACTATGAATTGATTCACTAAAAAATACCAGTGCGTTTAGGAGTTAGTCCTAATCATTAAGTCATATCGTATGATTTTGTAATTAATTTAGTTTATTGCCTTACTTTAATATTGCTTTATTTTATGTTCTTTTCCTAACCTTTTTCAATGGCTTTTTTTCTCATGACTTAGAGGTTAGCATTGCTCTCCCATTTTGATATACTTATAATTAGATTTATTTAGAATGGAAGATATCAGACACTAGATGCCATCTTGCTAGCAAGAGCTTCAAAACTTATTGAAAGTTCAAACTTCACCAAGTCCACTTGTACTAGAAGACCTTATGAACAGAATGTATTACAGCACCAGCAATATCTGCGTGTACCAAAAATCTCACTATATTTTTACTTATCTTAACTTTTTTTTTTTTTCATTTGCCTAATTCTCACTTCAACTTACCACTCAACCAGCTGCAGGAACTTGACTTTCTGAGAGTGTGCAGCCATTAACCTAAAACTAGGCAGCCAAAACCTACAAGTCATCAAGCTGTTTTCCAGCTAAGTGGAGTCAGCTGAAATTAAGTGCTTTCTTTCTTTTCTTTTTTTTATTATTATTATACTTTAAGTTCTAGGGTACATGTGCACAACCTGCAGGTTTGTTACATATGTATACATGTGCCATGTTGGTGTGCTGCACTCATTAACTCATCATTTACATTGGATATATCTCCTACCGCTATCCCTCCCCTCTCCCGCCTCCCCACAATAGGACCCGGTGTGTGATGTTCCCCTTCCTGTGTCCCAGTGATCTCATTGTTTAATTCCCACCTATGAGGGAGAACATGCGGTATTTGGTTTTCTGTTCCTGTGATAGTTTGCTGAGAATGATGGTTTCCAGCTACATCCATGTCCCAACAAAGGACACGAACTCATCCTTCTTTATGGCTGCATAGTATTCCATGGTGTATATGTGCCACATTTTCTTAATCCAGTCTGTCACTGATGGACATTTGGGTTGATTCTGAGTGTTTGCTATTGTGAATAGTGCCGCAATAAACATAGGTGTGCATGTGTCTTTAGAGCAGCATGACTTATAATCCTTTGGGTATATCCCCAGTAATGGGATGGCTGGGTCAAATGGTATTTCTA